>NC_140642.1:1879943-2230379 GCF_978046115.1 Saccoglossus kowalevskii
TGTCCAGGTATAACGCATCCAATTATGTCCAGGTATGACACATCCAATCATGTCCAGGTATAGCACATCCAATCCTGTCCAGGTATAACACATACAATCATGTCTAAGTATAACACATCCAATCATGTCTATGTATAGCACATCCAATCATGTCCACGTATAACACATCCAATCATGTCCATGTATGACACATCCAATCATGTCCAGGTATAACACATCCAATCATGTCCAGGTATAACACATCCAATCATGTTCAGGTATGACACATCCAATCATGTCCTGGTATAACGCATCCAATCATATCCAGGTATGACGCATCCGATCATGTCCAGGTATAACGCATCCAATCATGTCCAGGTATAACACATCCAATCATGTCCAGGTATAACGCATCCAATCATGTCCAGGTATAACACATCCAATCATGTCCAGGTATGACGCATCCAATCATGTCCAGGTATAACTCATCCAATCATGTCCAGGTATGACACATCCAATCATGTCCAGGTATAACACATCCAATCATGTCCAGGTATAACACATCCAATCATGTCTAGGTATAACACATCCAATCATGTCTAGGTATAACACATCCAATCATGTCTAGGTATAACACATCCAATCTTGTCTAGGTATAACACATCCAATCATGTCTAGGTATAGCACATCCAATCATGTCTAGGTATAACACATCCAATCATGTCCAGGTATAACGCATCCAATTATGTCCAGGTATGACACATCCAATCATATCCAGGTACGACACATCCAATCATGTCCAGGTATAGCACATCCAATCATGTCCAGGTATAACACATCCAATCATGTCTAGGTATAGCACATCCAATCATGTCCAGGTATAACACATCCAATCATGTCTAGGTATAACACATCCAATCATGTCTAGGTATAACACATCCAATCATGTCCAGGTATAACACATCCAATCATGTCCAGGTATGACACATCCAATCATGTCCAGGTATAACGCATCCAATCATGTCCAGGTATGACACATCCAATCATGTCTAGGTATAGCACATCCAATCATGTCCAGGTATAACATATCCAATCATGTCCAGGTATAACACATCCAATCATGTCCAGGTATAACACATCCAATCATGTCCAGGTATGACACATCCAATCATGTCCAGGTATAACACATCCAATCATGTCCAGGTATAACACATCCAATCATGTCGAGGTATAACACATTCAATCATGTCCAGGTATGACACATCCAATCATGTCCAGGTATGACACACCCAATCATGTCCAGGTATAACACATCCAATCATGTCCAGGGATAACGCATCCAATCATGTCCAGGTATAACACATCCAATCATGTCCAGGTATAACACATCTAATCATGTCCAGGTATGACACATCCAATCATGTCCAGGTATAACACTGTAAATCATGTCCAGGTATAACGCATCCAATTATGTCCAGGTATGACACATCCAATCATGTCCAGGTATAGCACATCCAATCCTGTCCAGGTATAACACATACAATCATGTCTAAGTATAACACATCCAATCATGTCTATGTATAGCACATCCAATCATGTCCACGTATAACACATCCAATCATGTCCATGTATGACACATCCAATCATGTCCAGGTATAACACATCCAATCATGTCCAGGTATAACACATCCAATCATGTTCAGGTATGACACATCCAATCATGTCCTGGTATAACGCATCCAATCATATCCAGGTATGACGCATCCGATCATGTCCAGGTATAACGCATCCAATCATGTCCAGGTATAACACATCCAATCATGTCCAGGTATAACGCATCCAATCATGTCCAGGTATAACACATCCAATCATGTCCAGGTATGACGCATCCAATCATGTCCAGGTATAACTCATCCAATCATGTCCAGGTATGACACATCCAATCATGTCCAGGTATAACACATCCAATCATGTCCAGGTATAACACATCCAATCATGTCTAGGTATAACACATCCAATCATGTCTAGGTATAACACATCCAATCATGTCTAGGTATAACACATCCAATCTTGTCTAGGTATAACACATCCAATCATGTCTAGGTATAGCACATCCAATCATGTCTAGGTATAACACATCCAATCATGTCCAGGTATAACGCATCCAATTATGTCCAGGTATGACACATCCAATCATATCCAGGTATAGCACATCCAATCATGTCCAGGTATAACATATCCAATCATGTCCAGGTATAACACATCCAATCATGTCCAGGTATAACTCATCCAATCATGTCCAGGTATGACACATCCAATCATGTCCAGGTATAACACATCCAATCATGTCCAGGTATAACACATCCAATAATGTCCAGGTATGACACATCCAATCATGTCCAGGTATAACACAGTAAATCATGTCCAGGTATGACACATCCAATCATGTCCTGGTATAACACATCCAATCATGTCCAGGTATAACACATCCAATCATGTCCAGGTATAACACATCTAATCATGTCCAGGTATGACACATCCAATCATGTCCAGGTATAACACTGTAAATCATGTCCAGGTATAACGCATCCAATTATGTCCAGGTATGACACATCCAATCATGTCCAGGTATAGCACATCCAATCCTGTCCAGGTATAACACATACAATCATGTCTAAGTATAACACATCCAATCATGTCTATGTATAGCACATCCAATCATGTCCACGTATAACACATCCAATCATGTCCATGTATGACACATCCAATCATGTCCAGGTATAACACATCCAATCATGTCCAGGTATAACACATCCAATCATGTTCAGGTATGACACATCCAATCATGTCCTGGTATAACGCATCCAATCATATCCAGGTATGACGCATCCGATCATGTCCAGGTATAACGCATCCAATCATGTCCAGGTATAACACATCCAATCATGTCCAGGTATAACGCATCCAATCATGTCCAGGTATAACACATCCAATCATGTCCAGGTATGACGCATCCAATCATGTCCAGGTATAACTCATCCAATCATGTCCAGGTATGACACATCCAATCATGTCCAGGTATAACACATCCAATCATGTCCAGGTATAACACATCCAATCATGTCTAGGTATAACACATCCAATCATGTCTAGGTATAACACATCCAATCATGTCTAGGTATAACACATCCAATCTTGTCTAGGTATAACACATCCAATCATGTCTAGGTATAGCACATCCAATCATGTCTAGGTATAACACATCCAATCATGTCCAGGTATAACGCATCCAATTATGTCCAGGTATGACACATCCAATCATATCCAGGTACGACACATCCAATCATGTCCAGGTATAGCACATCCAATCATGTCCAGGTATAACACATCCAATCATGTCTAGGTATAGCACATCCAATCATGTCCAGGTATAACACATCCAATCATGTCTAGGTATAACACATCCAATCATGTCTAGGTATAACACATCCAATCATGTCCAGGTATAACACATCCAATCATGTCCAGGTATGACACATCCAATCATGTCCAGGTATAACGCATCCAATCATGTCCAGGTATGACACATCCAATCATGTCTAGGTATAGCACATCCAATCATGTCCAGGTATAACATATCCAATCATGTCCAGGTATAACACATCCAATCATGTCCAGGTATAACACATCCAATCATGTCCAGGTATGACACATCCAATCATGTCCAGGTATAACACATCCAATCATGTCCAGGTATAACACATCCAATCATGTCGAGGTATAACACATTCAATCATGTCCAGGTATGACACATCCAATCATGTCCAGGTATGACACACCCAATCATGTCCAGGTATAACACATCCAATCATGTCCAGGGATAACGCATCCAATCATGTCCAGGTATAACACATCCAATCATGTCCAGGTATAACACATCTAATCATGTCCAGGTATGACACATCCAATCATGTCCAGGTATAACACTGTAAATCATGTCCAGGTATAACGCATCCAATTATGTCCAGTTATGACACATCCAATCATGTCCAGGTATAGCACATCCAATCCTGTCCAGGTATAACACATACAATCATGTCTAAGTATAACACATCCAATCATGTCTATGTATAGCACATCCAATCATGTCCACGTATAACGCATCCAATTATGTCCAGGTATGACACATCCAATCATATCCAGGTATAGCACATCCAATCATGTCCAGGTATAACATATCCAATCATGTCCAGGTATAACACATCCAATCATGTCCAGGTATAACTCATCCAATCATGTCCAGGTATGACACATCCAATCATGTCCAGGTATAACACATCCAATCATGTCCAGGTATAACACATCCAATCATGTCCAGGTATAACGCATCCAATCATGTCCAGGTATAACACATCCAATCATGTCCAGGTATGACGCATCCAATCATGTCCAGGTATAACTCATCCAATCATGTCCAGGTATGACACATCCAATCATGTCCAGGTATAACACATCCAATCATGTCCAGGTATAACACATCCAATCATGTCTAGGTATAACACATCCAATCATGTCTAGGTATAACACATCCAATCTTGTCTAGGTATAACACATCCAATCATGTCTAGGTATAGCACATCCAATCATGTCTAGGTATAACACATCCAATCATGTCCAGGTATAACGCATCCAATTATGTCCAGGTATGACACATCCAATCATATCCAGGTACGACACATCCAATCATGTCCAGGTATAGCACATCCAATCATGTCCAGGTATAACACATCCAATCATGTCTAGGTATAGCACATCCAATCATGTCCAGGTATAACACATCCAATCATGTCTAGGTATAACACATCCAATCATGTCTAGGTATAACACATCCAATCATGTCCAGGTATAACACATCCAATCATGTCCAGGTATGACACATCCAATCATGTCCAGGTATAACGCATCCAATCATGTCTAGGTATAACACATCCAATCATGTCCAGGTATAACGCATCCAATTATGTCCAGGTATGACACATCCAATCATATCCAGGTACGACACATCCAATCATGTCCAGGTATAGCACATCCAATCATGTCCAGGTATAACACATCCAATCATGTCTAGGTATAGCACATCCAATCATGTCCAGGTATAACACATCCAATCATGTCTAGGTATAACACATCCAATCATGTCTAGGTATAACACATCCAATCATGTCCAGGTATAACACATCCAATCATGTCCAGGTATGACACATCCAATCATGTCCAGGTATAACGCATCCAATCATGTCCAGGTATGACACATCCAATCATGTCTAGGTATAGCACATCCAATCATGTCCAGGTATAACATATCCAATCATGTCCAGGTATAACACATCCAATCATGTCCAGGTATAACACATCCAATCATGTCCAGGTATGACACATCCAATCATGTCCAGGTATAACACATCCAATCATGTCCAGGTATAACACATCCAATCATGTCGAGGTATAACACATTCAATCATGTCCAGGTATGACACATCCAATCATGTCCAGGTATGACACACCCAATCATGTCCAGGTATAACACATCCAATCATGTCCAGTGATAACGCATCCAATCATGTCCAGGTATGACATATTCAATCATGTCCAGGTAAAACACATCCAATCATGTCCAGGTATAACACATCCAATCATGTCTAGGTATAACACATCCAATCATGTCTAGGTATAGCACATCCAATCATATCCAGGTATGACACATCCAATCATGTCCACGTATAACACATCCAATCATGTCCAGGTATAACTCATCCAATCATGTCCAGGTATGACACATCCAATCATGTCCAGGTATAACACATTCAATCATGTCCAGGTATAACACATCGAATCATGTCCAGGTATGACACATCCAATCATGTCCAGGTACAACACATCTAATCATGTCTAGGTATAACACATCCAATCATGTCTAGGTATAACACATCCAATCATGTCTAGGTATAACACATCCAATCATGTCTAGGTATAACACATCCAATCATGTCTAGGTATAACACATCCAATCTTGTCTAGGTATAACACATCCAATCATGTCTAGGTATAGCACATCCAATCATGTCTAGGTATAACACATCCAATCATGTCAAGGTATAACGCATCGAATTATGTCCAGGTATGACACATCCAATCATATCCAGGTACAACACATCCAATCATGTCCAGGTATAACACATCCAATCATGTCTAGGTATATCACATCCAATCATGTCTAGGTATAGCACATCCAATCATGTCCAGGTATAACACATCCAATCATGTCTAGGTATAACACATCCAATCATGTCTAGGTATGACACATCCAATCATGTCCAGGTATAACACATCCAATCATGTCCAGGTATGACACATCCAATCATGTCCAGGTATAACGCATCCAATCATGTCCAGGTATGACACATCCAATCATGTCTAGGTATAGCACATCCAATCATGTCCAGGTATAACATATCCAATCATGTCCAGGTATAACACATCCAATCATGTCCAGGTATAACTCATCCAATCATGTCCAGGTATGACACATCCAATCATGTCCAGGTATAACACATCCAATCATGTCCAGGTATAACACATCCAATAATGTCCAGGTATGACACATCCAATCATGTCCAGGTATAACACAGTAAATCATGTCCAGGTATGACACATCCAATCATGTCCTGGTATAACACATCCAATCATGTCCAGGTATAACACATCCAATCATGTCCAGGTATAACACATCTAATCATGTCCAGGTATGACACATCCAATCATGTCCAGGTATAACACTGTAAATCATGTCCTGGTATAACGCATCCAATTATGTCCAGGTATGACACATCCAATCATGTCCAGGTATAGCACATCCAATCCTGTCCAGGTATAACACATACAATCATGTCTAAGTATAACACATCCAATCATGTCTATGTATAGCACATCCAATCATGTCCACGTATAACACATCCAATCATGTCCATGTATGACACATCCAATCATGTCCAGGTATAACACATCCAATCATGTCCAGGTATAACACATCCAATCATGTTCAGGTATGACACATCCAATCATGTCCTGGTATAACGCATCCAATCATATCCAGGTATGACGCATCCGATCATGTCCAGGTATAACGCATCCAATCATGTCCAGGTATAACACATCCAATCATGTCCAGGTATAACGCATCCAATCATGTCCAGGTATAACACATCCAATCATGTCCAGGTATGACGCATCCAATCATGTCCAGGTATAACACATTCAATCATGTCCAGGTATAACACATCCAATCATATCCAGGTATGACACATCCAATCATGTCCAGGTATAACACATCCAATCATGTCCAGGTATGACACATCCAATCATGTCCAGGTATAATACATCCAATCATGTCCAGGTATGACACATCCAATCATGTCCTGGTATGACACATCCAATCATGTCCAGGTATAACACATCCAATCATGTACAGGTATGACACATCCAATCATGTCCAGGTATAACACATCCAATCATGTCCAGGTATGACACATCCAATCATGTCCAGGTATAACGCATCCAATCATGTCCAGGTATGACACATCCAATCATGTCCAGGTATAACACATCCAATTATGTCCAGGTATGACACATCCAATCATGTCCAGGTATGACACATCCAATCATGTCCAGGTATAACACATCCAATCATGTACAGGTATGACACATCCAATCATGTCCAGGTATAACACATCCAATCATGTCCAGGTATAACACATTCAATCATGTCCAGGTATGACACATCCAATCATGGCCAGGTATGACACACCCAATCATGTCCAGGTATAACACATCCAATAATGTCCAGGGATAACGCATCCAATCATGTCCAGGTATGACAAATTCAATCATGTCCAGGTAAAACACATCCAATCATGTCCAGGTATAACACATCCAATCATGTCTAGGTATAACACATCCAATCATGTCTAGGTATAGCACATCCAATCATATCCAGGTATGACACATCCAATCATGTCCACGTATAACACATCCAATCATGTCCAGGTATAAC
Source organism: Saccoglossus kowalevskii (assembly GCF_978046115.1). Classification (NCBI taxonomy): domain Eukaryota; kingdom Metazoa; phylum Hemichordata; class Enteropneusta; family Harrimaniidae; genus Saccoglossus; species Saccoglossus kowalevskii. Next base: position 1,888,033 of record NC_140642.1, read on the forward strand.
TCATCCAATCATGTCCAGGTATGACACATCCAATCATGTCCAGGTATAACACATTCAATCATGTCCAAGTATAACACATCGAATCATGTCCAGGTATGACACATCCAATCATGTCCAGGTACAACACATCTAATCATGTCTAGGTATAACACATCCAGTCATGTCTAGGTATAACACATCCAATCATGTCTAGGTATAACACATCCAATCATGTCTAGGTATAACACATCCAATCATGTCTAGGTATAACACATCCAATCATGTCTAGGTATAACACATCCAATCATGTCCAGGTATAACGCATCCAATCATGTCTAGGTATGACACATCCAATCATGTCCAGGTATAAAACATCCAATCATGTCTAGGTATAACACATCCAATCATTTTTAGGTGTAACACATCCAATCATGTCTAGGTATAGCACATCCAATCATGTCCAGGTATAACGCATCAAATCATGTCTAGGTATAACACATCCAATCATGTCCAGGTATAACCCATCCAATCATGTCCAGGTATGACACATCCAATCATGTCCAGGTATAACACATCCAATCATGTCCAGGTATAACACATCCAATCATGTCTAGGTATAACACATCCAATCATGTCTAGGTATAACACATCCAATCATGTCGAGGTATAGCACATCCAATCATGTCCAGGTATAACACATCCAATCATGTCTAGGTATAGCACATCCAATCATGTCCAGGTATAACACGTCCAATCATGTCTAGGTATAACACATCCAATCATGTGTAGGTATAGCACATCCAATCATGTCCAGGTATAACACATCCAATCATGTCCAGGTATAACACATCGAATCATGTCCAGGTATGACACATCCAATCATGTCCAGGTATAACACATCTAATCACGTCTAGGTATAACACATCCAATCATGTCTAGGTATAACACATCCAATCATGTCTAGGTATGACACATCCAATCATGTCTAGGTATGACACATCCAATCATGTCTAGGTATAACACATCCAATCATGTCTAGGTATAACACATCCAATCATGTCTAGGTATAACACATTCAATCATGTCTAGGTATAACACATCCAATCATGTCTAGGTATAACACATCCAATCATGTCTAGGTATAACACATCCAATCATGTCCACGTATAACGCATCCAATCATGTCCAGGTATGACACATCCGATCATGTCCAGGTATGACACATCCAATCATGTCTAGGTATAGCAAATCCAATCATGTCTAGGTATAGCACATCCAATCATGTCCAGGTATAACACATCCAATCATGTCCAGGTATAACACATCCAATCATGTCTAGGTATAACACATCCAATCATGTCTAGGTATAGCACATCCAATCATGTCCAGGTATAACACATCCAATCATGTCTAGGTATAACACATCCAATCATGTCTAGGTATAACACATCCAATCATGTCCAGGTATAACACATCCAATCATGTCTAGGTATAACACATCCAATCATGTCTAGGTATAACACATCCAATCATGTCTAGGTATAACACATCCAATCATGTCTAGGTATAGCAAATCCAATCATGTCTAGGTATAGCGCATCCAATCATGTCCAGGTATGACACATCCAATCATGTCCAGGTATAACACAGTAAATCATGTCCAGGTATAACGCATCCAATTATGTCCAGGTATGACACATCCAATCATGTCCAGGTATAACACATCCAATCATGTCTAGGTATAATACATCCAATCATGTCCAGGTATAACACATCCAATCCTGTCCAGGTATAACACATCCAGTCATGTCTAAGTATAACACATCCAATCATGTCTAGGTATAGCACATCCAATCATGTCCAGGTATAACACATCCAATCATGTCCATGTATGACACATCCAATCATGTCCAGGTATGACGCATCCAATCATGTCCAGGTATAACTCATCCAATCATGTCCAGGTATGACACATCCAATCATGTCCAGGTATAACACATCCAATCATGTCTAGGTATAACACATCCAATAATGTCCAGGTATGACACATCCAATCATGTCCAGGTATAACACAGTAAATCATGTCCAGGTATGACACATCCAATCATGTCCTGGTATAACACATCCAATCATGTCCAGGTATAACACATCCAATCATGTCCAGGTATGACACATCCAATCATGTCCAGGTATAACGCATCCAATCATGTCCAGGTATGACACATCCAATCATGTCCAGGTATGACACATCCAATCATGTCCAGGTATGACACATCCAATCATGTCCAGGTATAACACATCCAATCATGTCCAGGTATAACACATCCAATCATGTCTAGGTATAACACATCCAATCATGTCTAGGTATAACACATCCAATCATGTCGAGGTATAGCACATCCAATCATGTCCAGGTATAACACATCCAATCATGTCTAGGTATAGCACATCCAATCATGTCCAGGTATAACACGTCCAATCATGTCTAGGTATAACACATCCAATCATGTGTAGGTATAGCACATCCAATCATGTCCAGGTATAACACATCCAATCATGTCCAGGTATAACACATCCAATCATGTCCAGGTATGACACATCCAATCATGTCCAGGTATAACACATCTAATCACGTCTAGGTATAACACATCCAATCATGTCTAGGTATAACACATCCAATCATGTCTATGTATAGCACATCCAATCATGTCCACGTATAACACATCCAATCATGTCCATGTATGACACATCCAATCATGTCCAGGTGTAACACATCCAATCATGTCCAGGTATAACACATCCAATCATGTTCAGGTATGACACATCCAATCATGTCCTGGTATAACGCATCCAATCATATCCAGGTATGACGCATCCGATCATGTCCAGGTATAACGCATCCAATCATGTCCAGGTATAACGCATCCAATCATGTCCAGGTATAACACATCCAATCATGTCCAGGTATGACGCATCCAATCATGTCCAGGTATAACACATTCAATCATGTCCAGGTATAACACATCCAATCTTATCCAGGTATGACACATCCAATCATGTCCAGGTATAACACATCCAATCATGTCCAGGTATGACACATCCAATCATGTCCAGGTATAATACATCCAATCATGTCCAGGTATGACACATCCAATCATGTCCTGGTATAACACATCCAATCATGTCCAGGTATAACACATCCAATCATGTACAGGTATGACACATCCAATCATGTCCAGGTATAACACATCCAATCATGTCCAGGTATGACACATCCAATCATGTCCAGGTATGACACATCCAATCATGTCCAGGTATAACGCATCCAATCATGTCCAGGTATGACACATCCAATCATGTCCAGGTATAACACATCCAATTATGTCCAGGTATGACACATCCAATCATGTCCAGGTATAACACATCCAATCATGTACAGGTATGACACATCCAATCATGTCCAGGTATAACACATCCAATCATGTCCAGGTATAACACATTCAATCATGTCCAGGTATGACACATCCAATCATGGCCAGGTATGACACACCCAATCATGTCCAGGTATAACACATCCAATCATGTCCAGGGATAACGCATCCAATCATGTCCAGGTATGACAAATTCAATCATGTCCAGGTAAAACACATCCAATCATGTCCAGGTATAACACATCCAATCATGTCTAGGTATAACACATCCAATCATGTCTAGGTATAGCACATCCAATCATATCCAGGTATGACACATCCAATCATGTCCACGTATAACACATTCAATCATGTCCACGTATAACTCATCCAATCATGTCCAGGTATGACACATCCAATCATGTCCAGGTATAACACATTCAATCATGTCCAAGTATAACACATCGAATCATGTCCAGGTATGACACATCCAATCATGTCCAGGTACAACACATCTAATCATGTCTAGGTATAACACATCCAATCATGTCTAGGTATAACACATCCAATCATGTCTAGGTATAACACATCCAATCATGTCTAGGTATAACACATCCAATCATGTCTAGGTATAACACATCCAATCATGTCTAGGTATAACACATCCAATCATGTCCAGGTATAACGCATCCAATCATGTCTAGGTATGACACATCCAATCATGTCCAGGTATAAAACATCCAATCATGTCTAGGTATAACACATCCAATCATTTTTAGGTGTAACACATCCAATCATGTCTAGGTATAGCACATCCAATCATGTCCAGGTATAACGCATCAAATCATGTCTAGGTATAACACATCCAATCATGTCCAGGTATAACCCATCCAATCATGTCCAGGTATGACACATCCAATCATGTCCAGGTATAACACATCCAATCATGTCCAGGTATAACACATCCAATCATGTCTAGGTATAACACATCCAATCATGTCTAGGTATAACACATCCAATCATGTCGAGGTATAGCACATCCAATCATGTCCAGGTATAACACATCCAATCATGTCTAGGTATAGCACATCCAATCATGTCCAGGTATAACACGTCCAATCATGTCTAGGTATAACACATCCAATCATGTGTAGGTATAGCACATCCAATCATGTCCAGGTATAACACATCCAATCATGTCCAGGTATAACACATCGAATCATGTCCAGGTATGACACATCCAATCATGTCCAGGTATAACACATCTAATCACGTCTAGGTATAACACATCCAATCATGTCTAGGTATAACACATCCAATCATGTCTAGGTATGACACATCCAATCATGTCTAGGTATGACACATCCAATCATGTCTAGGTATAACACATCCAATCATGTCTAGGTATAACACATTCAATCATGTCTAGGTATAACACATCCAATCATGTCTAGGTATGACACATCCAATCATGTCTAGGTATGACACATCCAATCATGTCTAGGTATAACACATCCAATCATGTCTAGGTATAACACATCCAATCATGTCTAGGTATAACACATTCAATCATGTCTAGGTATAACACATTCAATCATGTCTAGGTATAACACATCCAATCATGTCTAGGTATAACACATCCAATAATGTCTAGGTATAACACATCCAATCATGTCCACGAATAACGCATCCAATCATGTCCACGTATGACACATCCAATCATGTCCAGGTATGACACATCCAATCATGTCTAGGTATAGCACATCCAATCATGTCTAGGTATAGCACATCCAATCATGTCCAGGTATAACACATCCAATCATGTCCAGGTATAACACATCCAATCATGTCTAGGTATAACACATCCAATCATGTCAAGGTATAGCACATCCAATCATGTCCAGGTATAACACATCCAATCATGTCTAGGTATAACACATCCAATCATGTCTAGGTATAACACATCCAATCATGTCCAGGTATAACACATCCAATCATGTCTAGGTATAACACATCCAATCATGTCTAGGTATAACACATCCAATCATGTCCAGGTATAACACATCCAATCATGTCTAGGTATAACACTTCCAATCATGTCTAGGTATAACACTTCCAATCATGTCTAGGTATAACACATCCAATCATGTCTAGGTATAGCAAATCCAATCATGTCTAGGTATAGCACATCCAATCATGTCCAGGTATGACACATCCAATCATGTCCAGGTATAACACAGTAAATCATGTCCAGGTATAACGCATCCAATTATGTCCAGGTATGACACATCCAATCATGTCCAGGTATAACACATCCAATCATGTCTAGGTATAACACATCCAATCATGTCCAGGTATAACACATCCAATCCTGTCCAGGTATAACACATCCAATCATGTCTAAGTATAACACATCCAATCATGTCTAGGTATAGCACATCCAATCATGTCCAGGTATAACACATCCAATCATGTCCATGTATGACACATCCAATCATGTCCAGGTATAACACATCCCATCATGTCCAGGTATAACACATACAATCATGTTCAGGTATGACACATCCAATCATGTCTAGGTATAACACATCCAATCATGTCCAGGTATAACACATCCAATCATGTCTAGGTATAACACATCCAATCATGTCTAGGTATAACACTTCCAATCATGTCTAGGTATAACACATCCAATCATGTCTAGGTATAGCAAATCCAATCATGTCTAGGTATAGCACATCCAATCATGTCCAGGTATGACACATCCAATCATGTCCAGGTATAACACAGTAAATCATGTCCAGGTATAACGCATCCAATTATGTCCAGGTATGACACATCCAATCATGTCCAGGTATAACACATCCAATCATGTCTAGGTATAACACATCCAATCATGTCCAGGTATAACACATCCAATCCTGTCCAGGTATAACACATCCAATCATGTCTAAGTATAACACATCCAATCATGTCTAGGTATAGCACATCCAATCATGTCCAGGTATAACACATCCAATCATGTCCATGTATGACACATCCAATCATGTCCAGGTATAACACATCCCATCATGTCCAGGTATAACACATACAATCATGTTCAGGTATGACACATCCAATCATTTCCTGGTATAACGCATCCAATCATGTCCAGGTATGACGCATCCGATCATGTCCAGGTATAACGCATCCAATCATGTCCAGGTATAACACATCCAATCATGTCCAGGTATAACGCATCCAATCATGTCCAGGTATAACGCATCCAATCATGTCCAGGTATGACATATCCAATCATGTCCAGGTATAACACATCCAATCATGTCCAGGTATAACACATCCAATCATATCCAGGTATGACACATCCAATCTTGTCCAGGTATAACACATCCAATCATGTCCAGGTATAACACATCCAATCATGTCCAGGTATGACACATCCAATCATGTCCAGGTATGACACATCCAATCATGTCCAGGTATAACACATCCAATCATGTACAGGTATGACACATCCAATCATGTCCAGGTATAACACATCCAATCATGTCCAGGTATAACACATCCAATCTTGTCCAGGTATGACACTTCCAATCACGTCCAGGTATAACGCATCCAATCATGTCCATGTATGACACATCCAATCATGTCCAGGTATAACACATCCAATTATGTCCAGGTATAACACATCCAATCATGTCCAGGTATGACACATCCAATCATGTCCAGGTATAACACATCCAATCATGTCCAGGTATGACACATCCAATCATGTCCAGGTATGACACATCCAATCATGTCCAGGTATAACACATCCAATCATGTACAGGTATGACATATCCAATCATGTCCAGGTATAACACATCCAATCATGTCCAGGTATAACACATCCAATCATGTCCAGGTATGACACATCCAATCATGTCCAGGTATAACGCATCCAATCATGTCCAGGTATGACACATCCAATCATGTCTAGGTATAGCACATCCAATCATGTCCAGGTATAATATATCCAATCATGTCCAGGTATAACACATCCAATCATGTCCAGGTATAACACATCCAATCATGTCCAGGTATGACACATCCAATCATGTCCAGGTATAACACATCCAATCATGTCCAGGTATAACACATCCAATAATGTCCAGGTATGACACATCCAATCATGTCCAGGTATAACACAGTAAATCATGTCCAGGTATGACACATCCAATCATGTCTTGGTATAACACATCCAATCATGTCCAGGTATAACACATCCAATCATGTCCAGGTATAACACATCCAATCATGTCCAGGTATGACACATCCAATCATGTCTTGGTATAACACTGTAAATCATGTCCAGGTATAACGCATCCAATTATGTCCAGGTATGACACATCCAATCATGTCCAGGTATAGCACATCCAATCCTGTCCAGGTATAACACATACAATCATGTCTAAGTATAACACATCCAATCATGTCTATGTATAGCACATCCAATCATGTCCACGTATAACACATCCAATCATGTCCATGTATGACATATCCAATCATGTCCAGGTATAACACATCCAATCATGTCCAGGTATAACACATCCAATCATGTTCAGGTATGACACATCCAATCATGTCCTGGTATAACTCATCCAATCATATCCAGGTATGACGCATCCGATCATGTACAGGTATAACGCATCCAATCATGTCCAGGTATAACACATCCAATCATGTCCAGGTATAACGCATCCAATCATGTCCAGGTATAACACATCCAATCATGTCCAGGTATGACGCATCCAATCATGTCCAGGTATAACACATCCAATCATGTCCAGGTATAACACATCCAATCATATCCAGGTATGACACATCCAATCATGTCCAGGTATAACACATCCAATCATGTCCAGGTATGACACATCCAATCATGTCCAGGTATAACACATCCAATCATGTCCAGGTATGACACATCCAATCATGTCCTGGTATGACACATCCAATCATGTCCAGGTATAACACATCCAATCATGTACAGGTATGACACATCCAATCATGTCCAGGTATAACACATCCAATCATGTCCAGGTATAACACATCCAATCATGTCCAGTTATGACACATCCAATCATGTCCAGGTATAACGCATCCAATCAAGTCCAGGTATGACACATCCAATCATGTCCAGGTATAACACATCCAATTATGTCCAGGTATGACACATCCAATCATGTCCAGGTATGACACATCCAATCATGTCCAGGTATAACACATCCAATCATGTACAGGTATGACACATCCAATCATGTCCAGGTATAACACATCCAATCATGTCCAGGTATAACACATTCAATCATGTCCAGGTATGACACATCCAATCATGTCCAGGTATGACACACCCAATCATGTCCAGGTATAACACATCCAATCATGTCCAGGGATAACGCATCCAATCATGTCCAGTTATGACAAATTCAATCATGTCCAGGTAAAACACATCCAATCATGTCCAGGTATAACACATCCAATCATGTCTAGGTATAACACATCCAATCATGTCTAGGTATAGCACATCCAATCATATCCAGGTATGACACATCCAATCATGTCCACGTATAACACATCCAATCATGTCCAGGTATAACTCATCCAATCATGTCCAGGTATGACACATCCAATCATGTCTAGGTATAACACATCCAATCATGTCCAGGTATAACACAGTAAATCATGTCCAGGTATGACACATCCAATCATGTCCTGGTATAACACATCCAATCATGTCCAGGTATAACACATCCAATCATGTCCAGGTATGACACATCCAATCATGTCCAGGTATAACGCATCCAATCATGTCCAGGTATGACACATCCAATCATGTCCAGGTATGACACATCCAATCATGTCCAGGTATGACACATCCAATCATGTCCAGGTATAACACATCCAATCATGTCCAGGTATAACACATCCAATCATGTCTAGGTATAACACATCCAATCATGTCTAGGTATAACACATCCAATCATGTCGAGGTATAGCACATCCAATCATGTCCAGGTATAACACATCCAATCATGTCTAGGTATAGCACATCCAATCATGTCCAGGTATAACACGTCCAATCATGTCTAGGTATAACACATCCAATCATGTGTAGGTATAGCACATCCAATCATGTCCAGGTATAACACATCCAATCATGTCCAGGTATAACACATCGAATCATGTCCAGGTATGACACATCCAATCATGTCCAGGTATAACACATCTAATCACGTCTAGGTATAACACATCCAATCATGTCTAGGTATAACACATCCAATCATGTCTATGTATAGCACATCCAATCATGTCCACGTATAACACATCCAATCATGTCCATGTATGACACATCCAATCATGTCCAGGTGTAACACATCCAATCATGTCCAGGTATAACACATCCAATCATGTTCAGGTATGACACATCCAATCATGTCCTGGTATAACGCATCCAATCATATCCAGGTATGACGCATCCGATCATGTCCAGGTATAACGCATCCAATCATGTCCAGGTATAACGCATCCAATCATGTCCAGGTATAACACATCCAATCATGTCCAGGTATGACGCATCCAATCATGTCCAGGTATAACACATTCAATCATGTCCAGGTATAACACATCCAATCTTATCCAGGTATGACACATCCAATCATGTCCAGGTATAACACATCCAATCATGTCCAGGTATGACACATCCAATCATGTCCAGGTATAATACATCCAATCATGTCCAGGTATGACACATCCAATCATGTCCTGGTATAACACATCCAATCATGTCCAGGTATAACACATCCAATCATGTACAGGTATGACACATCCAATCATGTCCAGGTATAACACATCCAATCATGTCCAGGTATGACACATCCAATCATGTCCAGGTATGACACATCCAATCATGTCCAGGTATAACGCATCCAATCATGTCCAGGTATGACACATCCAATCATGTCCAGGTATAACACATCCAATTATGTCCAGGTATGACACATCCAATCATGTCCAGGTATAACACATCCAATCATGTACAGGTATGACACATCCAATCATGTCCAGGTATAACACATCCAATCATGTCCAGGTATAACACATTCAATCATGTCCAGGTATGACACATCCAATCATGGCCAGGTATGACACACCCAATCATGTCCAGGTATAACACATCCAATCATGTCCAGGGATAACGCATCCAATCATGTCCAGGTATGACAAATTCAATCATGTCCAGGTAAAACACATCCAATCATGTCCAGGTATAACACATCCAATCATGTCTAGGTATAACACATCCAATCATGTCTAGGTATAGCACATCCAATCATATCCAGGTATGACACATCCAATCATGTCCACGTATAACACATTCAATCATGTCCACGTATAACTCATCCAATCATGTCCAGGTATGACACATCCAATCATGTCCAGGTATAACACATTCAATCATGTCCAAGTATAACACATCGAATCATGTCCAGGTATGACACATCCAATCATGTCCAGGTACAACACATCTAATCATGTCTAGGTATAACACATCCAATCATGTCTAGGTATAACACATCCAATCATGTCTAGGTATAACACATCCAATCATGTCTAGGTATAACACATCCAATCATGTCTAGGTATAACACATCCAATCATGTCTAGGTATAACACATCCAATCATGTCCAGGTATAACGCATCCAATCATGTCTAGGTATGACACATCCAATCATGTCCAGGTATAAAACATCCAATCATGTCTAGGTATAACACATCCAATCATTTTTAGGTGTAACACATCCAATCATGTCTAGGTATAGCACATCCAATCATGTCCAGGTATAACGCATCAAATCATGTCTAGGTATAACACATCCAATCATGTCCAGGTATAACCCATCCAATCATGTCCAGGTATGACACATCCAATCATGTCCAGGTATAACACATCCAATCATGTCCAGGTATAACACATCCAATCATGTCTAGGTATAACACATCCAATCATGTCTAGGTATAACACATCCAATCATGTCGAGGTATAGCACATCCAATCATGTCCAGGTATAACACATCCAATCATGTCTAGGTATAGCACATCCAATCATGTCCAGGTATAACACGTCCAATCATGTCTAGGTATAACACATCCAATCATGTGTAGGTATAGCACATCCAATCATGTCCAGGTATAACACATCCAATCATGTCCAGGTATAACACATCGAATCATGTCCAGGTATGACACATCCAATCATGTCCAGGTATAACACATCTAATCACGTCTAGGTATAACACATCCAATCATGTCTAGGTATAACACATCCAATCATGTCTAGGTATGACACATCCAATCATGTCTAGGTATGACACATCCAATCATGTCTAGGTATAACACATCCAATCATGTCTAGGTATAACACATTCAATCATGTCTAGGTATAACACATCCAATCATGTCTAGGTATGACACATCCAATCATGTCTAGGTATGACACATCCAATCATGTCTAGGTATAACACATCCAATCATGTCTAGGTATAACACATCCAATCATGTCTAGGTATAACACATTCAATCATGTCTAGGTATAACACATTCAATCATGTCTAGGTATAACACATCCAATCATGTCTAGGTATAACACATCCAATAATGTCTAGGTATAACACATCCAATCATGTCCACGAATAACGCATCCAATCATGTCCACGTATGACACATCCAATCATGTCCAGGTATGACACATCCAATCATGTCTAGGTATAGCACATCCAATCATGTCTAGGTATAGCACATCCAATCATGTCCAGGTATAACACATCCAATCATGTCCAGGTATAACACATCCAATCATGTCTAGGTATAACACATCCAATCATGTCAAGGTATAGCACATCCAATCATGTCCAGGTATAACACATCCAATCATGTCTAGGTATAACACATCCAATCATGTCTAGGTATAACACATCCAATCATGTCCAGGTATAACACATCCAATCATGTCTAGGTATAACACATCCAATCATGTCTAGGTATAACACATCCAATCATGTCCAGGTATAACACATCCAATCATGTCTAGGTATAACACTTCCAATCATGTCTAGGTATAACACTTCCAATCATGTCTAGGTATAACACATCCAATCATGTCTAGGTATAGCAAATCCAATCATGTCTAGGTATAGCACATCCAATCATGTCCAGGTATGACACATCCAATCATGTCCAGGTATAACACAGTAAATCATGTCCAGGTATAACGCATCCAATTATGTCCAGGTATGACACATCCAATCATGTCCAGGTATAACACATCCAATCATGTCTAGGTATAACACATCCAATCATGTCCAGGTATAACACATCCAATCCTGTCCAGGTATAACACATCCAATCATGTCTAAGTATAACACATCCAATCATGTCTAGGTATAGCACATCCAATCATGTCCAGGTATAACACATCCAATCATGTCCATGTATGACACATCCAATCATGTCCAGGTATAACACATCCCATCATGTCCAGGTATAACACATACAATCATGTTCAGGTATGACACATCCAATCATGTCTAGGTATAACACATCCAATCATGTCCAGGTATAACACATCCAATCATGTCTAGGTATAACACATCCAATCATGTCTAGGTATAACACTTCCAATCATGTCTAGGTATAACACATCCAATCATGTCTAGGTATAGCAAATCCAATCATGTCTAGGTATAGCACATCCAATCATGTCCAGGTATGACACATCCAATCATGTCCAGGTATAACACAGTAAATCATGTCCAGGTATAACGCATCCAATTATGTCCAGGTATGACACATCCAATCATGTCCAGGTATAACACATCCAATCATGTCTAGGTATAACACATCCAATCATGTCCAGGTATAACACATCCAATCCTGTCCAGGTATAACACATCCAATCATGTCTAAGTATAACACATCCAATCATGTCTAGGTATAGCACATCCAATCATGTCCAGGTATAACACATCCAATCATGTCCATGTATGACACATCCAATCATGTCCAGGTATAACACATCCCATCATGTCCAGGTATAACACATACAATCATGTTCAGGTATGACACATCCAATCATTTCCTGGTATAACGCATCCAATCATGTCCAGGTATGACGCATCCGATCATGTCCAGGTATAACGCATCCAATCATGTCCAGGTATAACACATCCAATCATGTCCAGGTATAACGCATCCAATCATGTCCAGGTATAACGCATCCAATCATGTCCAGGTATGACATATCCAATCATGTCCAGGTATAACACATCCAATCATGTCCAGGTATAACACATCCAATCATATCCAGGTATGACACATCCAATCTTGTCCAGGTATAACACATCCAATCATGTCCAGGTATAACACATCCAATCATGTCCAGGTATGACACATCCAATCATGTCCAGGTATGACACATCCAATCATGTCCAGGTATAACACATCCAATCATGTACAGGTATGACACATCCAATCATGTCCAGGTATAACACATCCAATCATGTCCAGGTATAACACATCCAATCTTGTCCAGGTATGACACTTCCAATCACGTCCAGGTATAACGCATCCAATCATGTCCATGTATGACACATCCAATCATGTCCAGGTATAACACATCCAATTATGTCCAGGTATAACACATCCAATCATGTCCAGGTATGACACATCCAATCATGTCCAGGTATAACACATCCAATCATGTCCAGGTATGACACATCCAATCATGTCCAGGTATGACACATCCAATCATGTCCAGGTATAACACATCCAATCATGTACAGGTATGACATATCCAATCATGTCCAGGTATAACACATCCAATCATGTCCAGGTATAACACATCCAATCATGTCCAGGTATGACACATCCAATCATGTCCAGGTATAACGCATCCAATCATGTCCAGGTATGACACATCCAATCATGTCTAGGTATAGCACATCCAATCATGTCCAGGTATAATATATCCAATCATGTCCAGGTATAACACATCCAATCATGTCCAGGTATAACACATCCAATCATGTCCAGGTATGACACATCCAATCATGTCCAGGTATAACACATCCAATCATGTCCAGGTATAACACATCCAATAATGTCCAGGTATGACACATCCAATCATGTCCAGGTATAACACAGTAAATCATGTCCAGGTATGACACATCCAATCATGTCTTGGTATAACACATCCAATCATGTCCAGGTATAACACATCCAATCATGTCCAGGTATAACACATCCAATCATGTCCAGGTATGACACATCCAATCATGTCTTGGTATAACACTGTAAATCATGTCCAGGTATAACGCATCCAATTATGTCCAGGTATGACACATCCAATCATGTCCAGGTATAGCACATCCAATCCTGTCCAGGTATAACACATACAATCATGTCTAAGTATAACACATCCAATCATGTCTATGTATAGCACATCCAATCATGTCCACGTATAACACATCCAATCATGTCCATGTATGACATATCCAATCATGTCCAGGTATAACACATCCAATCATGTCCAGGTATAACACATCCAATCATGTTCAGGTATGACACATCCAATCATGTCCTGGTATAACTCATCCAATCATATCCAGGTATGACGCATCCGATCATGTACAGGTATAACGCATCCAATCATGTCCAGGTATAACACATCCAATCATGTCCAGGTATAACGCATCCAATCATGTCCAGGTATAACACATCCAATCATGTCCAGGTATGACGCATCCAATCATGTCCAGGTATAACACATCCAATCATGTCCAGGTATAACACATCCAATCATATCCAGGTATGACACATCCAATCATGTCCAGGTATAACACATCCAATCATGTCCAGGTATGACACATCCAATCATGTCCAGGTATAACACATCCAATCATGTCCAGGTATGACACATCCAATCATGTCCTGGTATGACACATCCAATCATGTCCAGGTATAACACATCCAATCATGTACAGGTATGACACATCCAATCATGTCCAGGTATAACACATCCAATCATGTCCAGGTATAACACATCCAATCATGTCCAGTTATGACACATCCAATCATGTCCAGGTATAACGCATCCAATCAAGTCCAGGTATGACACATCCAATCATGTCCAGGTATAACACATCCAATTATGTCCAGGTATGACACATCCAATCATGTCCAGGTATGACACATCCAATCATGTCCAGGTATAACACATCCAATCATGTACAGGTATGACACATCCAATCATGTCCAGGTATAACACATCCAATCATGTCCAGGTATAACACATTCAATCATGTCCAGGTATGACACATCCAATCATGTCCAGGTATGACACACCCAATCATGTCCAGGTATAACACATCCAATCATGTCCAGGGATAACGCATCCAATCATGTCCAGTTATGACAAATTCAATCATGTCCAGGTAAAACACATCCAATCATGTCCAGGTATAACACATCCAATCATGTCTAGGTATAACACATCCAATCATGTCTAGGTATAGCACATCCAATCATATCCAGGTATGACACATCCAATCATGTCCACGTATAACACATCCAATCATGTCCAGGTATAACTCATCCAATCATGTCCAGGTATGACACATCCAATCATGTCCAGGTATAACACATTCAATCATGTCCAGGTATAACACATCGAATCATGTCCAGGTATGACACATCCAATCATGTCCAGGTACAACACATCTAATCATGTCTAGGTATAACACATCCAATCATGTCTAGGTATAACACATCCAATCATGTCTAGGTATAACACATCCAATCATGTCTAGGTATAACACATCCAATCTTGTATAGGTATAACACATCCAATCATGTCTAGGTATAGCACATCCAATCATGTCTAGGTATAGCACATCCAATCATGTCTAGGTATAACACATCCAATCATGTCCAGGTATAACGCATCCAATTATGTCCAGGTATGACACATCCAATCATATCCAGGTACGACACGTCCAATCATGTCCAGGTATAACACATCCAATCATGTCCAGGTATAACACATCCAATCATGTCTAGGTATAGCACATCCAATCATGTCCAGGTATAACACATCCAATCATGTCTAGGTATAACACATCCAATCATGTCTAGGTATAACACATCCAATCATGTCCAGGTATAACACATCCAATCATGTCCAGGTATGACACATCCAATCATGTCCAGGTATAACGCATCCAATCATGTCCAGGTATGACACATCCAATCATGTCTAGGTTTAGCACATCCAATCATGTCCAGGTATAACATATCCAATCATGTCCAGGTATAACACATCCAATCATGTCCAGGTATAACACATCCAATCATGTCCAGGTATGACACATCCAATCATGTCCAGGTATAACACATCCAATCATGTCCAGGTATAACACATCCAATCATGTCCAGGTATAACACATTCAATCATGTCCAGGTATGACACATCCAATCATGTCCAGGTATGACACACTCAATCATGTCCAGGTATAACACATCCAATCATGTCCAGGGATAACGCATCCAATCATGTCCAGGTATGACAAATTCAATCATGTCCAGGTAAAACACATCCAATCATGTCCAGGTATAACACATCCAATCATGTCTAGGTATAACACATCCAATCATGTCTAGGTATAGCACATCCAATCATATCCAGGTATGACACATCCAATCATGTCCACGTATAACACATCCAATCATGTCCAGGTATAACTCATCCAATCATGTCCAGGTATGACACATCCAATCATGTCCAGGTATAACACATTCAATCATGTCCAGGTATAACACATCGAATCATGTCCAGGTATGACACATCCAATCATGTCCAGGTACAACACATCTAATCATGTCTAGGTATAACACATCCAATCATGTCTAGGTATAACACATCCAATCATGTCTAGGTATAACACATCCAATCATGTCTAGGTATAACACATCCAATCATGTCTAGGTATAACACATCCAATCTTGTCTAGGTATAACACATCCAATCATGTCTAGGTATAGCACATCCAATCATGTCTAGGTATAACACATCCAATCATGTCCAGGTATAACGCATCCAATTATGTCCAGGTATGACACATCCAATCATATCCAGGTACGACACATCCAATCATGTCCAGGTATAACACATCCAATCATGTCTAGGTATAACACATCCAATCATGTCTAGGTATAACACATCCAATCTTGTCTAGGTATAACACATCCAATCATGTCTAGGTATAGCACATCCAATCATGTCTAGGTATAACACATCCAATCATGTCCAGGTATAACGCATCCAATTATGTCCAGATATGACACATCCAATCATATCCAGGTACGACACATCCAATCATGTCCAGGTATAACACATCCAATCATGTCCAGGTATAACACATCCAATCATGTCTAGGTATAGCACATCCAATCATGTCCAGGTATAACACATCCAATCATGTCTAGGTATAACACATCCAATCATGTCTAGGTATAACACATCCAATCATGTCCAGGTATAACACATCCAATCATGTCCAGGTATGACACATCCAATCATGTCCAGGTATAACGCATCCAATCATGTCCAGGTATGACACATCCAATCATGTCTAGGTTTAGCACATCCAATCATGTCCAGGTATAACATATCCAATCATGTCCAGGTATAACACATCCAATCATGTCCAGGTATAACACATCCAATCATGTCCAGGTATGACACATCCAAACATGTCCAGGTATAACACATCCAATCATGTCCAGGTATAACACATCCAATCATGTCCAGGTATAACACATTCAATCATGTCCATGTATGACACATCCAATCATGTCCAGGTATGACACACCCAATCATGTCCAGGTATAACACATCCAATCATGTCCAGGGATAACGCATCCAATCATGTCCAGGTATGACAAATTCAATCATGTCCAGGTAAAACACATCCAATCATGTCCAGGTATAACACATCCAATCATGTCTAGGTATAACACATCCAATCATGTCTAGGTATAGCACATCCAATCATATCCAGGTATGACACATCCAATCATGTCCACGTATAACACATCCAATCATGTCCAGGTATAACTCATCCAATCATGTCCAGGTATGACACATCCAATCATGTCCAGGTATAACACATTCAATCATGTCCAGGTATAACACATCGAATCATGTCCAGGTATGACACATCCAATCATGTCCAGGTACAACACATCTAATCATGTCTAGGTATAACACATCCAATCATGTCTAGGTATAACACATCCAATCATGTCTAGGTATAACACATCCAATCATGTCTAGGTATAACACATCCAATCATGTCTAGGTATAACACATCCAATCTTGTCTAGGTATAACACATCCAATCATGTCTAGGTATAGCACATCCAATCATGTCTAGGTATAACACATCCAATCATGTCCAGGTATAACGCATCCAATAATGTCCAGGTATGACACATCCAATCATATCCAGGTACGACACATCCAATCATGTCCAGGTATAACACATCCAATCATGTCTAGGTATATCACATCCAATCATGTCTAGGTATAGCACATCCAATCATGTCCAGGTATAACACATCCAATCATGTCTAGGTATAACACATCCAATCATGTCTAGGTATAACACATCCAATCATGTCCAGGTATAACACATCCAATCATGTCCAGGTATGACACATCCAATCATGTCCAGGTATAACGCATCCAATCATGTCCAGGTATGACACATCCAATCATGTCTAGGTATAGCACATCCAATCATGTCCAGGTATAACATATCCAATCATGTCTAGGTATAACACATCCAATCATGTCTAGGTATAACACATCCAATATGTCTAGGTATAACACATCCAATCATGTTCAGGTATGACACATCCAATCATGTCCTGGTATAACGCATCCAATCATATCCAGGTATGACGCATCCGATCATGTCCAGGTATAACGCATCCAATCATGTCCAGGTATAACACATCCAATCATGTCCAGGTATAACGCATCCAATCATGTCCAGGTATAACACATCCAATCATGTCCAGGAATGACGCATCCAATCATGTCCAGGTATAACTCATCCAATCATGTCCAGGTATGACACATCCAATCATGTCCAGGTATAACACATCCAATCATGTCCAGGTATAACACATCCAATAATGTCCAGGTATGACACATCCAATCATGTCCAGGTATAACACAGTAAATCATGTCCAGGTATGACACATCCAATCATGTCCTGGTATAACACATCCAATCATGTCCAGGTATAACACATCCAATCATGTCCAGGTATAACACATCTAATCATGTCCAGGTATGACACATCCAATCATGTCCAGGTATAACACTGTAAATCATGTCCAGATATAACGCATCCAATTATGTCCAGGTATGACACATCCAATCATGTCCAGGTATAGCACATCCAATCCTGTCCAGGTATAACACATACAATCATGTCTAAGTATAACACATCAAATCATGTCTATGTATAGCACATCCAATCATGTCCACGTATAACACATCCAATCATGTCCATGTATGACACATCCAATCATGTCCAGGTATAACACATCCAATCATGTCCAGGTATAACACATCCAATCATGTTCAGGTATGACACATCCAATCATGTCCTGGTATAACACATCCAATCATATCCAGGTATGACGCATCCGATCATGTCCAGGTATAACGCATCCAATCATGTCCAGGTATAACACATCCAATCATGTCCAGGTATAACGCATCCAATCATGTCCAGGTATAACACATCCAATCATGTCCAGGTATGACGCATCCAATCATGTCCAGGTATAACACATCCAATCATGTCCAGGTATAACACATCCAATCATATCCAGGTATGACACATCCAATCATGTCCAGGTATAACACATCCAATCATGTCCAGGTATGACACATCCAATCATGTCCAGGTATAATACATCCAATCATGTCCAGGTATGACACATCCAATCATGTCCTGGTATGACACATCCAATCATGTCCAGGTATAACACATCCAATCATGTACAGGTATGACACATCCAATCATGTCCAGGTATAACACATCCAATCATGTCCAGGTATAACACATCCAATCATGTCCAGGTATGACACATCCAATCATGTCCAGGTATAACGCATCCAATCATGTCCAGGTATGACACATCCAATCATGTCCAGGTATAACACATCCAATTATGTCCAGGTATGACACATCCAATCATGTCCAGGTATGACACATCCAATCATGTCCAGGTATAACACATCCAATCATGTACAGGTATGACACATCCAATCATGTCCAGGTATAACACATCCAATCATGTCCAGGTATAACACATTCAATCATGTCCAGGTATGACACATCCAATCATGTCCAGGTATGACACACCCAATCATGTCCAGGTATAACACATCCAATCATGTCCAGGGATAACGCATCCAATCATGTCCAGGTATGACAAATTCAATCATGTCCAGGTAAAACACATCCAATCATGTCCAGGTATAACACATCCAATCATGTCTAGGTATAACACATCCAATCATGTCTAGGTATAGCACATCCAATCATATCCAGGTATGACACATCCAATCATGTCCTCGTGTAACACATCCAATCATGTCCAGGTATAACTCATCCAATCATGTCCAGGTATGACACATCCAATCATGTCCAGGTATAACACATTCAATCATGTCCAAGTATAACACATCGAATCATGTCCAGGTATGACACATCCAATCATGTCCAGGTACAACACATCTAATCATGTCTAGGTATAACACATCCAATCATGTCTAGGTATAACACATCCAATCATGTCTAGGTATAACACATCCAATCATGCCTAGGTATAACACATCCAATCATGTCTAGGTATAACACATCCAATCATGTCTAGGTATAACACATCCAATCATGTCCAGGTATAACGCATCCAATCATGTCTAGGTATGACACATCCAATCATGTCCAGGTATAAAACATCCAATCATGTCTAGGTATAACACATCCAATCATTTTTAGGTGTAACACATCCAATCATGTCTAGGTATAGCACATCCAATCATGTCCAGGTATAACGCATCAAATCATGTCTAGGTATAACACATCCAATCATGTCCAGGTATAACCCATCCAATCATGTCCAGGTATGACACATCCAATCATGTCCAGGTATAACACATCCAATCATGTCCAGGTATAACACATCCAATCATGTCTAGGTATAACACATCCAATCATGTCTAGGTATAACACATCCAATCATGTCCAGGTATAACACATCCAATCATGTCCAGGTATAACACATCCAATCATGTCTAGGTATAGCACATCCAATCATGTCCAGGTATAACACATCCAATCATGTCTAGGTATAACACATCCAATCATGTGTAGGTATAGCACATCCAATCATGTCCAGGTATAACACATCCAATCATGTCCAGGTATAACACATCCAATCATGTCCAGGGATAACACATCCAATCATGTCCAGGTATAACCCATCCAATCATGTCCAGGTATGACACATCCAATCATGTCCAGGTATAACACATCCAATCATGTCCAGGTATAACACATCCAATCATGTCTAGGTATAACACATCCAATCATGTCTAGGTATAACACATCCAATCATGTCCAGGTATAACACATCCAATCATGTCCAGGTATAACACATTCAATCATGTCCAGGTATGACACATCCAATCATGTCCAGGTATGACACACCCAATCATGTCCAGGTATAACACATCCAATCATGTCCAGGGATAACGCATCCAATCATGTCCAGGTATGACAAATTCAATCATGTCCAGGCAAAACACATCCAATCATGTCCAGGTATAACACATCCAATCATGTCTAGGTATAACACATCCAATCATGTCTAGGTATAGCACATCCAATCATATCCAGGTATGACACATCCAATCATGTCCAGGTATAACTCATCCAATCATGTCCAGGTATGACACATCCAATCATGTCCAGGTATAACACATTCAATCATGTCCAAGTATAACACATCGAATCATGTCCAGGTATGACACATCCAATCATGTCCAGGTACAACACATCTAATCATGTCTAGGTATAACACATCCAATCATGTCTAGGTATAACACATCCAATCATGTCTAGGTATAACACATCCAATCATGCCTAGGTATAACACATCCAATCATGTCTAGGTATAACACATCCAATCATGTCTAGGTATAACACATCCAATCATGTCCAGGTATAACGCATCCAATCATGTCTAGGTATGACACATCCAATCATGTCCAGGTATAAAACATCCAATCATGTCTAGGTATAACACATCCAATCATTTTTAGGTGTAACACATCCAATCATGTCTAGGTATAGCACTTCCAATCATGTCCAGGTATAACGCATCAAATCATGTCTAGGTATAACACATCCAATCATGTCCAGGTATAACCCATCCAATCATGTCCAGGTATGACACATCCAATCATGTCCAGGTATAACACATCCAATCATGTCCAGGTATAACACATCCAATCATGTCTAGGTATAACACATCCAATCATGTCTAGGTATAACACATCCAATCATGTCCAGGTATAACACGTCCAATCATGTCCAGGTATAACACATCCAATCATGTCTAGGTATAGCACATCCAATCATGTCCAGGTATAACACATCCAATCATGTCTAGGTATAACACATCCAATCATGTGTAGGTATAGCACATCCAATCATGTCCAGGTATAACACATCCAATCATGTCCAGGTATAACACATCGAATCATGTCCAGGTATGACACATCCAATCATGTCCAGGTATAACACATCTAATCACGTCTAGGTATAACACATCCAATCATGTCTAGGTATAACACATCCAATCATGTCTAGGTATGACACATCCAATCATGTCTAGGTATGACACATCCAATCATGTCTAGGTATAACTCATCCAATCATGTCTAGGTATAACACATCCAATCATGTCTAGGTATAACACATTCAATCATGTCTAGGTATAACACATCCAATCATGTCTAGGTATAACACATCCAATCATGTCTAGGTATAACACATCCAATTATGTCCACGTATAACGCATCCAATCATGTCCACGTATGACACATCCGATCATATCCAGGTATGACACATCCAATCATGTCTAGGTATAGCAAATCCAATCATGTCTAGCTATAGCACATCCAATCATGTCCAGGTATAACACATCCAATCATGTCCAGGTATAACACATCCAATCATGTCTAGGTATAACACATCCAATCATGTCCAGGTATAGCACATCCAATCATGTCCAGGTATAACACATCCAATCATGTCTAGGTATAACACATCCAATCATGTCCAGGTATAACACATCCAATCATGTCTAGGTATAACACATCCAATCATGTCTAGGTATAACACATCCAATCATGTCTAGGTATAACACATCCAATCATGTCTAGGTATAGCACATCCAATCATGTCCAGGTATAACACATCCAATCATGTCCAGGTATAACACATCCAATCATGTCCAGGTATAACACATCCAATCATGTCTAGGTATAACACATCCAATCATGTCTAGGTATAACACATCCAATCATGTCTAGGTATAACACATCCAATCATGTCTAGGTATAGCAAATCCAATCATGTCTAGGTATAGCACATCCAATCATGTCCAGGTATGACACATCCAATCATGTCCAGGTATAACACAGTAAATCATGTCCAGGTATAACGCATCCAATTATGTCCAGGTATGACACATCCAATCATGTCCAGGTATAACACATCCAATCATGTCTAGGTATAACACATCCAATCATGTCCAGGTATAACACATCCAATCCTGTCCAGGTATAACACATCCAGTCATGTCTAAGTATAACACATCCAATCATGTCTAGGTATAGCACATCCAATCATGTCCAGGTATAACACATCCAATCATGTCCATGTATGACACATCCAATCATGTCCAGGTATAACACATCCCATCATGTCCAGGTATAACACATCCAATCATGTTCAGGTATGACACATCCAATCATGTCCTGGTATAACGCATCCAATCATGTCCAATATGACGCATCCGATCATGTCCAGGTATAACGCATCCAATCATGTCCAGGTATAACACATCCAATCATGTCCAGGTATAACGCATCCAATCATGTCCAGGTATAACGCATCCAATCATGTCCAGGTATGACACATCCAATCATGTCCAGGTTTAACACATCCAATCATGTCCAGGTATAACACATCCAATCATATCCAGGTATGACACATCCAATCATGTCCAGATATAACACATCCAATCATGTCCAGGTATAACACATCCAATCATGTCCAGGTATGACACATCCAATCATGTCCAGGTATGACACATCCAATCATGTCCAGGTATAACACATCCAATCATGTACAGGTATGACACATCCAATCATGTCCAGGTATAACACATCCAATCATGTCCAGGTATAACACATCCAATCATGTCCAGGTATGACACATCCAATCATGTCCAGGTATAACGCATCCAATCATGTCCATGTATGACACATCCAATCATGTCCAGGTATAACACATCCAATTATGTCTAGGTATGACACATCCAATCATGTCTAGGTATAACTCATCCAATCATGTCTAGGTATAACACATCCAATCATGTCTAGGTATAACACATTCAATCATGTCTAGGTATAACACATCCAATCATGTCTAGGTATAACACATCCAATCATGTCTAGGTATAACACATCCAATTATGTCCACGTATAACGCATCCAATCATGTCCACGTATGACACATCCGATCATATCCAGGTATGACACATCCAATCATGTCTAGGTATAGCAAATCCAATCATGTCTAGCTATAGCACATCCAATCATGTCCAGGTATAACACATCCAATCATGTCCAGGTATAACACATCGAATCATGTCTAGGTATAACACATCCAATCATGTCTAGGTATAGCACATCCAATCATGTCCAGGTATAACACATCCAATCATGTCTAGGTATAACACATCCAATCATGTCCAGGTATAACACATCCAATCATGTCTAGGTATAACACATCCAATCATGTCTAGGTATAACACATCCAATCATGTCTAGGTATAACACATCCAATCATGTCTAGGTATAGCACATCCAATCATGTCCAGGTATAACACATCCAATCATGTCCAGGTATAACACATCCAATCATGTCCAGGTATAACACATCCAATCATGTCTAGGTATAACACATCCAATCATGTCTAGGTATAACACATCCAATCATGTCTAGGTATAACACATCCAATCATGTCTAGGTATAGCAAATCCAATCATGTCTAGGTATAGCACATCCAATCATGTCCAGGTATGACACATCCAATCATGTCCAGGTATAACACAGTAAATCATGTCCAGGTATAACGCATCCAATTATGTCCAGGTATGACACATCCAATCATGTCCAGGTATAACACATCCAATCATGTCTAGGTATAACACATCCAATCATGTCCAGGTATAACACATCCAATCCTGTCCAGGTATAACACATCCAGTCATGTCTAAGTATAACACATCCAATCATGTCTAGGTATAGCACATCCAATCATGTCCAGGTAAAACACATCCAATCATGTCCATGTATGACACATCCAATCATGTCCAGGTATAACACATCCCATCATGTCCAGGTATAACACTTGCAATCATGTTCAGGTATGACCCATCCAATCATGTCTAGGTATAACACATCCAATCATGTCTAGGTATGACACATCCAATCATGTCTAGGTATAACTCATCCAATCATGTCTAGGTATAACACATCCAATCATGTCTAGGTATAACACATTCAATCATGTATAGGTATAACACATCCAATCATGTCTAGGTATAACACATCCAATCATGTCTAGGTATAACACATCCAATTATGTCCACGTATAACGCATCCAATCATGTCCACGTATGACACATCCGATCATATCCAGGTATGACACATCCAATCATGTCTAGGTATAGCAAATCCAATCATGTCTAGCTATAGCACATCCAATCATGTCCAGGTATAACACATCCAATCATGTCCAGGTATAACACATCCAATCATGTCTAGGTATAACACATCCAATCATGTCTAGGTATAGCACATCCAATCATGTCCAGGTATAACACATCCAATCATGTCTAGGTATAACACATCCAATCATGTCCAGGTATAACACATCCAATCATGTCTAGGTATAACACATCCAATCATGTCTAGGTATAACACATCCAATCATGTCTAGGTATAACACATCCAATCATGTCTAGGTATAGCACATCCAATCATGTCCAGGTATAACACATCCAATCATGTCCAGGTATAACACATCCAATCATGTCCAGGTATAACACATCCAATCATGCCTAGGTATAACACATCCAATCATGTCTAGGTATAACACATCCAATCATGTCTAGGTATAACACATCTAATCATGTCTAGGTATAACTCATCCAATCATGTCTAGGTATAACACATCCAATCATGTCTAGGTATAACACATTCAATCATGTCTAGGTATAACACATCCAATCATGTCTAGGTATAACACATCCAATCATGTCTAGGTATAACACATCCAATTATGTCCACGTATAACGCATCCAATCATGTCCACGTATGACACATCCGATCATATCCAGGTATGACACATCCAATCATGTCTAGGTATAGCAAATCCAATCATGTCTAGCTATAGCACATCCAATCATGTCCAGGTATAACACATCCAATCATGTCCAGGTATAACACATCCAATCATGTCTAGGTATAACACATCCAATCATGTCTAGGTATAGCACATCCAATCATGTCCAGGTATAACACATCCAATCATGTCTAGGTATAACA
Organism: Saccoglossus kowalevskii; assembly: GCF_978046115.1. Lineage (NCBI taxonomy): Eukaryota > Metazoa > Hemichordata > Enteropneusta > Harrimaniidae > Saccoglossus > Saccoglossus kowalevskii. The sequence goes on from NC_140642.1 coordinate 1,915,507, forward strand.
CATCCAATCATGTCCAGGTATAACACATCCAATCATGTCTAGGTATAACACATCCAATCATGTCTAGGTATAACACATCCAATCATGTCTAGGTATAACACATCCAATCATGTCTAGGTATAGCACATCCAATCATGTCCAGGTATAACACATCCAATCATGTCCAGGTATAACACATCCAATCATGTCCAGGTATAACACATCCAATCATGTCTAGGTATAACACATCCAATCATGTCTAGGTATAACACATCCAATCATGTCTAGGTATAACACATCCAATCATGTCTAGGTATAGCAAATCCAATCATGTCTAGGTATAGCACATCCAATCATGTCCAGGTATGACACATCCAATCATGTCCAGGTATAACACAGTAAATCATGTCCAGGTATAACGCATCCAATTATGTCCAGGTATGACACATCCAATCATGTCCAGGTATAACACATCCAATCATGTCTAGGTATAACACATCCAATCATGTCCAGGTATAACACATCCAATCCTGTCCAGGTATAACACATCCAGTCATGTCTAAGTATAACACATCCAATCATGTCTAGGTATAGCACATCCAATCATGTCCAGGTATAACACATCCAATCATGTCCATGTATGACACATCCAATCATGTCCAGGTATAACACATCCCATCATGTCCAGGTATAACACATCCAATCATGTTCAGGTATGACACATCCAATCATGTCCTGGTTTAACGCATCCAATCATGTCCAATATGACGCATCCGATCATGTCCAGGTATAACGCATCCAATCATGTCCAGGTATAACACATCCAATCATGTCCAGGTATAACGCATCCAATCATGTCCAGGTATAACGCATCCAATCATGTCCAGGTATGACACATCCAATCATGTCCAGGTATAACACATCCAATCATATCCAGGTATGACACATCCAATCATGTCCAGATATAACACATCCAATCATGTCCAGGTATAACACATCCAATCATGTCCAGGTATGACACATCCAATCATGTCCAGGTATGACACATCCAATCATGTCCAGGTATAACACATCCAATCATGTACAGGTATGACACATCCAATCATGTCCAGGTATAACACATCCAATCATGTCCAGGTATGACACATCCAATCATGTCCAGGTATAACGCATCCAATCATGTCCATGTATGACACATCCAATCATGTCCAGGTATAACACATCCAATTATGTCCAGGTATGACACATCCAATCATGTCCAGGTATGACACATCCAATCATGTCCAGGTATAACACATCCAATCATGTACAGGTATGACACATCCAATCATGTCCAGGTATAACACATCCAATCATGTCCAGGGATAACGCATCCAATCATGTCCAGGTATGACACATTCAATCATGTCCAGGTAAAACACATCCAATCATGTCCAGGTATAACTCATCCAATCATGTCTAGGTATAACACATCCAATCATGTCTAGGTATAGCACATCCAATCATATCCAGGTATGACACATCCAATCATGTCCACGTATAACACATCCAATCATGTCCAGGTATAACGCATCAAATCATGTCTAGGTATAACACATCCAATCATGTCCAGGTATAACCCATCCAATCATGTCCAGGTATGACACATCCAATCATGTCCAGGTATAACACATCCAATCATGTCCAGGTATAACACATCCAATCATGTCTAGGTATAACACATCCAATCATGTCTAGGTATAACACATCCAATCATGTCGAGGTGTAGCACATCCAATCATGTCCAGGTATAACACATCCAATCATGTCCAGGTATAACACATCCAATCATGTCCAGGTATAACACATCCAATCATGTCTAGGTATAACACATCCAATCATGTCTAGGTATAACACATCCAATCATGTCTAGGTATAACACATCTAATCATGTCTAGGTATAGCAAATCCAATCATGTCTAGGTATAGCACATCCAATCATGTCCAGGTATGACACATCCAATCATGTCCAGGTATAACACAGTAAATCATGTCCAGGTATAACGCATCCAATTATGTCCAGGTATGACACATCCAATCATGTCCAGGTATAACACATCCAATCATGTCTAGGTATAACACATCCAATCATGTCCAGGTATAACACATCCAATCCTGTCCAGGTATAACACATCCAGTCATGTCTAAGTATAACACATCCAATCATGTCTAGGTATAGCACATCCAATCATGTCCAGGTATAACACATCCAATCATGTCCATGTATGACACATCCAATCATGTCCAGGTATAACACATCCCATCATGTCCAGGTATAACACATCCAATCATGTTCAGGTATGACACATCCAATCATGTCTAGGTATAACACATCCAATCATGTCTAGGTATGACACATCCAATCATGTCTAGGTATAACTCATCCAATCATGTCTAGGTATAACACATCCAATCATGTCTAGGTATAACACATTCAATCATGTCTAGGTATAACACATCCAATCATGTCTAGGTATAACACATCCAATCATGTCTAGGTATAACACATCCAATTATGTCCACGTATAACGCATCCAATCATGTCCACGTATGACACATCCGATCATATCCAGGTATGACACATCCAATCATGTCTAGGTATAGCAAATCCAATCATGTCTAGCTATAGCACATCCAATCATGTCCAGGTATAACACATCCAATCATGTCCAGGTATAACACATCCAATCATGTCTAGGTATAACACATCCAATCATGTCTAGGTATAGCACATCCAATCATGTCCAGGTATAACACATCCAATCATGTCTAGGTATAACACATCCAATCATGTCCAGGTATAACACATCCAATCATGTCTAGGTATAACACATCCAATCATGTCTAGGTATAACACATCCAATCATGTCTAGGTATAGCACATCCAATCATGTCCAGGTATAACACATCCAATCATGTCCAGGTATAACACATCCAATCATGTCCAGGTATAACACATCCAATCATGTCTAGGTATAACACATCCAATCATGTCTAGGTATAACACATCCAATCATGTCTAGGTATAACACATCCAATCATGTCTAGGTATAGCAAATCCAATCATGTCTAGGTATAGCACATCCAATCATGTCCAGGTATGACACATCCAATCATGTCCAGGTATAACACAGTAAATCATGTCCAGGTATAACGCATCCAATTATGTCCAGGTATGACACATCCAATCATGTCCAGGTATAACACATCCAATCATGTCTAGGTATAACACATCCAATCATGTCCAGGAATAACACATCCAATCCTGTCCAGGTATAACACATCCAGTCATGTCTAAGTATAACACATCCAATCATGTCTAGGTATAGCACATCCAATCATGTCCAGGTATAACACATCCAATCATGTCATTGTATGACACATCCAATCATGTCCAGGTATAACACATCCCATCATGTCCAGGTATAACACATCCAATCATGTTCAGGTATGACACATCCAATCATGTCCTGGTTTAACGCATCCAATCATGTCCAATATGACGCATCCGATCATGTCCAGGTATAACGCATCCAATCATGTCCAGGTATAACACATCCAATCATGTCCAGGTATAACGCATCCAATCATGTCCAGGTATAACGCATCCAATCATGTCCAGGTATGACACATCCAATCATGTCCAGGTATAACACATCCAATCATATCCAGGTATGACACATCCAATCATGTCCAGATATAACACATCCAATCATGTCCAGGTATAACACATCCAATCATGTCCAGGTATGACACATCCAATCATGTCCAGGTATGACACATCCAATCATGTCCAGGTATAACACATCCAATCATGTACAGGTATGACACATCCAATCATGTCCAGGTATAACACATCCAATCATGTCCAGGTATAACACATCCAATCATGTCCAGGTATGACACATCCAATCATGTCCAGGTATAACGCATCCAATCATGTCCATGTATGACACATCCAATCATGTCCAGGTATAACACATCCAATTATGTCCAGGTATGACACATCCAATCATGTCCAGGTATGACACATCCAATCATGTCCAGGTATAACACATCCAATCATGTACAGGTATGACACATCCAATCATGTCCAGGTATAACACATCCAATCATGTCCAGGGATAACGCATCCAATCATGTCCAGGTATGACACATTCAATCATGTCCAGGTAAAACAAATCCAATCATGTCCAGGTATAACTCATCCAATCATGTCTAGGTATAACACATCCAATCATGTCTAGGTATAGCACATCCAATCATATCCAGGTATGACACATCCAATCATGTCCACGTATAACACATCCAATCATGTCCAGGTATAACGCATCAAATCATGTCTAGGTATAACACATCCAATCATGTCCAGGTATAACCCATCCAATCATGTCCAGGTATGACACATCCAATCATGTCCAGGTATAACACATCCAATCATGTCCAGGTATAACACATCCAATCATGTCTAGGTATAACACATCCAATCATGTCTAGGTATAACACATCCAATCATGTCGAGGTGTAGCACATCCAATCATGTCCAGGTATAACACATCCAATCATGTCTAGGTATAGCACATCCAATCATGTCCAGGTATAACACATCCAATCATGTCTAGGTATAACACATCCAATCATGTGTAGGTATAGCACATCCAATCATGTCCAGGTATAACACATCCAATCATGTCCAGGTATAACACATCGAATCATATCCAGGTATGACACATCCAATCATGTCCAGGTATAACACATCTAATCACGTCTAGGTATAACACATCCAATCATGTCTAGGTATAACACATAAAATCATGTCTAGGTATAACACATCCAATCATGTCTAGGTATGACACATCCAATCATGTCTAGGTATAACACATCCAATCATGTCTAGGTATAACACATCCAATCCTGTCTAGGTATAACACATTCAATCATGTCTAGGTATAACACATCCAATCATGTCTAGGTATAACACATCCAATCATGTCTAGGTATAACACATCCAATCATGTCCACGTATAACGCATCCAATCATGTCCACGTATGACACATCCAATCATGTCCAGGTATGACACATCCAATCATGTCTAGGTATAGCACATCCAATCATGTCTAGGTATAGCACATCCAATCATGTCCAGGTATAACACATCCAATCATGTCCAGGTATAACACATCCAATCATGTCTAGGTATAACACATCCAATCATGTCTAGGTATAGCACATCCAATCATGTCCAGGTATAACACATCCAATCATGTCTAGGTATAACACATCCAATCATGTCTAGGTATAACACATCCAATCATGTCCAGGTATAACACATCCAATCATGTCTAGGTATAACACATCCAATCATGTCTAGGTATAACACATCCAATCATGTCTAGGTATAACACATCCAATCATGTCTAGGTATAGCAAATCCAATCATGTCTAGGTATAGCACATCCAATCATGTCCAGGTATGACACATCCAATCATGTCCAGGTATAACACAGTAAATCATGTCCAGGTATAACGCATCCAATTATGTCCAGGTATGACACATCCAATCATGTCCAGGTATAACACATCCAATCATGTCTAGGTATAACACATCCAATCATGTCCAGGTATAACACATCCAATCCTGTCCAGGTATAACACATCCAATCATGTCTAAGTATAACACATCCAATCATGTCTAGGTATAGCACATCCAATCATGTCCAGGTATAACACATCCAATCATGTCCATGTATGACACATCCAATCATGTCCAGGTATAACACATCCCATCATGTCCAGGTATAACACATACAATCATGTTCAGGTATGACACATCCAATCATTTCCTGGTATAACGCATCCAATCATGTCCAGGTATGACGCATCCGATCATGTCCAGGTATAACGCATCCAATCATGTCCAGGTATAACACATCCAATCATGTCCAGGTATAACGCATCCAATCATGTCCAGGTATAACGCATCCAATCATGTCCAGGTATGACATATCCAATCATGTCCAGGTATAACACATCCAATCATGTCCAGGTATAACACATCCAATCATATCCAGGTATGATACATCCAATCATGTCCAGGTATAACACATCCAATCATGTCCAGGTATAACACATCCAATCATGTCCAGGTATGACACATCCAATCATGTCCAGGTATGACACATCCAATCATGTCCAGGTATAACACATCCAATCATGTACAGGTATGACACATCCAATCATGTCCAGGTATAACACATCCAATCATGTCCAGGTATAACACATCCAATCTTGTCCAGGTATGACACTTCCAATCATGTCCAGGTATAACGCATCCAATCATGTCCATGTATGACACATCCAATCATGTCCAGGTATAACACATCCAATTATGTCCAGGTATGGCACATCCAATCATGTCCAGGTATGACACATCCAATCATGTCCAGGTATAACACATCCAATCATGTACAGGTATGACACATCCAATCATGTCCAGGTATAACACATCCAATCATGTCCAGGGATAACACATCCAATCATGTCCAGGTATAACACATCCAATCTTGTCCAGGTAAAACACATCCAATCATGTCCAGGTATAACACATCCAATCATGTCTAGGTATAACACATCCAATCATGTCTAGGTATAGCACATCCAATCATATCCAGGTATGACACATCCAAACATGTCCACGTATAACACATCCAATCATGTCCAGGTATAACACATTCAATCATGTCCATGTATAACACATCGAATCATGTCCAGGTATGACACATCCAATCATGTCCAGGTACAACACATCGAATCATGTCTAGGTATAACACATCCAATCATGTCTAGGTATAACACATCCAATCATGTCTAGGTATGACACATCTAATCATGTCTAGGTATGACACATCCAATCATGTCTAGGTATAACACATCCAATCATGTCTAGGTATAACACATCCAATCATGTCTAGGTATAACACATCCAATCATGTCTAGGTATAACACATCCAATCATGTCTAGGTATAACACATCCAATCATGTCCAGGTATAACGCATCCAATCATGTCCAGGTATGACACATCCAATCATGTCTAGGTATAGCAAATCCAATCATGTCTAGGTATAGCACATCCAATCATGTCCAGGTATAACACATCCAATCATGTCCAGGTATAACACATCCAATCATGTCTAGGTATATCACATCCAATCATGTCTAGGTATAGCACATCCAACCATGTCCAGGTATAACACATCCAATCATGTCTAGGTATAACACATCCAATCATGTCTACGTATAGCACATCCAATCATGTCCAGGTATAACACATTCAATCATGTCCAGGTATAGCACATCCAATCATGTCCAGGTATGACACATCCAATCATGTCCAGGTATAACACATCCAATCATGTCCAGGTATGACACATCCAATCATGTCCAGGTATAACACATCCAATCATGTCCAGGTATAACACATCCAATCATGTCTAGGTATAGCACATCCAATCATGTCCAGGTATAACACATCCAATCATGTCCAGGTATAACACATCCAATCATGTCCAGGTATAACACATCCAATCATGTCCAGGTATGACACATATAATCATGTCCAGGTATAACACATCCAATCATGTCCAGGTATAACACATCCAATCATGTCCAGGTATGACACATCCAATCATGTCCAGGTATAACACAGTAAATCATGTCCAGGTATGACACATCCAATCATGTCCTGGTATAACACATCCAATCATGTCCAGGTATAACACATCCAATCATGTCCAGGTATAACACATCCAATCATGTCCAGGTATGACACATCCAATCATGTCCAGGTATAACACAGTAAATCATGTCCAGGTATAACGCATCCAATCATGTCCAGGTATGACACATCCAATCATGTCCAGGTATAGCACATCCAATCATGTCCAGGTATAACACATCCAATCATGTCTAAGTATAACACATCCAATCATGGTTAGGTATAACACATCCAATCATGTCTAGGTATAACACATCCAATCATGTCTAGGTATAACACATCCAATCATGTCCAGGTATAACACATCCAATCATGTCTAGGTATAGCACATCCAATCATGTCCCGGTATAACACATCCAATCATGTCTAGGTATAACACATCCAATCATGTCCAAGTATAACGCATCCAATCATGTCTAGGTATGACACATCCAATCATGTCCAGGTGTAAAACATCCAATCATGTCTAGGTATAACACATCCAATCATGTCTAGGTGTAACACATCCAATCATGTCTAGGTATAGCACATCCAATCATGTCCAGGTATAACGCATCAAATCATGTCTAGGTATAACACATCCAATCATGTCTGGGTATAACACATCCAATCATGTCCAGGTATAACGCATCAAATCATGTCTAGGTATAACACATCCAATCATGTCCGGGTATAACACATCCAATCATGTCTAGGTATAACACATCCAATCATGTCTAGGTATAACAGATCCAATCATGTCGAGGTATAGCACATCCACTCATGTCCAGGTATAACACATCCAATCATGTCTAGGTATAGCACATCCAATCATGTCCAGGTATAACACATCCAATCATGTCTAGGTATAACATATCCAATCATGTGTAGGTATAGCACATCCAATCATGTCCAGGTATAACACATCCAATCATATCCAGGTATGACACATCCAATCATGTCCAGGTATAACACATCCAATCATGTCTAGGTATAGCACATCCAATCATGTCCAGGTATAACACATCCAATCATGTCCATGTATGACACATCCAATCATGTCCAGGTATAACACATCCCATCATGTCCAGGTATAACACATCCAATCATGTTCAGGTATGACACATCCAATCATGTCCTGGTTTAACGCATCCAATCATGTCCAATATGACGCATCCGATCATGTCCAGGTATAACGCATCCAATCATGTCCAGGTATAACACATCCAATCATGTCCAGGTATAACGCATCCAATCATGTCCAGGTATAACGCATCCAATCATGTCCAGGTATGACACATCCAATCATGTCCAGGTATAACACATCCAATCATATCCAGGTATGACACATCCAATCATGTCCAGATATAACACATCCAATCATGTCCAGGTATAACACATCCAATCATGTCCAGGTATGACACATCCAATCATGTCCAGGTATGACACATCCAATCATGTCCAGGTATAACACATCCAATCATGTACAGGTATGACACATCCAATCATGTCCAGGTATAACACATCCAATCATGTCCAGGTATAACACATCCAATCATGTCCAGGTATGACACATCCAATCATGTCCAGGTATAACGCATCCAATCATGTCCATGTATGACACATCCAATCATGTCCAGGTATAACACATCCAATTATGTCCAGGTATGACACATCCAATCATGTCCAGGTATGACACATCCAATCATGTCCAGGTATAACACATCCAATCATGTACAGGTATGACACATCCAATCATGTCCAGGTATAACACATCCAATCATGTCTAAGTATAACACATCCAATCATGGTTAGGTATAACACATCCAATCATGTCTAGGTATAACACATCCAATCATGTCTAGGTATAACACATCCAATCATGTCCAGGTATAACACATCCAATCATGTCTAGGTATAGCACATCCAATCATGTCCCGGTATAACACATCCAATCATGTCTAGGTATAACACATCCAATCATGTCCAAGTATAACGCATCCAATCATGTCTAGGTATGACACATCCAATCATGTCCAGGTGTAAAACATCCAATCATGTCTAGGTATAACACATCCAATCATGTCTAGGTGTAACACATCCAATCATGTCTAGGTATAGCACATCCAATCATGTCCAGGTATAACGCATCAAATCATGTCTAGGTATAACACATCCAATCATGTCTGGGTATAACACATCCAATCATGTCCAGGTATAACGCATCAAATCATGTCTAGGTATAACACATCCAATCATGTCCGGGTATAACACATCCAATCATGTCTAGGTATAACACATCCAATCATGTCTAGGTATAACAGATCCAATCATGTCGAGGTATAGCACATCCACTCATGTCCAGGTATAACACATCCAATCATGTCTAGGTATAGCACATCCAATCATGTCCAGGTATAACACATCCAATCATGTCTAGGTATAACATATCCAATCATGTGTAGGTATAGCACATCCAATCATGTCCAGGTATAACACATCCAATCATATCCAGGTATGACACATCCAATCATGTCCAGGTATAACACATCCAATCATGTCTAGGTATAGCACATCCAATCATGTCCAGGTATAACACATCCAATCATGTCCATGTATGACACATCCAATCATGTCCAGGTATAACACATCCCATCATGTCCAGGTATAACACATCCAATCATGTTCAGGTATGACACATCCAATCATGTCCTGGTTTAACGCATCCAATCATGTCCAATATGACGCATCCGATCATGTCCAGGTATAACGCATCCAATCATGTCCAGGTATAACACATCCAATCATGTCCAGGTATAACGCATCCAATCATGTCCAGGTATAACGCATCCAATCATGTCCAGGTATGACACATCCAATCATGTCCAGGTATAACACATCCAATCATATCCAGGTATGACACATCCAATCATGTCCAGATATAACACATCCAATCATGTCCAGGTATAACACATCCAATCATGTCCAGGTATGACACATCCAATCATGTCCAGGTATGACACATCCAATCATGTCCAGGTATAACACATCCAATCATGTACAGGTATGACACATCCAATCATGTCCAGGTATAACACATCCAATCATGTCCAGGTATAACACATCCAATCATGTCCAGGTATGACACATCCAATCATGTCCAGGTATAACGCATCCAATCATGTCCATGTATGACACATCCAATCATGTCCAGGTATAACACATCCAATTATGTCCAGGTATGACACATCCAATCATGTCCAGGTATGACACATCCAATCATGTCCAGGTATAACACATCCAATCATGTACAGGTATGACACATCCAATCATGTCCAGGTATAACGCATCAAATCATGTCTAGGTATAACACATCCAATCATGTCCGGGTATAACACATCCAATCATGTCTAGGTATAACACATCCAATCATGTCTAGGTATAACAGATCCAATCATGTCGAGGTATAGCACATCCACTCATGTCCAGGTATAACACTTCCAATCATGTCTAGGTATAGCACATCCAATCATGTCCAGGTATAACACATCCAATCATGTCTAGGTATAACATATCCAATCATGTGTAGGTATAGCACATCCAATCATGTCCAGGTATAACACATCCAATCATATCCAGGTATGACACATCCAATCATGTCCAGGTATAACACATCCAATCATGTCTAGGTATAGCACATCCAATCATGTCCAGGTATAACACATCCAATCATGTCCATGTATGACACATCCAATCATGTCCAGGTATAACACATCCCATCATGTCCAGGTATAACACATCCAATCATGTTCAGGTATGACACATCCAATCATGTCCTGGTTTAACGCATCCAATCATGTCCAATATGACGCATCCGATCATGTCCAGGTATAACGCATCCAATCATGTCCAGGTATAACACATCCAATCATGTCCAGGTATAACGCATCCAATCATGTCCAGGTATAACGCATCCAATCATGTCCAGGTATGACACATCCAATCATGTCCAGGTATAACACATCCAATCATATCCAGGTATGACACATCCAATCATGTCCAGATATAACACATCCAATCATGTCCAGGTATAACACATCCAATCATGTCCAGGTATGACACATCCAATCATGTCCAGGTATGACACATCCAATCATGTCCAGGTATAACACATCCAATCATGTACAGGTATGACACATCCAATCATGTCCAGGTATAACACATCCAATCATGTCCAGGTATAACACATCCAATCATGTCCAGGTATGACACATCCAATCATGTCCAGGTATAACGCATCCAATCATGTCCATGTATGACACATCCAATCATGTCCAGGTATAACACATCCAATTATGTCCAGGTATGACACATCCAATCATGTCCAGGTATGACACATCCAATCATGTCCAGGTATAACACATCCAATCATGTACAGGTATGACACATCCAATCATGTCCAGGTATAACACATCCAATCATGTCCAGGGATAACGCATCCAATCATGTCCAGGTATGACACATTCAATCATGTCCAGGTAAAACACATCCAATCATGTCCAGGTATAACTCATCCAATCATGTCTAGGTATAACACATCCAATCATGTGTAGGTATAGCACATCCAATCATGTCCAGGTATAACACATCCAATCATGTCCAGGTATAACACATCGAATCATATCCAGGTATGACACATCCAATCATGTCCAGGTATAACACATCTAATCACGTCTAGGTATAACACATCCAATCATGTCTAGGTATAACACATAAAATCATGTCTAGGTATAACACATCCAATCATGTCTAGGTATGACACATCCAATCATGTCTAGGTATAACACATCCAATCATGTCTAGGTATAACACATCCAATCCTGTCTAGGTATAACACATTCAATCATGTCTAGGTATAACACATCCAATCATGTCTAGGTATAACACATCCAATCATGTCTAGGTATAACACATCCAATCATGTCCACGTATAACGCATCCAATCATGTCCACGTATGACACATCCAATCATGTCCAGGTATGACACATCCAATCATGTCTAGGTATAGCACATCCAATCATGTCTAGGTATAGCACATCCAATCATGTCCAGGTATAACACATCCAATCATGTCCAGGTATAACACATCCAATCATGTCTAGGTATAACACATCCAATCATGTCTAGGTATAGCACATCCAATCATGTCCAGGTATAACACATCCAATCATGTCTAGGTATAACACATCCAATCATGTCTAGGTATAACACATCCAATCATGTCCAGGTATAACACATCCAATCATGTCTAGGTATAACACATCCAATCATGTCTAGGTATAACACATCCAATCATGTCTAGGTATAACGCATCCAATCATGTCCAGGTATGACGCATCCGATCATGTCCAGGTGTAACGCATCCAATCATGTCCAGGTATAACACATCCAATCATGTCCAGGTATAACGCATCCAATCATGTCCAGGTATAACGCATCCAATCATGTCCAGGTATGACATATCCAATCATGTCCAGGTATAACACATCCAATCATGTCCAGGTATAACACATCCAATCATATCCAGGTATGATACATCCAATCATGTCCAGGTATAACACATCCAATCATGTCCAGGTATAACACATCCAATCATGTCCAGGTATGACACATCCAATCATGTCCAGGTATGACACATCCAATCATGTCCAGGTATAACACATCCAATCATGTACAGGTATGACACATCCAATCATGTCCAGGTATAACACATCCAATCATGTCCAGGTATAACACATCCAATCTTGTCCAGGTATGACACTTCCAATCATGTCCAGGTATAACGCATCCAATCATGTCCATGTATGAGACATCCAATCATGTCCAGGTATAACACATCCAATTATGTCCAGGTATGGCACATCCAATCATGTCCAGGTATGACACATCCAATCATGTCCAGGTATAACACATCCAATCATGTACAGGTATGACACATCCAATCATGTCCAGGTATAACACATCCAATCATGTCCAGGGATAACACATCCAATCATGTCCAGGTATAACACATCCAATCTTGTCCAGGTAAAACACATCCAATCATGTCCAGGTATAACACATCCAATCATGTCTAGGTATAACACATCCAATCATGTCTAGGTATAGCACATCCAATCATATCCAGGTATGACACATCCAATCATGTCCACGTATAACACATCCAATCATGTCCAGGTATAACACATTCAATCATGTCCATGTATAACACATCGAATCATGTCCAGGTATGACACATCCAATCATGTCCAGGTACAACACATCGAATCATGTCTGGGTATAACACATCCAATCATGTCTAGGTATAACACATCCAATCATGTCTAGGTATGACACATCTAATCATGTCTAGGTATGACACATCCAATCATGTCTAGGTATAACACATCCAATCATGTCTAGGTATAACACATCCAATCATGTCTAGGTATAACACATCCAATCATGTCTAGGTATAACACATCCAATCATGTCTAGGTATAACACATCCAATCATGTCCAGGTATAACGCATCCAATCATGTCCAGGTATGACACATCCAATCATGTCTAGGTATAGCAAATCCAATCATGTCTAGGTATAGCACATCCAATCATGTCCAGGTATAACACATCCAATCATGTCCAGGTATAACACATCCAATCATGTCTAGGTATATCACATCCAATCATGTCTAGGTATAGCACATCCAACCATGTCCAGGTATAACACATCCAATCATGTCTAGGTATAACACATCCAATCATGTCTAGGTATAGCACATCCAATCATGTCCAGGTATAACACATTCAATCATGTCCAGGTATAGCACATCCAATCATGTCCAGGTATGACACATCCAATCATGTCCAGGTATAACACATCCAATCATGTCCAGGTATGACACATCCAATCATGTCCAGGTATAACACATCCAATCATGTCCAGGTATAACACATCCAATCATGTCTAGGTATAGCACATCCAATCATGTCCAGGTATAACACATCCAATCATGTCCAGGTATAACACATCCAATCATGTCCAGGTATAACACATCCAATCATGTCCAGGTATGACACATATAATCATGTCCAGGTATAACACATCCAATCATGTCCAGGTATAACACATCCAATCATGTCCAGGTATGACACATCCAATCATGTCCAGGTATAACACAGTAAATCATGTCCAGGTATGACACATCCAATCATGTCCTGGTATAACACATCCAATCATGTCCAGGTATAACACATCCAATCATGTCCAGGTATAACACATCCAATCATGTCCAGGTATGACACATCCAATCATGTCCAGGTATAACACAGTAAATCATGTCCAGGTATAACGCATCCAATCATGTCCAGGTATGACACATCCAATCATGTCCAGGTATAGCACATCCAATCATGTCCAGGTATAACACATCCAATCATGTCTAAGTATAACACATCCAATCATGGTTAGGTATAACACATCCAATCATGTCTAGGTATAACACATCCAATCATGTCTAGGTATAACACATCCAATCATGTCCAGGTATAACACATCCAATCATGTCTAGGTATAGCACATCCAATCATGTCCCGGTATAACACATCCAATCATGTCTAGGTATAACACATCCAATCATGTCCAAGTATAACGCATCCAATCATGTCTAGGTATGACACATCCAATCATGTCCAGGTGTAAAACATCCAATCATGTCTAGGTATAACACATCCAATCATGTCTAGGTGTAACACATCCAATCATGTCTAGGTATAGCACATCCAATCATGTCCAGGTATAACGCATCAAATCATGTCTAGGTATAACACATCCAATCATGTCTGGGTATAACACATCCAATCATGTCCAGGTATAACGCATCAAATCATGTCTAGGTATAACACATCCAATCATGTCCGGGTATAACACATCCAATCATGTCTAGGTATAACACATCCAATCATGTCTAGGTATAACAGATCCAATCATGTCGAGGTATAGCACATCCACTCATGTCCAGGTATAACACATCCAATCATGTCTAGGTATAGCACATCCAATCATGTCCAGGTATAACACATCCAATCATGTCTAGGTATAACATATCCAATCATGTGTAGGTATAGCACATCCAATCATGTCCAGGTATAACACATCCAATCATATCCAGGTATGACACATCCAATCATGTCCAGGTATAACACATCCAATCATGTCCAGGTATAACACATCCAATCATGTCCAGTTATGACACATCCAATCATGTCCAGGTATGACACATCCAATCATGTCCAGGTATAACATATCCAATCATGTACAGGTATGACACATCCAATCATGTCCAGGTATAACACATCCAATCATGTCCAGGTATAACACATCCAATCATGTCCACGTATAACACATCCAATCATGTCCAGGTATAACACATTCAATCATGTCCATGTATAACACATCGAATCATGTCCAGGTATGACACATCCAATCATGTCCAGGTACAACACATCTAATCATGTCTAGGTATAACACATCCAATCATGTCTAGGTATAACACATCCAATCATGTCCAGGTATGGCACATCCAATCATGTCCAGGTATGACACATCCAATCATGTCCAGGTATAACACATCCAATCATGTACAGGTATGACACATCCAATCATGTCCAGGTATAACACATCCAATCATGTCCAGGGATAACGCATCCAATCATGTCCAGGTATGACACATTCAATCATGTCCAGGTAAAACACATCCAATCATGTCCAGGTATAACACATCCAATCATGTCTAGGTATAACACATCCAATCATGTCTAGGTATAGCACATCCAGTCATATCCAGGTATGACACATCCAATCATGTCCACGTATAACACATCCAATCATGTCCAGGTATAACACATTCAATCATGTCCATGTATAACACATCGAATCATGTCCAGGTATGACACATCCAATCATGTCCAGGTACAACACATCTAATCATGTCTAGGTATAACACATCCAATCATGTCTAGGTATAACACATCCAATCATGTCTAGGTATGACACATCCAATCATGTCTAGGTATGACACATCCAATCATGTCTAGGTATAACACATCCAATCATGTCTAGGTATAACACATCCAATCATGTCTAGGTATAACACATCCAATCATGTCTAGGTATAACACATCCAATCATGTCTAGGTATAACACATCCAATCATGTCTAGGTATAACACATCCAATCATGTCTAGGTATAACGCATCCAATCATGTCCAGGTATAACGCATCCAATCATGTCCAGGTATGACACATCCAATCATGTCTAGGTATAGCAAATCCAATCATGTCTAGGTATAGCACATCCAATCATGTCCAGGTATAACACATCCAATCATGTCCAGGTATAACACATCCAATCATGTCTAGGTATATCACATCCAATCATGTCTAGGTATAGCACATCAAATCATGTCCAGGTATAACACATCCAATCATGTCTAGGTATTACACATCCAATCATGTCTAGGTATAGCACATCCAATCATGTCCAGGTATAACACATTCAATCATGTCCAGGTATAGCACATCCAATCATGTCCAGGTATGTCACATCCAATCATGTCCAGGTATAACACATCCAATCATGTCCAGGTATGACACATCCAATCATGTCCCGGTATAACACATCCAATCATGTCCAGGTATAACACATCCAATCATGTCTAGGTATAGCACATCCAATCATGTCCAGGTATAACACATCCAATCATGTCCAGGTATAACACATCCAATCATGTCCAGGTATAACACATCCAATCATGTCCAGGTATGACACATCTAATCATGTCCAGGTATAACACATCCAATCATGTCCAGGTATAACACATCCAATCATGTCCAGGTATGACACATCCAATCATGTCCAGGTATAACACAGTAAATCATGTCCAGGTATGACACATCCAATCATGTCCTGGTATAACACATCCAATCATGTCCAGGTATAACACATCCAATCATGTCCAGGTATAACACATCCAATCATGTCCAGGTATGACACATCCAATCATGTCCAGGTATAACACAGTAAATCATGTCCAGGTATAACGCATCCAATCATGTCCAGGTATGACACATCCAATCATGTCCACGTATAGCACATCCAATCATGTCCAGGTATAACACATCCAATCATGTCTAAGTATAACACATCCAATCATGGTTAGGTATAACACATCCAATCATGTCTAGGTATAACACATCCAATCATGTCTAGGTATAACACATCCAATCATGTCCAGGTATAACACATCCAATCATGTCTAGGTATAGCACATCCAATCATGTCCCGGTATAACACATCCAATCATGTCTAGGTATGACACATCCAATCATGTCCAGGTATAAAACATCCAATCATGTCTAGGTATAACGCATCCAATCATGTCTAGGTGTAACACATCCAATCATGTCTAGGTATAGCACATCCAATCATGTCCAGGTATAACGCATCAAATCATGTCTATGTATAACACATCCAATCATGTCCGGGTATAACACATCCAATCATGTCCAGGTATGACACATCCAATCATGTCCAGGTATAACACATCCAATCATGTCCAGGTATAACACATCCAATCATGTCTAGGTATAACACATCCAATCATGTCTAGGTATAACACATCCAATCATGTCGAGGTATAGCACATCCACTCATGTCCAGGTATAACACATCCAATCATGTCTAGGTATAGCACATCCAATCATGTCCAGGTATAACACATCCAATCATGTCTAGGTATAACATATCCAATCATGTGTAGGTATAGCACATCCAATCATGTCCAGGTATAACACATCCAATCATGTCCAGGTATAACACATCGAATCATGTCCAGGTATGACACATCCAATCATGTCCAGGTATAACACATCTAATCATGTTTAGGTATAACACATCCAATCATGTCTAGGTATAATACATCCAATCATGTCTAAGTATGACACATCCAATCATGTCTAGGTATGACACATCCAATCATGTCTAGGTATAACACATCCAATCATGTCTAGGTATAACACATCCAATCCTGTCTAGGTATAACACATCCAATCATGTCTAGGTATAGCACATCCAATCATGTCCAGGTATAACACATCCAATCATGTCTAGGTATAGCACATCCAATCATGTCCAGGTATAACACATCCAATCATGTCTAGGTATAACACATCCAATCATGTGTAGGTATAGCACATCCAATCATGTCCAGGTATAACACATCCAATCATGTTCAGGAATAACACATCGAATCATGTCCAGGTATGACACATCCAATCATGTCCAGGTATAACACATCTAATCATGTCTAGGTATAACACATCCAATCATGTCCAGGTATAAAACATCCAATCATGTCCAGGTATGACACATCCAATCATGTCTAGGTATAACACATCCAATCATGTCTAGGTATAGTACATCTAATCATGTCCAGGTATAACACATTCATTCATGTCCAGGTATAGCACATCCAATCATGTCCAGGTATGACACATCCAATCATGTCCAGGTATAACACATCCAATCATGTCCAGGTATGACACATCCAATCATGTCCAGGTATAACACATCCAATCATGTCCAGGTATAACACATCCAATCATGTCGAGGTATAGCACATCCAATCATGTCCAGGTATAACACATCCAATCATGTCCAGGTATAACGCATCCAATCATGTCCAGGTATAACACATCCAATCATGTCCAGGTATGACACATCCAATCATGTCCAGGTATAACACATCCAATCATGTCCAGGTATAACACATTGAATCATGTCCAGGTATGACACATCCAATCATGTCCAGGTATAACACAGTAAATCATGTCCAGGTATGACACATCCAATCATGTCCTGGTATAACACATCCAATCATGTCCAGGTATAACACATCCAATCATGTCCAGGTATAACACATCCAATCATGTCCAGGTATGACACATCCAATCATGTCCAGGTATAACACAGTAAATCATGTCCAGGTATAACGCATCCAATCATGTCCAGGTATGACACATCCAATCATGTCCAGGTATAGCACATCCAATCATGTCCAGGTATAACACATCCAATCATGTCTAAGTATAACACATCCAATCATGGTTAGGTATAACACATCCAATCATGTCCAGGTATAACACATCCAATCATGTCTAGGTATAACACATCCAATCATGTCTAGGTATAACACATCCAATCATGTCGAGGTATAGCACATCCAATCATGTCCAGGTATAACACATCCAATCATGTCTAGGTATAGCACATCCAATCATGTCCAGGTATAACACATCCAATCATGTCTAGGTATAACATATCCAATCATGTGTAGGTATAGCACATCCAATCATGTCCAGGTATAACACATCCAATCATGTCCAAGTATAACACATCGAATCATGTCCAGGTATAACACATCCAATCATGTCTAAGTATGACACATCCAATCATGTCTAGGTATAACACATCCAATCATGTCTAGGTATAACATATCCAATCATGTGTAGGTATAGCACATCCAATCATGTCCAGGTATGACACATCCAATCATGTCCAGGTATAACACATCTAATCATGTCTAGGTATAACACATCCAGTCATGTCTAGGTATAACACATTCAATCATGTCTAGGTATGACACATCCAATCATGTCTACGTATAACACATCCAATCATGTCTAGGTATAACACATCCAATCATGTCTAGGTATAGCAAATCCAATCATGTCTAGGTATAGCACATCCAATCATGTCTAGGTATAACACATCCAATCATGTCCAGGTATAACACATCCAATCATGTCCAGGTATGACACATCCAATCATGTCTAGGTATAACACATCCAATCATGTCTAGGTATAGCACATCCAATCATGTCCAGGTATAACACATTCAATCATGTCCAGGTATAGCACATCCAATCATGTCCAGGTATGACACATCCAATCATGTCCAGGTATAACACATCCAATCATGTCCAGGTATGACACATCCAATCATGTCCAGGTATAACACATCGAATCATGTCCAGGTATAACACATCCAATCATGTCTAGGTATAGCACATCCAATCATGTCCAGGTATAACACATCCAATCATGTCCAGATATAACACATCCAATCATGTCCATGTATAACACATCCAATCATGTCCAGGTATGACACATCCAATCATGTCCAGGTATAACACATCCAATCATGTACAGGTATAACCCATCCAATCATGTCCAGGTATGACACATCCAATCATGTCCAGGTATAACACAGTAAATCATGTCCAGGTATGACACATCCAATCATGTCCTGGTATAACACATCCAATCATGTCCAGGTATAACACATCCAATCATGTCCAGGTATAATACATCCAATCATGTCCAGGTATGACACATCCAATCATGTCCAGTAATAACACAGTAAATCATGTCCAGGTATAACGCATCAAATCATGTCCAGGTTTGACACATCCAATCATGTCCAGGTATAGCACATCCAATCATGTCCAGGTATAACACATCCAATCATATCTAAGTATAACACATCCAATCATGGTTAGGTATAACACATCCAATCATGTCTAGGTATAACACATCCAATCATGTCTAGGTATAACACATCCAATCATGTCCAGGTATAACACATCCAATCATGTCTAGGTATAGAACATCCAATCATGTCCCGGTATAACACATCCAATCATGTCTAGGTATAACACATCCAATCATGTCCAGGTATAACGCATCCAATCATGTCTAGGTATGACACATCCAATCATGTCCAGGTATAAAACATCCAATCATGTTCAGGTATAACACATCCAATCATATCTAGGTGTAACACATCCAATCATATCTAGGTATAGCTCATCCAATCATGTCCAGGTATAAGGCATCAAATCATGTCTAGGTATAACACATCCAATCATGTCCGGGTATAACACATCCAATCATGTCCAGGTATGACACATCCAATCATGTCCAGGTATAACACATCCAATCATGTCCAGGTATAGCACATCCAATCATGTCTAGGTATAACACATCCAATCATGTCTAGGTATAACACATCCAATCATGTCGAGGTATAGCACATCCAATCATGTCCAGGTATAACACATCCAATCATGTCCAGGTATAACACATCCAATCATGTCTAGGTATAACATATCCAATCATGTGTAGGTATAGCACATCCAATCATGTCCAGGTATAACACATCCAATTATGTCCAGGTATAACACATCGAATCATGTACAGGTATGACACATCCAATCATGTCCAGTTATAACACATCTAATCATGTTTAGGTATAACACATCCAATCATGTCTAGGTATAACACATCCAATCATGTCTAAGTATGACACATCCAATCATGTCTAGGTATGACACATCCAATCATGTCCAGGTATAACGCATCCAATCATGTCTAGGTATAACATATCCAATCCTGTCTGGGTATAACACATCCAATCATGTCTAGGTATAGCTCATCCAATCATGTCCAGGTATAACACATCCAATCATGTCTAGGTATAGCACATCCAATCATGTCCAGGTATAACACATCCAATCATGTCTAGGTTTAACACATCCAATCATATGTAGGTATAGCACATCCAATCATGTCCAGGTATAACACATCCAGTCATGTCCAGGTATAACACATCGAATCATGTCCAGGTATGACACATCCAATCATGTCTAGGTATAACACATCTAATCATGTCTAGGTATAACACATCCAATCATGTCTAGGTATAACACGTCCAATCATGTCTAGGTATGACACATCCAATCATGTCTAGGTATAACACATCCAATCATGTCTTGGTATAACACATCCAATCATGTCTAGGTATAGCAAATCCAATCATGTCTAGGTATAGCACATCCAATCATGTCTAGGCATAGCAAATCCAATCATGTCTAGGTATAGCACATCCAATCATGTGTAGGTATAACACATCCAATCATGTCTAGGTATAACGCATCCAATCATGTCTAGGTATAGCAAATCCAATCATGTCTAGGTATAGCACATCCAATCATGTCCAGGTGTAACACATCCAATCATGTCCAGGTATAACACATCCAATCATGTCTAGGTATAACACATCCAATCATGTCTAGGTATAGCACATCCAATCATGTCCAGGTGAAACACATCCAATCATGTCCAGGTATGACACATCCAATCATATCCAGGTATGACACATCCAATCATGTCTAGGTATAACACATCCAATCATGTCCAGGTATAACACATCCAATCATGTCCAGGTATGACACATCCAATCATGTCCAGGTATAACCCATCCAATCATGTACAGGTATGACACATCCAATCATGTCCAGGTATAACACATCCAATCATGTCCAGGTATAACACATCCAATCATGTCCAGGTATGACACATCCAATCATGTCCAGGTATAACACATCCAATCATGTCTACGTATAGCACATCCAATCATGTCCAGGTATAACACATACAATCATGTCTAGGTATAACATATCCAATCATGTGTACGTATAGCACATCCAATCATGTCCAGGTATAACACATCCAATTATGTCCAGGTATAACACATCGAATCATGTCCAGGTATGACACATCCAATCATGTCCAGGTATAACACATCTAATCATGTTTAGGTATAACACATCCAATCATGTCTAGGTATAACACATCCAATCATGTCTAAGTATGACACATCCAATCATGTCTAGGTATGACACATCCAATCATGTTCAGGTATAACACATCCAATAATGTCTAGGTATAACACATCCAATCCTGTCTAGGTATAACACATCCAATCATGTCTAGGTATAGCACATCCAATCATGTCCAGGTATAACACATCCAATCATGTCTCGGTATAGCACATCCAATCATGTCCAGGTATAACCCATCCAATCATGTCTAGGTATAACACATGCAATCATATGTAGGTATAGCACATCCAATCATGTCCAGGTATAACACATCCAATCATGTCCAGGTATAACACATCTAATCATGTCTAGGTATAACACATCCAATCATGTCTAGGTATAACACATCCAATCATGTCTAGGTATGACACATCCAATCATTCTAGGTATAACACATCCTATCATGTCTAGGTATAACACATCCAATCATGTCTAGGTATAGCAAATCCAATCATGTCTAGCTATAGCACATCCAATCATGTCTAGGTTTAGCAAATCCAATCATGTCTAGGTATAGCACATCCAATCATGTCTAGGTATAGCACATCCAATCATGTCCAGGTATAACACATCCAATCATGTCCAGGTATAACACATCCAATCATGTCTAGGTATAACACATCCAATCATGTCTAGGTATAGCACATCCAATCATGTCCAGGTGAAACACATCCAATCATGTCTAGGTATAACACATCCAATCATGTCAAGGTATGACACATCCAATCATGTCTAGGTATGACACATCCAATCATGTCTAGGTATAACCCATCCAATCATGTCTAGGTATAACACATCCAATAATGTCTAGGTATAACACATCCAATCATGTCTAGGTATAACACATCCAATCATGTCTAGGTATAACACATCCAATCATGTCTAGGTATAACACATCCAATCATGTCTAGGTATAACACATCCAATCATGTCCAGGTATAACGCATCCAATCATGTCCAGGTATAACACATCCAATCATGTCCAGGTATAACACATCCAATCATGTCTAGGTATAGCAAATCCAATCATGTCTAGGTATAGCACATCCAATCATGTCCAGGTATAACACATCCAATCATGTCCAGGTATAACACATCCAATCATGTCTAGGTATAGCACATCCAATCATGTCCAGGTATAACACATCCAATCATGTCCAGGTATAACACATCCAATCATGTCCAGGTATAACACATCCAATCATGTCCAGGTATGACACATCCAATCATGTCCAGGTATAACACATCCAATCATGTCCAGGTATAACACATCCAATCATGTCCAGGTATGACACATCCAATCATGTCCAGGTATAACACAGTAAATCATGTCCAGGTATGACACATCCAATCATGTCCTGGTATAACACATCCAATTATGTCCAGGTATAACACATCCAATCATGTCTAGGTATAGCACATCCAATCATGTCCAGGTATAACACATCCAATCATGTCTAGGTGTAACACATCCAATCATGTCCAGGTATAAAACATCCAATCATGTCTAGGTATAACACATCCAATAATGTCTAGGTGTAACACATCCAATCATGTCTAGGTATAGCACATCCAATCATGTCCAGGTATAACGCATCAAATCATGTCCAGGTATAACACATCCAATCATGTCCAGGTATAACACATCCAATCGTGTCCAGGTTTGACACATCCAATCATGTCCAGGTATAACACATCCAATCATGTCCAGGTATAACACATCCAATCATGTCCAGGTATAACACATCCAATCATGTCGAGGTATAGCACATCCAATCATGTCCAGGTATAACACATCCAATCATGTCGAGGTATAACACATCCAATCATGTCGAGGTATAGCACATCCAATCATGTCCAGGTATAACACATCCAATCATGTCTAGGTATAGCACATCCAATCATGTCCAGGTATAACACATCCAATCGTGTCTAGGTATAACACATCCAATCATGTGTAGGTATAGCACATCCAATCATGTCCAGGTATAACACATCCAATCATGTCCAGGTATAACACATCGAATCATGTCCAGGTATGATACATCAATCATGTCCAGGTATAACACATCTAATCATGTCTAGGAATAACACATCCAATCATGTCTAGGTATAACACATCCAATCATGTCTAGGTATGACACATCCAATCATGTCCAGGTATGACACATCCAATCATGTCCAGGTATAACACATCCAATTATGTCCAGGTATGACACATCCAATCATGTCCAGGTATGACACATCCAATCATGTCCAGGTATAACACATCCAATCATGTACAGGTATGACACATCCAATCATGTCCAGGTATAACACATCCAATCATGTCCAGGGATAACGCATCCAATCATGTCCAGGTATGACACATTCAATCATGTCCAGGTAAAACACATCCAATCATGTCCAGGTATAACACATCCAATCATGTCTAGGTATAACACATCCAATCATGTCTAGGTATAACACATCCAATCATGTCGAGGTATAGCACATCCAATCATGTCCAGGTATAACACATCCAATCATGTCTAGGTATAGCACATCCAATCATGTCCAGGTATAACACATCCAATCGTGTCTAGGTATAACACATCCAATCATGTGTAGGTATAGCACATCCAATCATGTCCAGGTATAACACATCCAATCATGTCCAGGTATAACACATCGAATCATGTCCAGGTATGATACATCCAATTATAATAATAATAATCTTTATTGAAACCGTATCCCGGAGTGGGATCTTAGTTGAAAATACAATAAAGTAATACAAAAAAGATAAAAAATAACACAAGAAATTCAAAGACAATAGAAAATAAAAAATAAAATTAAATTATTTGGCGGTTGGTTGAGGCAACTGGCATTTTAAGATTTTTTCTTGTCGTAATTTGAAACAAGTGTGGATGAATTTTCCTAGTTCAATGATTGTTTTGTCATTTTTAATTTTTAGTATATTTGTAAGTTTTTCGTCATCCGTCCCCAAGTTGCTTATATTGTATTTAATATTCTTGATCATGATTTCTCGTTCCTTCTTGTATAAATCACAATTGAGAAGAAAATGTTTTTCGTTTTCAATTTCCTGTTTGTCACAAACTGGGCAAATTCGGTCCTCCGCTAAAATGTTATTATATCTGCCCCTTTCGATTTGAAGGGTATGAGCACTTATTCTGAGTTTTGTCATAGCTGCTCTATGATTTGGATTTTTGATTGTGGTGAGATATTTTTCATATGCAAATTCTGTTTTAATTTTCCTATAGGTTCGTAACTTGTTTTTATGGTTTTTACCTTTATTGTCATCGTGTAATGTTTCTGTACTATGTATTTCAAAGGATTGTTCTAGTTTGCGCGTTACTGTTTCAGTGATTTGTTTTTCATCAAGAGATTTATGGTTTTCCCAAATATTACCCATATTTAAATTTTCTAAAATTTGTTTTATGTCTGTTACCCAATTATGTCCAGGTATGACACATCCAATCATGTCCAGGTATGACACATCCAATCATGTCCAGGTATAACACATCCAATCATGTACAGGTTTGACACATCCAATCATGTCCAGGTATAACACATCCAATCATGTCCAGGGATAACGCATCCAATCATGTCCAGGTATGACACATTCAATCATGTCCAGGTAAAACACATCCAATCATGTCCAGGTATAACACATCCAATCATGTCTAGGTATAACACATCCAATCATGTCTAGGTATAGCACATCCAATCATATCCAGGTATGACACATCCAATCATGTCCACATATAACACATCCAATCATGTCCAGGTATAACTCATCCAATCATGTCCAGGTATGACACATCCAATCATGTCCAGGTATCAGACATTCAATCATGTCCAGGTATAAGACATCGTATCATGTCCAGGTATGACACATCCAATCATGTCCAGGTACAACACATCTAATCATGTCTAGGTATAACACATCCAATCATGTCTAGGTATAACACATCCAATCATGTCTAGGTATGACACATCCAATCATGTCCAGGTATGACGCATCCAATCATGTCCAGGTATAACACATCCAATCATGTCCAGGTATAACACATCCAATCATATCCAGGTATGACACATCCAATCATGTCCAGGTATAACACATCCAATCATGTCCAGGTATGACACATCCAATCATGTCCAGGTATAATACATCCAATCATGTCTAGGTATAACACATCCAATCATGTCTAGGTATAGCACATCCAATCATGTCCAGGTGAAACACATCCAATCATATCCAGGTATGACACATCCAATCATGTCCAGGTATAACACATCCAATCATGTCCAGGTATAACACATCCAATCATGTCCAGGTATAACACATCGTATCATGTCCAGGTATGACACATCCAATCATGTCCAGGTACAACACATCTAATCATGTCTAGGTATAACACATCCAATCATGTCTAGGTATAACACATCCAATCATGTCAAGGTATGACACATCCAATCATGTCTAGGTATGACACATCCAATCATGTCTAGGCATAACCCATCCAATCATGTCTAGGTATAACACATCCAATAATGTCTAGGTATAACACATCCAATCATGTCTAGGTATAACACATCCAATCATGTCTAGGTATAACACATCCAATCATGTCTAGGTATAACATATCCAATCATGTCTAGGTATAACACATCCAATCATGTCCAGGTATAACGCATCCAATCATGTCCAGGTATAACACATCCAATCATGTCCAGGTATAACACATCCAATCATGTCTAGGTATAGCAAATCCAATCATGTCTAGGTATAGCACATCCAATCATGTCCAGGTATAACACATCCAATCATGTCCAGGTATAACACATCCAATCATGTCTAGGTATAGCACATCCAATCATGTCCAGGTATAACACATCCAATCATGTCCAGGTATAACACATCCAATCATGTCCAGGTATAACACATCCAATCATGTCCAGGTATGACACATCCAATCATGTCCAGGTATAACACATCCAATCATGTCCAGGTATAACACATCCAATCATGTCCATGTATGACACATCCAATCATGTCCAGGTATAACACAGTAAATCATGTCCAGGTATGACACATCCAATCATGTCCTGGTATAACACATCCAATTATGTCCAGGTATAACACATCCAATCATGTCTAGGTATAGCACATCCAATCATGTCCAGGTATAACACATCCAATCATGTCTAGGTATAACACATCCAATCATGTCCAGGTATAAAACATCCAATCATGTCTAGGTATAACACATCCAATCATGTCAAGGTGTAACACATCCAATCATGTCTAGGTATAGCACATCCAATCATGTCCAGGTATAACGCATCAAATCATGTCTAGGTATAACACATCCAATCATGTCCAGGTATAACACATCCAATCGTGTCCAGGTTTGACACATCCAATCATGTCCAGGTATAACACATCCAATCATGTCCAGGTATAACACATCCAATCATGTCTAGGTATAGCACATCCAATCATGTCTAGGTATAACACATCCAATCATGTCGAGGTATAACACATCCAATCATGTCGAGGTATAGCACATCCAATCATGTCCAGGTATAACACATCCAATCATGTCTAGGTATAGCACATCCAATCATGTCCAGGTATAACACATCCAATCGTGTCTAGGTATAACACATCCAATCATGTGTAGGTATAGCACATCCAATCATGTCCAGGTATAACACATCCAATCATGTCCAGGTATAACACATCCAATCATGTCCAGGTATGATACATCAATCATGTCCAGGTATAACACATCTAATCATGTCTAGGAATAACACATCCAATCATGTCTAGGTATAACACATCCAATCATGTCTAGGTATGACACATCCAATCATGTCCAGGTATGACACATCCAATCATGACCAGGTATAACACATCCAATTATGTCCAGGTATGACACATCCAATCATGTCCAGGTATGACACATCCAATCATGTCCAGGTATAACACATCCAATCATGTACAGGTATGACACATCCAATCATGTCCAGGTATAACACATCCAATCATGTCCAGGGATAACGCATCCAATCATGTCCAGGTATGACACATTCAATCATGTCCAGGTAAAACACATCCAATCATGTCCAGGTATAACACATCCAATCATGTCTAGGTATAACACATCCAATCATGTCTAGGTATAACACATCCAATCATGTCGAGGTATAGCACATCCAATCATGTCCAGGTATAACACATCCAATCATGTCTAGGTATAGCACATCCAATCATGTCCAGGTATAACACATCCAATCGTGTCTAGGTATAACACATCCAATCATGTGTAGGTATAGCACATCCAATCATGTCCAGGTATAACACATCCAATCATGTCCAGGTATAACACATCGAATCATGTCCAGGTATGATACATCCAATCATGTCCAGGTATAACACATCTAATCATGTCTAGGAATAACACATCCAATCATGTCTAGGTATAACACATCCAATCATGTCTAGGTATGACACATCCAATCATGTCCAGGTATGACACATCCAATCATGTCCAGGTATAACACATCCAATTATGTCCAGGTATGACACATCCAATCATGTCCAGGTATGACACATCCAATCATGTCCAGGTATAACACATCCAATCATGTACAGGTTTGACACATCCAATCATGTCCAGGTATAACACATCCAATCATGTCCAGGGATAACGCATCCAATCATGTCCAGGTATGACACATTCAATCATGTCCAGGTAAAACACATCCAATCATGTCCAGGTATAACACATCCAATCATGTCTAGGTATAACACATCCAATCATGTCTAGGTATAGCACATCCAATCATATCCAGGTATGACACATCCAATCATGTCCACGTATAACACATCCAATCATGTCCAGGTATAACTCATCCAATCATGTCCAGGTATGACACATCCAATCATGTCCAGGTATAACACATTCAATCATGTCCAGGTATAAGACATCGTATCATGTCCAGGTATGACACATCCAATCATGTCCAGGTACAACACATCTAATCATGTCTAGGTATAACACATCCAATCATGTCTAGGTATAACACATCCAATCATGTCTAGGTATGACACATCCAATCATGTCTAGGTATGACACATCCAATCATGTCTAGGTATAACACATCCAATCATGTCCAGGTATAAAACATCCAATCATGTCTAGGTATAACACATCCAATCATGTCTAGGTGTAACACATCCAATCATGTCTAGGTATAGCACATCCAATCATGTCCAGGTATAACGCATCAAATCATGTCTAGGTATAACACATCCAATCATGTCCAGGTATAACACATCCAATCGTGTCCAGGTTTGACACATCCAATCATGTCCAGGTATAACACATCCAATCATGTCCAGGTATAACACATCGAATCATGTCTAGGTATAGCACATCCAATCATGTCTAGGTATAACACATCCAATCATGTCGAGGTATAACACATCCAATCATGTCGAGGTATAGCACATCCAATCATGTCCAGGTATAACACATCCAATCATGTCTAGGTATAGCACATCCAATCATGTCCAGGTATAACACATCCAATCGTGTCTAGGTATAACACATCCAATCATGTGTAGGTATAGCACATCCAATCATGTCCAGGTATAACACATCCAATCATGTCCAGGTATAACACATCGAATCATGTCCAGGTATGATACATCAATCATGTCCAGGTATAACACATCTAATAATGTCTAGGAATAACACATCCAATCATGTCTAGGTATAACACATCCAATCATGTCTAGGTATGACACATCCAATCATGTCCAGGTATGACACATCCAATCATGTCCAGGTATAACACATCCAATTATGTCCAGGTATGACACATCCAATCATGTCCAGGTATGACACATCCAATCATGTCCAGGTATAACACATCCAATCATGTACAGGTTTGACACATCCAATCATGTCCAGGTATAACACATCCAATCATGTCCAGGGATAACGCATCCAATCATGTCCAGGTATGACACATTCAATCATGTCCAGGTAAAACACATCCAATCATGTCCAGGTATAACACATCCAATCATGTCTAGGTATAACACATCCAATCATGTCTAGGTATAGCACATCCAATCATATCCAGGTATGACACATCCAATCATGTCCACGTATAACACATCCAATCATGTCCAGGTATAACTCATCCAATCATGTCCAGGCATGACACATCCAATCATGTCCAGGTATAACACATTCAATCATGTCCAGGTATAAGACATCGTATCATGTCCAGGTATGACACATCCAATCATGTCCAGGTATAACGCATCAAATCATGTCTAGGTATAACACATCCAATCATGTGTAGGTATAGCACATCCAATCATGTCCAGGTATAACTCATCCAATCATGTCCAGGTATGACACATCCAATCATGTCCAGGTATAACACATTCAATCATGTCCAGGTATAAGACATCGTATCATGTCCAGGTATGACACATCCAATCATGTCCAGGTATAACGCATCAAATCATGTCTAGGTATAACACATCCAATCATGTCCAGGTATAACACATCCAATCGTGTCCAGGTTTGACACATCCAATCATGTCCAGGTATAACACATCCAATCATGTCCAGGTATAACACATCCAATCATGTCTAGGTATAGCACATCCAATCATGTCTAGGTATAACACATCCAATCATGTCGAGGTATAACACATCCAATCATGTCGAGGTATAGCACATCCAATCATGTCCAGGTATAACACATCCAATCATGTCTAGGTATAGCACATCCAATCATGTCCAGGTATAACACATCCAATCGTGTCTAGGTATAACACATCCAATCATGTGTAGGTATAGCACATCCAATCATGTCCAGGTATAACACATCCAATCATGTCCAGGTATAACACATCGAATCATGTCCAGGTATGATACATCAATCATGTCCAGGTATAACACATCTAATCATGTCTAGGAATAACACATCCAATCATGTCTAGGTATAACACATCAAATCATGTCCAGGTATAACCCATCCAATCATGTACAGGTATGACACATCCAATCATGTCCAGGTATAACACATCCAATCATGTCCAGGTATAACACATCTAATCATGTCCAGGTATGACACATCCAATCATGTCCAAGTATAACGCATCCAATTATGTCCAGGTATGACACATCCAATCATGTCCAGGTACAACACATCCAATTATGTCCAGGTATGACACATCCAATCATGTCCAGGTATGACACATCCAATCATGTCCAGGTATAACACATCCAATCATGTACAGGTATGACACATCCAATCATGTCCAGGTATAACACATCCAATCATGTCCAGGGATAACGCATCCAATCATGTCCAGGTATGACACATTCAATCATGTCCAGGTAAAACACATCCAATCATGTCCAGGTATAACACATCCAATCATGTCTAGGTATAACACATCCAATCATGTCTAGGTATAGCACATCCAATCATATCCAGGTATGACACATCCAATCATGTCCACGTATAACACATCCAATCATGTCCAGGTATAACTCATCCAATCATGTCCAGGTATGACACATCCAATCATGTCCAGGTATAACACATTCAATCATGTCCAGGTATAACACATCGTATCATGTCCAATTATGACACATCCAATCATGTCCAGGTACAACACATCTAATCATGTCTAGGTATAACACATCCAATCATGTCTAGGTATAACACATCCAATCATGTCTAGGTATGACACATCCAATCATGTCTAGGTATGACACATCCAATCATGTCTAGGTATAACACATCCAATCATGTCTAGGTATAACACATCCAATAATGTCTAGGTATAACACATCCAATCATGTCTAGGTATAACACATCCAATCATGTCTAGGTATAACACATCCAATCATGTCTAGGTATAACACATCCAATCATGTCTAGGTATAACACATCCAATCATGTCCAGGTATAACGCATCCAATCATGTCCAGGTATAACACATCCAATCATGTCCAGGTATAACACATCCAATCATGTCTAGGTATAGCAAATCCAATCATGTCTAGGTATAGCACATCCAATCATGCCCAGGTATAACACATCCAATCATGTCCAGGTATAACACATCCAATCATGTCTAGGTATATCACATCCAATCATGTCTAGGTATAACACATCCAATCATGTCCTGGTATAACACATCCAATCATGTCTAGGTATAACACATCCAATCATGTCTAGGTATAGCACATCCAATCATGTCTAGGTATAACACATCCAATCATGTCGAGGTATAACACATCCAATCATGTCGAGGTATAGCACATCCAATCATGTCCAGGTATAACACATCCAATCATGTCTAGGTATAGCACATCCAATCATGTCCAGGTATAACACATCCAATCGTGTCTAGGTATAACACATCCAATCATGTGTAGGTATAGCACATCCAATCATGTCCAGGTATAACACATCCAATCATGTCCAGGTATAACACATCGAATCATGTCCAGGTATGATACATCAATCATGTCCAGGTATAACACATCTAATCATGTCTAGGAATAACACATCCAATCATGTCTAGGTATAACACATCAAATCATGTCCAGGTATAACCCATCCAATCATGTACAGGTATGACACATCCAATCATGTCCAGGTATAACACATCCAATCATGTCCAGGTATAACACATCTAATCATGTCCAGGTATGACACATCCAATCATGTCCAAGTATAACGCATCCAATCATGTCCAGGTATGACACATCCAATCATGTCCAGGTACAACACATCCAATTATGTCCAGGTATGACACATCCAATCATGTCCAGGTATGACACATCCAATCATGTCCAGGTATAACACATCCAATCATGCACAGGTATGACACATCCAATCATGTCCAGGTATAACACATCCAATCATGTCCAGGGATAACGCATCCAATCATGTCCAGGTATGACACATTCAATCATGTCCAGGTAAAACACATCCAATCATGTCCAGGTATAACACATCCAATCATGTCTAGGTATAACACATCCAATCATGTCTAGGTATAGCACATCCAATCATATCCAGGTATGACACATCCAATCATGTCCACGTATAACACATCCAATCATGTCCAGGTATAACTCATCCAATCATGTCCAGGTATGACACATCCAATCATGTCCAGGTATAACACATTCAATCATGTCCAGGTATAACACATCGTATCATGTCCAATTATGACACATCCAATCATGTCCAGGTACAACACATCTAATCATGTCTAGGTATAACACATCCAATCATGTCTAGGTATAACACATCCAATCATGTCTAGGTATGACACATCCAATCATGTCTAGGTATGACACATCCAATCATGTCTAGGTATAACACATCCAATCATGTCTAGGTATAACACATCCAATAATGTCTAGGTATAACACATCCAATCATGTCTAGGTATAACACATCCAATCATGTCTAGGTATAACACATCCAATCATGTCTAGGTATAACACATCCAATCATGTCTAGGTATAACACATCCAATCATGTCCAGGTATAACGCATCCAATCATGTCCAGGTATAACACATCCAATCATGTCCAGGTATAACACATCCAATCATGTCTAGGTATAGCAAATCCAATCATGTCTAGGTATAGCACATCCAATCATGCCCAGGTATAACACATCCAATCATGTCCAGGTATAACACATCCAATCATGTCTAGGTATATCACATCCAATCATGTCTAGGTATAGCACATCCAATCATGTCCTGGTATAACATATCCAATCATGTCTAGGTATAACACATCCAATCATGTCTAGGTATAGCACATCCAATCATGTCCAGGTATAACACATTCAATCATGTCCAGGTATAACACATCCAATCATGTCCAGGTATGACACATCCAATCATGTCCAGGTATAACACATCCAATCATGTCCAGGTATAACACATCCAATCATGTCTAGGTATAGCACATCCAATCATGTCCAGGTATAACACATCCAATCATGTCCAGGTATAACACATCCAATCATGTCCAGGTATAACACATCCAATCATGTCCAGGTATGACACATCCAATCATGTCCAGGTATAACACATCCAATCATGTCCAGGTATAACACATCCAATCATGTCCAGGTATGACACATCCAATCATGTCCAGGTATAACACAGTAAATCATGTCCAGGTATGACACATCCAATCATGTCCTGGTATAACACATCCAATTATGTCCAGGTATAACACATCCAATCATGTCTAGGTATAGCACATCCAATCATGTCCAGGTATAACACATCCAATCATGTCTAGGTATAACACATCCAATCATGTCCAGGTATAACGCATCCAATCATGTCTAGGTATGACACATCCAATCATGTCCAGGTATAAAACATCCAATCATGTCTAGGTATAACACATCCAATCATGTCTAGGTGTAACACATCCAATCATGTCTAGGTATAGCACATCCAATCATATCCAGGTATAACGCCTCAAATCATGTCTAGGTATAACACATCCAATCATGTCCAGGTATAACACATCCAATCGTGTCCAG
This sequence comes from Saccoglossus kowalevskii, assembly GCF_978046115.1. NCBI lineage: Eukaryota > Metazoa > Hemichordata > Enteropneusta > Harrimaniidae > Saccoglossus > Saccoglossus kowalevskii. The sequence continues at coordinate 1,951,740 of NC_140642.1, forward strand.
GTTTGACACATCCAATCATGTCCAGGTATAACACATCCAATCATGTCCAGGTATAACACATCCAATCATGTCTAGGTATAGCACATCCAATCATGTCTAGGTATAACACATCCAATCATGTCGAGGTATAGCACATCCAATCATGTCCAGGTATAACACATCCAATCATGTCTAGGTATAGCACATCCAATCATGTCCAGGTATAACACATCCAATCGTGTCTAGGTATAACACATCCAATCATGTGTAGGTATAGCACATCCAATCATGTCCAGGTATAACACATCGAATCATGTCCAGGTATGACACATCCAATCATGTCCAGGTATAACACATCTAATCATGTCTAGGAATAACACATCCAATCATGTCTAGGTATAACACATCCAATCATGTCTAGGTATGACACATCCAATCATGTCCAGGTATGACACATCCAATCATGTCCAGGTATAACACATCCAATTATGTCCAGGTATGACACATCCAATCATGTCCAGGTATGACACATCCAATCATGTCCAGGTATAACACATCCAATCATGTACAGGTATGACCCATCCAATCATGTCCAGGTATAACACATCCAATCATGTCCAGGGATAACGCATCCAATCATGTCCAGGTATGACACATTCAATCATGTCCAGGTAAAACACATCCAATCATGTCCAGGTTTAACACATCCAATCATGTCTAGGTATAACACATCCAATCATGTCTAGGTATAGCACATCCAATCATGTCCAGGTGAAACACATCCAATCATGTCCAGGTATGACACATCCAATCATATCCAGGTATGACACATCCAATCATGTCTAGGTATAACACATCCAATCATGTCCAGGTATAACACATCCAATCATGTCCAGGTATGACACATCCAATCATGTCCAGGTATAACCCATCCAATCATGTACAGGTATGACACATCCAATCATGTCCAGGTATAACACATCCAATCATGTCCAGGTATAACACATCCAATCATGTCCAGGTATGACACATCCAATCATGTCCAGGTATAACACATCCAATCATGTCTACGTATAGCACATCCAATCATGTCCAGGTATAACACATCCAATCATGTCTAGGTATAACATATCCAATCATGTGTACGTATAGCACATCCAATCATGTCCAGGTATAACACATCCAATTATGTCCAGGTATAACACATCGAATCATGTCCAGGTATGACACATCCAATCATGTCCAGGTATAACACATCTAATCATGTTTAGGTATAACACATCCAATCATGTCTAGGTATAACACATCCAATCATGTCTAAGTATGACACATCCAATCATGTCTAGGTATGACACATCCAATCATGTTCAGGTATAACACATCCAATAATGTCTAGGTATAACACATCCAATCCTGTCTAGGTATAACACATCCAATCATGTCTAGGTATAGCACATCCAATCATGTCCAGGTATAACACATCCAATCATGTCTCGGTATAGCACATCCAATCATGTCCAGGTATAACCCATCCAATCATGTCTAGGTATAACACATGCAATCATATGTAGGTATAGCACATCCAATCATGTCCAGGTATAACACATCCAATCATGTCCAGGTATAACACATCTAATCATGTCTAGGTATAACACATCCAATCATGTCTAGGTATAACACATCCAATCATGTCTAGGTATGACACATCCAATCATGTCTAGGTATCACACATCCAATCATGTCTAGGTATAACACATCCAATTATGTCTAGGTATAGCAAATCCAATCATGTCTAGGTATAGCACATCCAATCATGTCTAGGTTTAGCAAATCCAATCATGTCTAGGTATAGCACATCCAATCATGTCTAGGTATAGCACATCCAATCATGTCCAGGTATAACACATCCAATCATGTCCAGGTATAACACATCCAATCATGTCTAGGTATAACACATCCAATCATGTCTAGGTATAGCACATCCAATCATGTCCAGGTGAAACACATCCAATCATATTCAGGTATGACACATCCAATCATGTCCAGGTATAACACATCCAATCATGTCCAGGTATAACACATCCAATCATGTCCAGGTATAACACATCGTATCATGTCCAGGTATGACACATCCAATCATGTCCAGGTACAACACATCTAATCATGTCTAGGTATAACACATCCAATCATGTCTAGGTATAACACATCCAATCATGTCTAGGTATGACACATCCAATCATGTCTAGGTATGACACATCCAATCATGTCTAGGTATAACCCATCCAATCATGTCTAGGTATAACACATCCAATAATGTCTAGGTATAACACATCCAATCATGTCTAGGTATAACACATCCAATCATGTCTAGATATAACACATCCAATCATGTCTAGGTATAACACATCCAATCATGTCTAGGTATAACACATCCAATCATGTCCAGGTATAACGCATCCAATCATGTTCAGGTATAACACATCCAATCATGTCCAGGTATAACACATCCAATCATGTCTAGGTATAGCAAATCCAATCATGTCTAGGTATAGCACATCCAATCATGTCCAGGTATAACACATCCAATCATGTCTCGGTATAGCACATACAATCATGTCCAGGTATAACCCATCCAATCATGTCTAGGTATAACACATGCAATCATATGTAGGTATAGCACATCCAATCATGTCCAGGTATAACACATCCAATCATGTCCAGGTATAACACATCTAATCATGTCTAGGTATAACACATCCAATCATGTCTAGGTATAACACATCCAATCATGTCTAGGTATGACACATCCAATCATGTCTAGGTATCACACATCCAATCATGTCTAGGTATAACACATCCAATCATGTCTAGGTATAGCAAATCCAATCATGTCTAGGTATAGCACATCCAATCATGTCTAGGTTTAGCAAATCCAATCATGTCTAGGTATAGCACATCCAATCATGTCTAGGTATAGCACATCCAATCATGTCCAGGTATAACACATCCAATCATGTCCAGGTATAACACATCCAATCATGTCTAGGTATAACACATCCATTCATGTCTAGGTATAGCACATCCAATCATGTCCAGGTGAAACACATCCAATCATATTCAGGTATGACACATCCAATCATGTCCAGGTATAACACATCCAATCATGTCCAGGTATAACACATCCAATCATGTCCAGGTATAACGCATCCAATCATGTCCAGGTATAACACATCCAATCATGTCCAGGTATAACACATCCAATCATGTCTAGGTATAGCAAATCCAATCATGTCTAGGTATAGCACATCCAATCATGTCCAGGTATAACACATCCAATCATGTCCAGGTATAACACATCCAATCATGTCTAGGTATAGCACATCCAATCATGTCCAGGTATAACACATCCAATAATGTCTAGGTATAACACATCCAATCATGTCTAGGTATAACACATCCAATCATGTCTAGATATAACACATCCAATCATGTCTAGGTATAACACATCCAATCATGTCTAGGTATAACACATCCAATCATGTCCAGGTATAACGCATCCAATCATGTCCAGGTATAACACATCCAATCATGTCCAGGTATAACACATCGTATCATGTCCAGGTATGACACATCCAATCATGTCCAGGTACAACACATCTAATCATGTCTAGGTATAACACATCCAATCATGTCTAGGTATAACACATCCAATCATGTCTAGGTATGACACATCCAATCATGTCTAGGTATGACACATCCAAGCATGTCTAGGTATAACCCATCCAATCATGTCTAGGTATAACACATCCAATAATGTCTAGGTATAACACATCCAATCATGTCTAGGTATAACACATCCAATCATGTCTAGATATAACACATCCAATCATGTCTAGGTATAACACATCCAATCATGTCTAGGTATAACACATCCAATCATGTCCAGGTATAACGCATCCAATCATGTCCAGGTATAACACATCCAATCATGTCCAGGTATAACACATCCAATCATGTCTAGGTATAGCAAATCCAATCATGTCTAGGTATAGCACATCCAATCATGTCCAGGTATAACACATCCAATCATGTCCAGGTATAACACATCCAATCATGTCTAGGTATAGCACATCCAATCATGTCCAGGTATAACACATCCAATCATGTCCAGGTATAACACATCCAATCATGTCCAGGTATAACACATCCAATCATGTCCAGGTATGACACATCCAATCATGTCCAGGTATAACACATCCAATCATGTCCAGGTATGACACATCCAATCATGTCCAGGTATAACACAGTAAATCATGTCCAGGTATGACACATCCAATCATGTCCTGGTATAACACATCCAATTATGTCCAGGTATAACACATCCAATCATGTCTAGGTATAGCACATCCAATCGTGTCCAGGTATAACACATCCAATCATGTCTAGGTATAACACATCCAATCATGTCCAGGTATAAAACATCCAATCATGTCTAGGTATAACACATCCAATCATGTCTAGGTGTAACACATCCAATCATGTCTAGGTATAGCACATCCAATCATGTCCAGGTATAACGCATCAAATCATGTCTAGGTATAACACATCCAATCATGTCCAGGTATAACACATCCAATCGTGTCCAGGTTTGACACATCCAATCATGTCCAGGTATAACACATCCAATCATGTCCAGGTATAACACATCCAATCATGTCTAGGTATAGCACATCCAATCATGTCTAGGTATAACACATCCAATCATGTCGAGGTATAACACATCCAATCATGTCGAGGTATAGCACATCCAATCATGTCCAGGTATAACACATCCAATCATGTCTAGGTATAGCACATCCAATCATGTCCAGGTATAACACATCCAATCGTGTCTAGGTATAACACATCCAATCATGTGTAGGTATAGCACATCCAATCATGTCCAGGTATAACACATCCAATCATGTCCAGGTATAACACATCGAATCATGTCCAGGTATGATACATCAATCATGTCCAGGTATAACACATCTAATCATGTCTAGGAATAACACATCCAATCATGTCTAGGTATAACACATCCAATCATGTCTAGGTATGACACATCCAATCATGTCCAGGTATGACACATCCAATCATGTCCAGGTATAACACATCCAATTATGTCCAGGTATGACACATCCAATCATGTCCAGGTATGACACATCCAATCATGTCCAGGTATAACACATCCAATCATGTACAGGTATGACACATCCAATCATGTCCAGGTATAACACATCCAATCATGTCCAGGGATAACGCATCCAATCATGTCCAGGTATGACACATTCAATCATGTCCAGGTAAAACACATCAAATCATGTCCAGGTATAACACATCCAATCATGTCTAGGTATAACACATCCAATCATGTCTAGGTATAACACATCCAATCATGTCGAGGTATAGCACATCCAATCATGTCCAGGTATAACACATCCAATCATGTCTAGGTATAGCACATCCAATCATGTCCAGGTATAACACATCCAATCGTGTCTAGGTATAACACATCCAATCATGTGTAGGTATAGCACATCCAATCATGTCCAGGTATAACACATCCAATCATGTCCAGGTATAACACATCGAATCATGTCCAGGTATGATACATCCAATCATGTCCAGGTATAACACATCTAATCATGTCTAGGAATAACACATCCAATCATGTCTAGGTATAACACATCCAATCATGTCTAGGTATGACACATCCAATCATGTCCAGGTATGACACATCCAATCATGTCCAGGTATAACACATCCAATTATGTCCAGGTATGACACATCCAATCATGTCCAGGTATGACACATCCAATCATGTCCAGGTATAACACATCCAATCATGTACAGGTTTGACACATCCAATCATGTCCAGGTATAACACATCCAATCATGTCCAGGGATAACGCATCCAATCATGTCCAGGTATGACACATTCAATCATGTCCAGGTAAAACACATCCAATCATGTCCAGGTATAACACATCCAATCATGTCTAGGTATAACACATCCAATCATGTCTAGGTATAGCACATCCAATCATATCCAGGTATGACACATCCAATCATGTCCACGTATAACACATCCAATCATGTCCAGGTATAACTCATCCAATCATGTCCAGGTATGACACATCCAATCATGTCCAGGTATAACACATTCAATCATGTCCAGGTATAAGACATCGTATCATGTCCAGGTATGACACATCCTATCATGTCCAGGTACAACACATCTAATCATGTCTAGGTATAACACATCCAATCATGTCTAGGTATAACACATCCAATCATGTCTAGGTATGACACATCCAATCATGTCTAGGTATGACACATCCAATCATGTCTAGGTATAACACATCCAATCATGTCTAGGTATAACACATCCAATAATGTCTAGGTATAACACATCCAATCATGTCTAGGTATAACACATCCAATCATGTCTAGGTATAACACATCCAATCATGTCTAGGTATAACACATCCAATCATGTCCAGGTATAACGCATCCAATCATGTCTAGGTATAGCAAATCCAATCATGTCTAGGTATAGCACATCCAATCATGTCCAGGTATAACACATCCAATCATGTCCAGGTATAACACATCCAATCATGTCCAGGTATATCACATCCAATTATGTCTAGGTATAGCACATCCAATCATGTCCAGGTATAACACATCCAATCATGTCTAGGTATAACACATCCAATCATGTCTAGGTATAGCACATCCAATCATGTCCAGGTATAACACATTCAATCATGTCCAGGTATAGCAATCCAATCATGTCCATGTATGACACATCCAATCATGTCCAGGTATAACACATCCAATCATGTCCAGGTATGACACATCCAATCATGTCCAGGTATAACACATCCAATCATGTCCAGGTATAACACATCCAATCATGTCTAGGTATAACACATCCAATCATATGTAGGTATAGCACATCCAATCATGTCCAGGTATAACACATCCAATCATGTCCAGGTATAACACATCTAATCATGTCTAGGTATAACACATCCAATCATGTCTAGGTATAACACATCCAATCATGTCTAGGTATGACACATCCAATCATGTCTAGGTATAACACATCCAATCATGTCTAGGTATAACTCATCCAATCATGTCTAGGTATAGCAAATCCAATCATGTCTAGGTATAGCACATCCAATCATGTCTAGGTTTAGCAAATCCAATCATGTCTAGGTATAGCACATCCAATCATGTCTAGGTATAGCACATCCAATCATGTACAGGTATAACACATCCAATCATGTCCAGGTATAACACATCCAATCATGTCTAGGTATAACACATCCAATCATGTCTATGTATAGCACATCCAATCATGTCCAGGTGAAACACATCCAATCATATCCAGGTATGACACATCCAATCATGTCCAGGTATAACACATCCAATCATGTCCAGGTATAACACATCCAATCATGTCCAGGTATGACACATCAAATCATGTCCAGGTATAACCCATCCAATCATGTACAGGTATGACACATCCAATCATGTCCAGGTATAACACATCCAATCATGTCCAGGTATAACACATCTAATCATGTCCAGGTATGACACATCCAATCATGTCCAAGTATAACGCATCCAATCATGTCCAGGTATGACACATCCAATCATGTCCAGGTACAACACATCCAATTATGTCCAGGTATGACACATCCAATCATGTCCAGGTATGACACATCCAATCATGTCCAGGTATAACACATCCAATCATGTACAGGTATGACACATCCAATCATGTCCAGGTATAACACATCCAATCATGTCCAGGGATAACGCATCCAATCATGTCCAGGTATGACACATTCAATCATGTCCAGGTAAAACACATCCAATCATGTCCAGGTATAACACATCCAATCATGTCTAGGTATAACACATCCAATCATGTCTAGGTATAGCACATCCAATCATATCCAGGTATGACACATCCAATCATGTCCACGTATAACACATCCAATCATGTCCAGGTATAACTCATCCAATCATGTCCAGGTATGACACATCCAATCATGTCCAGGTATAACACATTCAATCATGTCCAGGTATAACACATCGTATCATGTCCAATTATGACACATCCAATCATGTCCAGGTACAACACATCTAATCATGTCTAGGTATAACACATCCAATCATGTCTAGGTATAACACATCCAATCATGTCTAGGTATAACACATCCAATCATGTCTAGGTATAACACATCCAATCATGTCTAGGTATAACACATCCAATCATGTCAAGGTATAACGCATCCAATCATGTCCAGGTATAACACATCCAATCATGTCCAGGTATAACACATCCAATCATGTCTAGGTATAGAAAATCCAATCATGTCTAGGTATAGCACATCCAATCATGTCCAGGTATAACACATCCAATCATGTCCAGGTATAACACATCCAATCATGTCTAGGTATATCACATCCAATCATGTCTAGGTATAGCACATCCAATCATGTCCTGGTATAACACATCCAATCATGTCTAGGTATAACACATCCAATCATGTCTAGGTATAGCACATCCAATCATGTCCAGGTATAACACATTCAATCATGTCCAGGTATAACACATCCAATCATGTCCAGGTATGACACATCCAATCATGTCCAGGTATAACACATCCAATCATGTCCAGGTATAACACATCCAATCATGTCCAGGTATAGCACATCCAATCATGTCCAGGTATAACACATCCAATCATGTCCAGGTATAACACATCCAATCATGTCCAGGTATAACACATCCAATCATGTCCAGGTATGACACATCCAATCATGTCCAGGTATAACACATCCAATCATGTCCAGGTATAACACATCCAATCATGTCCAGGTATGACACATCCAATCATGTCCAGGTATAACACAGTAAATCATGTCCAGGTATGACACATCCAATCATGTCCTGGTATAACACATCCAATTATGTCCTGGTATAACACATCCAATCATGTCTAGGTATAGCACATCCAATCATGTCCAGGTATAACACATCCAATCATGTCTAGGTATAACACATCCAATCATGTCCAGGTATAACGCATCCAATCATGTCTAGGTATGACACATCCAATCATGTCCAGGTATAAAACATCCAATCATGTCTAGGTATAACACATCCAATCATGTCTAGGTGTAACACATCCAATCATGTCTAGGTATAGCACATCCAATCATATCCAGGTATAACGCATCAAATCATGTCGAGGTATAGCACATCCAATCATGTCCAGGTATAACACATCCAATCATGTCTAGGTATAGCACATCTAATCATGTCCAGGTATAACACATCCAATCGTGTCTAGGTATAACACATCCAATCATGTGTAGGTATAGCACATCCAATCATGTCCAGGTATAACACATCTAATCATGTCTAGGAATAACACATCCAATCATGTCTAGGTATAACACATCCAATCATGTCTAGGTATGACACATCCAATCATGTCCAGGTATGACACATCCAATCATGTCCAGGTATAACACATCCAATTATGTCCAGGTATGACACATCCAATCATGTCCATGTATGACACATCCAATCATGTCCAGGTATAACACATCCAATCATGTACAGGTATGACACATCCAATCATGTCCAGGTATAACACATCCAATCATGTCCAGGGATAACGCATCCAATCATGTCCAGGTATGACACATTCAATCATGTCCAGGTAAAACACATCCAATCATGTCCAGGTATAACACATCCAATCATGTCTAGGTATAACACATCCAATCATGTCTAGGTATAGCACATCCAATCATATCCAGGTTTGATACATCCAATCATGTCCACGTATAACACATCCAATCATGTCCAGGTATAACTCATCCAATCATGTCCAGGTATGACACATCCAATCATGTCCAGGTATAACACATTCAATCATGTCCAGGTATAACACATCGCATCATGTCCAGGTATGACACATCCAATCATGTCCAGGTACAACACATCTAATCGTGTCTAGGTATAACACATCCAATCATGTCTAGATATAACACATCCAATCATGTCTAGGTATGACACATCCAATCATGTCTAGGTATGACACATCCAATCATGTCTAGGTATAACACATGCAATCATGTCTAGGTATAACACATCCAATAATGTCTAGGTATAACACATCCAATCATGTCTAGGTATAACACATCCAATCATGTCTAGGTATAACACATCCAATCATGTCTAGGTATAACACATCCAATCATGTCCAGGTATAACGCATCCAATCATGTCCAGGTATAACACATCCAATCATGTCCAGGTATAACACATCCAATCATGTCTAGGTATAGCAAATCCAATCATGTCTAGGTATAGCACATCCAATCATGTCCAGGTATAACACATCCAATCATGTCCAGGTATAACACATCCAATCATGTCTAGGGATATCACATCCAATCATGTCTAGGTATAGCACATCCAATCATGTCCTGGTATAACACATCCAATCATGTCTAGGTATAACACATCCAATCATGTCTAGGTATAGCACATCCAATCATGTCCAGGTATAACACATTCAATCATGTCCAGGTATAACACATCCAATCATGTCCAGGTATGACACATCCAATCATGTCCAGGTATAACACATCCAATCATGTCCAGGTATAACACATCCAATCATGTCTAGGTATAGCACATCCAATCATGTCCAGGTATAACACATCCAATCATGTCCAGGTATAACACATCCAATCATGTCCAGGTATAACACATCCAATCATGTCCAGGTATGACACATCCAATCATGTCCAGGTATAACACATCCAATCATGTCCAGGTATAACACATCCAATCATGTCCAGGTATGACACATCCAATCATGTCCAGGTATAACACAGTAAATCATGTCCAGGTATGACACATCCAATCATGTCCTGGTATAACACATCCAATTATGTCCAGGTATAACACATCCAATCATGTCTAGGTATAGCACATCCAATCATGTCCAGGTATAACACATCCAATCATGTCTAGGTATAACACATCCAATCATGTCCAGGTATAACGCATCCAATCATGTCTAGGTATGACACATCCAATCATGTCCAGGTATAAAACATCCAATCATGTCTAGGTATAACACATCCAATCATGTCTAGGTGTAACACATCCAATCATGTCTAGGTATAGCACATCCAATCATATCCAGGTATAACGCATCAAATCATGTCTAGGTATAACACATCCAATCATGTCCAGGTATAACACATCCAATCGTGTCCAGGTTTGACACATCCAATCATGTCCAGGTATAACACATCCAATCAAGTCCAGGTATAACACATCCAATCATGTCTAGGTATAGCACATCCAATCATGTCTAGGTATAACACATCCAATCATGTCGAGGTATAGCACATCCAATCATGTCCAGGTATAACACATCCAATCATGTCTAGGTATAGCACATCCAATCATGTCCAGGTATAACACATCCAATCGTGTCTAGGTATAACACATCCAATCATGTGTAGGTATAGCACATCCAATCATGTCCAGGTATAACACATCGAATCATGTCCAGGTATGACACATCCAATCATGTCCAGGTATAACACATCTAATCATGTCTAGGAATAACACATCCAATCATGTCTAGGTATAACACATCCAATCATGTCTAGGTATGACACATCCAATCATGTCCAGGTATGACACATCCAATCATGTCCAGGTATAACACATCCAATTATGTCCAGGTTTGACACATCCAATCATGTCCAGGTATGACACATCCAATTATGTCCAGGTATGACACATCCAATCATGTCCAGGTATAACACATCCAATTATGTCCAGGTATGACACATCCAATCATGTCCAGGTATGACACATCCAATCATGTCCAGGTATAACACATCCAATCATGTACAGGTATGACACATCCAATCATGTCCAGGTATAACACATCCAATCATGTCCAGGGATAACGCATCCAATCATGTCCAGGTATGACACATTCAATCATGTCCAGGTAAAACACATCCAATCATGTCCAGGTATAACACATCCAATCATGTCTAGGTATAACACATCCAATCATGTCTAGGTATAGCACATCCAATCATATCCAGGTTTGACACATCCAATCATGTCCAGGTATAACACATCGCATCATGTCCAGGTATGACACATCCAATCATGTCCAGGTACAACACATCTAATCGTGTCTAGGTATAACACATCCAATCATGTCTAGGTATAACACATCCAATCATGTCTAGGTATGACACATCCAATCATGTCTAGGTATGACACATCCAATCATGTCTAGGTATAACACATGCAATCATGTCTAGGTATAACACATCCAATAATGTCTAGGTATAACACATCCAATCATGTCTAGGTATAACACATCCAATCATGTCTAGGTATAACACATCCAATCATGTCTAGGTATAACACATCCAATCATGTCTAGGTATAACACATCCAATCATGTCTAGGTATAACACATCCAATCATGTCCAGGTATAACGCATCCAATCATGTCCAGGTATAACACATCCAATCATGTCCAGGTATAACACATCCAATCATGTCGAGGTATAGCAAATCCAATCATGTCTAGGTATATCACATCCAATCATGTCCAGGTATAACACATCCAATCATGTCCAGGTATAACACATCCAATTATGTCCAGGTATATCACATCCAATTATGTCTAGGTATAGCACATCCAATCATGTCCAGGTATAACACATCCAATCATGTCTAGGTATAACACATCCAATCATGTCTAGGTATAGCACATCCAATCATGTCCAGGTATAACACATTCAATCATGTCCAGGTATAGCAATCCAATCATGTCCAGGTATGACACATCCAATCATGCCCAGGTATAACACATCCAATCATGTCCAGGTATGACACATCCAATCATGTCTAGGTATGACACATCCAATCATGTCTAGGTATAACACATGCAATCATGTCTAGGTATAACACATCCAATAATGTCTAGGTATAACACATCCAATCATGTCTAGGTATAACACATCCAATCATGTCTAGGTATAACACATCCAATCATGTCTAGGTATAACACATCCAATCATGTCTAGGTATAACACATCCAATCATGTCTAGGTATAACACATCCAATCATGTCCAGGTATAACGCATCCAATCATGTCCAGGTATAACACATCCAATCATGTCCAGGTATAACACATCCAATCATGTCGAGGTATAGCAAATCCAATCATGTCTAGGTATATCACATCCAATCATGTCCAGGTATAACACATCCAATCATGTCCAGGTATAACACATCCAATTATGTCCAGGTATATCACATCCAATTATGTCTAGGTATAGCACATCCAATCATGTCCAGGTATAACACATCCAATCATGTCTAGGTATAACACATCCAATCATGTCTAGGTATAGCACATCCAATCATGTCCAGGTATAACACATTCAATCATGTCCAGGTATAGCAATCCAATCATGTCCAGGTATGACACATCCAATCATGCCCAGGTATAACACATCCAATCATGTCCAGGTATGACACATCCAATCATGTCCAGGTATAACACATCCAATCATGTCCAGGTATAACACATCCAATCATGTCTAGGTATAGCACATCCAATCATGTCCAGGTATAAAACATCCAATCATGTCTAGGTATAACACATCCAATCATGTCCAGGTATAACACATTCAATCATGTCCAGGTATAGCAATCCAATCATGTCCAGGTATGACACATCCAATCATGCCCAGGTATAACACATCCAATCATGTCCAGGTATGACACATCCAATCATGTCCAGGTATAACACATCCAATCATGTCCAGGTATAACACATCCAATCATGTCTAGGTATAGCACATCCAATCATGTCCAGGTATAAAACATCCAATCATGCCTAGGTATAGCACATCCAATCATGTCCAGGTATAACGCATCAAATCATGTCTAGGTATAACACATCCAATCATGTCCAGGTATAACACATCCAATCGTGTCCAGGTTTGACACATCCAATCATGTCCAGGTATAACACATCCAATCATGTCCAGGTATAACACATCCAATCATGTCTAGGTATATCACATCCAATCATGTCTAGGTATAACACATGCAATCATGTCGAGGTATAGCACATCCAATCATGTCCAGGTATTACACATCGAATCATGTCCTGGTATAACACATCGAATCATGTCCAGGTATGACACATCCAATCATGTCCAGGTATAACACATCTAATCATGTCTAGGAATAACACATCCAATCGTGTCTAGGTATAACACATCCAATCATGTCTATGTATGACACATCCAATCATGTCTAGGTATGACACATCCAATCATGTCTAGGTATAACACATCCAATCATGTCTATAGATAACACATCCAATCTTGTCTTGGTATAACACATCCAATCATGTCTAGGTATAACACATCCAATCATGTCCAGGTATAACACATTCAATCATGTCCAGGTATAACACATCCAATTATGTCCAGGTATATCACATCCAATTATGTCTAGGTATAGCACATCCAATCATGTCCAGGTATAACACATCCAATCATGTCTAGGTATAACACATCCAATCATGTCTAGGTATAGCACATCCAATCATGTCCAGGTATAACACATTCAATCATGTCCAGGTATAGCAATCCAATCATGTCCAGGTATGACACCTCCAATCATGCCCAGGTATAACACATCCAATCATGTCCAGGTATGACACATCCAATCATGTCCAGGTATAACACATCCAATCATGTCCAGGTATAACACATCCAATCATGTCTAGGTATAGCACATCCAATCATGTCCAGGTATAACACATCCAATCATGTCCAGGTATAACACATCCAATCATGTCCAGGTATAACACATCCAATCATGTCCAGGTATGACACATCCAATCATGTCCAGGTATAGCACATCCAATCATGTCCAGGTATAACACATCCAATCATGTCCAGGTATGACACATCCAATCATGTCCAGGTATAACACAGTAAATCATGTCCAGGTATGACACATCCAATCATGTCCTGGTATAACACATCCAATTATATCCAGGTATAACACATCCAATCATGTCTAGGTATAGCACATCCAATCATGTCCAGGTATAACACATCCAATCATGTCTAGGTATAACACATCCAATCATGTCCAGGTATAACGCATCCAATCATGTCTAGGTATGACACATCCAATCATGTCCAGGTATAAAACATCCAATCATGTCTAGGTATAACACATCCAATCATGTCTAGGTGTAACACATCCAATCATGCCTAGGTATAGCACATCCAATCATGTCCAGGTATAACGCATCAAATCATGTCTAGGTATAACACATCCAATCATGTCCAGGTATAACACATCCAATCGTGTCCAGGTTTGACACATCCAATCATGTCCAGGTATAACACATCCAATCATGTCCAGGTATAACACATCCAATCATGTCTAGGTATATCACATCCAATCATGTCTAGGTATAACACATCCAATCATGTCGAGGTATAGCACATCCAATCATGTCCAGGTATAACACATCCAATCATGTCTAGGTATAGCACATCCAATCATGTCCAGGTATAACGCATCCAATCATGTCTAGGTATAACACATCCAATCATGTGTAGGTATAGCACATCCAATCATGTCCAGGTATTACACATCCAATCATGTCCAGGTATAACACATCCAATCATGTCTAGGTATAGCACATCCAATCATGTCCAGGTATAACACATCCAATCATGTCGAGGTATAGCACATCCAATCATGTCCAGGTATAGCACATCCAATCATGTCCAGGTATAACGCATCCAATCATGTCTAGGTATAACACATCCAATCATGTCCAGGTATGACACATCCAATCATGTCCAGGTATAACACATCCAATCATGTCCAGGTATAACACATCCAATCATGTCTAGGTATAGCACATCCAATCATGTCCAGGTATAACACATCCAATCATGTCCAGGTATAACACATCCAATCATGTCCAGGTATAACACATCCAATCATGTCCAGGTATGACACATCCAATCATGTCCAGGTATAGCACATCCAATCATGTCCAGGTATAACACATCCAATCATGTCCAGGTATGACACATCCAATCATGTCCAGGTATAACACAGTAAATCATGTCCAGGTATGACACATCCAATCATGTCCTGGTATAACACATCCAATTATATCCAGGTATAACACATCCAATCATGTCTAGGTATAGCACATCCAATCATGTCCAGGTATAACACATCCAATCATGTCTAGGTATAACACATCCAATCATGTCCAGGTATAACGCATCCAATCATGTCTAGGTATGACACATCCAATCATGTCCAGGTATAAAACATCCAATCATGTCTAGGTATAACACATCCAATCATGTCTAGGTGTAACACATCCAATTATGCCTAGGTATAGCACATCCAATCATGTCCAGGTATAACGCATCAAATCATGTCTAGGTATAACACATCCAATCATGTCCAGGTATAACACATCCAATCGTGTCCAGGTTTGACACATCCAATCATGTCCAGGTATAACACATCCAATCATGTCCAGGTATAACACATCCAATCATGTCTAGGTATATCACATCCAATCATGTCTAGGTATAACACATCCAATCATGTCGAGGTATAGCACATCCAATCATGTCCAGGTATAACACATCCAATCATGTCTAGGTATAGCACATCCAATCATGTCCAGGTATAACGCATCCAATCATGTCTAGGTATAACACATCCAATCATGTGTAGGTATAGCACATCCAATCATGTCCAGGTATTACACATCCAATCATGTCCAGGTATAACACATCGAATCATGTCCAGGTATGACACATCCAATCATGTCCAGGTATAACACATCTAATCATGTCTAGGAATAACACATCCAATCATGTCTGGGTATAACACATCCAATCATGTCTAGGTATGACACATCCAATCATGTCTAGGTATGACACATCCAATCATGTCTAGGTATAACACATCCAATCATGTCTATAGATAACACATCCAATCTTGTCTTGGTATAACACATCCAATCATGTCTAGGTATAACACATCCAATCATGTCTATGTATAACACATTCAATCTTGTCTTGGTATAACACAACCAATCATGTCTAGGTATAACACATCCAATCATGTCTAGGTATAACACATCCAATCATGTCTATGTATAACACATCCTATCATGTCTAGGTATAACACATCCAATCATGTCCAGGTATAACGCATCCAATCATGTCCAGGTATGACACATCCAATCATTTCCAGGTATGACACATCCAATCATGTCTAGGTATAGCAAATCCAATCATGTCTAGGTATAGCACATCCAATCATGTCCAGGTATAACACATCCAATCATGTCTAGGTATAACACATCCAATCATGTCTAGGTATAACACATCCAATCATGTCCAGGTATAACACATCCAATCATGTCTAGGTATAACACATCCAATCATGTCTAGGTATAACACATCCAATCATGTCTAGGTATAACACATCCAATCATGTCTAGGTATAGCAAATCCAATCATGTCTAGGTATAGCACATCCAATCATGTCTAGGTATAACACATCCAATCATGTCTAGGTATAACACATCCAACATGTCTAGGTATAACACATCCAATCATGTCTAGGTATAACACATCCAATCATGTCCAGGTATAACACATCCAATCGTGTCCAGGTTTGACACATCCAATCATGTCCAGGTATAACACATCCAATCATGTCCAGGTATAACACATCCAATCATGTCTAGGTATATCACATCCAATCATGTCTAGGTATAACACATGCAATCATGTCGAGGTATAGCACATCCAATCATGTCCAGGTATAACACATCCAATCATGTCCAGGTATAGCACATCCAATCATGTCCAGGTATAACACATCCAATCATGTCTAGGTATAACACATCCAATCATGTGTAGGTATAGCACATCCAATCATGTCCAGGTATTACACATCGAATCATGTCCAGGTATAACACATCGAATCATGTCCAGGTATGACACATCCAATCATGTCCAGGTATAACACATCTAATCATGTCTAGGAATAACACATCCAATCGTGTCTAGGTATAACACATCCAATCATGTCTAGGTATAGCACATCCAATCATGTCTAGGTATAGCACATCCAATCATGTCCAGGTATAACACATTCAATCATGTCCAGGTATAGCAATCCAATCATGTCCAGGTATAACACATCCAATCGTGTCCAGGTTTGACACATCCAATCATGTCCAGGTATAACACATCCAATCATGTCCAGGTATAACACATCCAATCATGTCTAGGTATATCACATCCAATCATGTCTAGGTATAACACATGCAATCATGTCGAGGTATAGCACATCCAATCATGTCCAGGTATTACACATCGAATCATGTCCAGGTATAACACATCGAATCATGTCCAGGTATGACACATCCAATCATGTCCAGGTATAACACATCTAATCATGTCTAGGAATAACACATCCAATCGTGTCTAGGTATAACACATCCAATCATGTCTATGTATGACACATCCAATCATGTCTAGGTATGACACATCCAATCATGTCTAGGTATAACACATCCAATCATGTCTATAGATAACACATCCAATCTTGTCTTGGTATAACACATCCAATCATGTCTAGGTATAACACATCCAATCATGTCCAGGTATAACACATTCAATCATGTCCAGGTATAACACATCCAATTATGTCCAGGTATATCACATCCAATTATGTCTAGGTATAGCACATCCAATCATGTCCAGGTATAACACATCCAATCATGTCTAGGTATAACACATCCAATCATGTCTAGGTATAGCACATCCAATCATGTCCAGGTATAACACATTCAATCATGTCCAGGTATAGCAATCCAATCATGTCCAGGTATGACACATCCAATCATGCCCAGGTATAACACATCCAATCATGTCCAGGTATGACACATCCAATCATGTCCAGGTATAACACATCCAATCATGTCCAGGTATAACACATCCAATCATGTCTAGGTATAGCACATCCAATCATGTCCAGGTATAACACATCCAATCATGTCCAGGTATAACACATCCAATCATGTCCAGGTATAACACATCCAATCATGTCCAGGTATGACACATCCAATCATGTCCAGGTATAGCACATCCAATCATGTCCAGGTATAACACATCCAATCATGTCCAGGTATGACACATCCAATCATGTCCAGGTATAACACAGCAAATCATGTCCAGGTATGACACATCCAATCATGTCCTGGTATAACACATCCAATTATATCCAGGTATAACACATCCAATCATGTCTAGGTATAGCACATCCAATCATGTCCAGGTATAACACATCCAATCATGTCTAGGTATAACACATCCAATCATGTCCAGGTATAACGCATCCAATCATGTCTAGGTATGACACATCCAATCATGTCCAGGTATAAAACATCCAATCATGTCTAGGTATAACACATCCAATCATGTCTAGGTGTAACACATCCAATCATGCCTAGGTATAGCACATCCAATCATGTCCAGGTATAACGCATCAAATCATGTCTAGGTATAACACATCCAATCATGTCCAGGTATAACACATCCAATCGTGTCCAGGTTTGACACATCCAATCATGTCCAGGTATAACACATCCAATCATGTCCAGGTATAACACATCCAATCATGTCTAGGTATATCACATCCAATCATGTCTAGGTATAACACATCCAATCATGTCGAGGTATAGCACATCCAATCATGTCCAGGTATAACACATCCAATCATGTCTAGGTATAGCACATCCAATCATGTCCAGGTATAACACATCCAATCATGTCTAGGTATAACACATCCAATCATGTGTAGGTATAGCACATCCAATCATGTCCAGGTATTACACATCCAATCATGTCCAGGTATAACACATCGAATCATGTCCAGGTATGACACATCCAATCATGTCCAGGTATAACACATCTAATCATGTCTAGGAATAACACATCCAATCATGTCTGGGTATAACACATCCAATCATGTCTAGGTATGACACATCCAATCATGTCTAGGTATGACACATCCAATCATGTCTAGGTATAACACATCCAATCATGTCTATAGATAACACATCCAATCTTGTCTTGGTATAACACATCCAATCATGTCTAGGTATAACACATCCAATCATGTCTATGTATAACACATTCAATCTTGTCTTGGTATAACACATCCAATCATGTCTAGGTATAACACATCCAATCATGTCTAGGTATAACACATCCAATCATGTCTAGGTATAACACATCCTATCATGTCTAGGTATAACACATCCAATCATGTCCAGGTATAACGCATCCAATCATGTCCAGGTATGACACATCCAATCATTTCCAGGTATGACACATCCAATCATGTCTAGGTATAGCAAATCCAATCATGTCTAGGTATAGCACATCCAATCATGTCCAGGTATAACACATCCAATCATGTCTAGGTATAACACATCCAATCATGTCTAGGTATAACACATCCAATCATGTCCAGGTATAACACATCCAATCATGTCTAGGTATAACACATCCAATCATGTCTAGGTATAACACATCCAATCATGTCTAGGTATAACACATCCAATCATGTCTAGGTATAGCAAATCCAATCATGTCTAGGTATAGCACATCCAATCATGTCTAGGTATAACACATCCAATCATGTCTAGGTATAACACATCCAACATGTCTAGGTATAACACATCCAATCATGTCTAGGTATAACACATCCAATCATGTCCAGGTATAACACATCCAATCGTGTCCAGGTTTGACACATCCAATCATGTCCAGGTATAACACATCCAATCATGTCCAGGTATAACACATCCAATCATGTCTAGGTATATCACATCCAATCATGTCTAGGTATAACACATGCAATCATGTCGAGGTATAGCACATCCAATCATGTCCAGGTATAACACATCCAATCATGTCTAGGTATAGCACATCCAATCATGTCCAGGTATAACACATCCAATCATGTCTAGGTATAACACATCCAATCATGTGTAGGTATAGCACATCCAATCATGTCCAGGTATTACACATCGAATCATGTCCAGGTATAACACATCGAATCATGTCCAGGTATGACACATCCAATCATGTCCAGGTATAACACATCTAATCATGTCTAGGAATAACACATCCAATCGTGTCTAGGTATAACACATCCAATCATGTCTAGGTATAGCACATCCAATCATGTCCAGGTATAACACATCCAATCATGTCTAGGTATAACACATCCAATCATGTGTAGGTATAGCACATCCAATCATGTCCAGGTATTACACATCGCATCATGTCCAGGTATAACACATCGAATCATGTCCAGGTATGACACATCCAATCATGTCCAGGTATAACACATCTAATCATGTCTAGGAATAACACATCCAATCGTGTCTAGGTATAACACATCCAATCATGTCTATGTATGACTCATCCAATCATGTCTAGGTATGACACATCCAATCATGTCTAGGTATAACACATCCAATCATGTCTATAGATAACACATCCAATTTTGTCTTGGTATAACACATCCAATCATGTCTAGGTATAACACATCCAATCATGTCCAGGTATAACACATCCAATCATGTCCAGGTATAACACATCCAATTATGTCCAGGTATATCACATCCAATTATGTCTAGGTATAGCACATCCAATCATGTCCAGGTATAACACATCCAATCATGTCTAGGTATAACACATCCAATCATGTCTAGGTATAGCACATCCAATCATGTCCAGGTATAACACATTCAATCATGTCCAGGTATAGCAATCCAATCATGTCCAGGTATGACACATCCAATCATGCCCAGGTATAACACATCCAATCATGTCCAGGTATGACACATCCAATCATGTCCAGGTATAACACATCCAATCATATCCAGGTATAACACATCCAATCATGTCTAGGTATAGCACATCCAATCATGTCCAAGTATAACACATCCAATCATGTCCAGGTATAACACATCCAATCATGTCCAGGTATAACACATCCAATCATGTCCAGGTATGACACATCCAATCATGTCCAGGTATAGCACATCCAATCATGTCCAGGTATAACACATCCAATCATGTCCAGGTATGACACATCCAATCATGTCCAGGTATAACACAGTAAATCATGTCCAGGTATGACACATCCAATCATGTCCTGGTATAACACATCCAAT
Source organism: Saccoglossus kowalevskii (assembly GCF_978046115.1). Classification (NCBI taxonomy): domain Eukaryota; kingdom Metazoa; phylum Hemichordata; class Enteropneusta; family Harrimaniidae; genus Saccoglossus; species Saccoglossus kowalevskii. The sequence goes on from NC_140642.1 coordinate 1,974,195, forward strand.
TATATCCAGGTATAACACATCCAATCATGTCTAGGTATAGCACATCCAATCATGTCCAGGTATAACACATCCAATCATGTCTAGGTATAACACATCCAATCATGTCCAGGTATAACGCATCCAATCATGTCTAGGTATGACACATCCAATCATGTCCAGGTATAAAACATCCAATCATGTCTAGGTATAACACATCCAATCATGTCTAGGTGTAACACATCCAATCATGCCTAGGTATAGCACATCCAATCATGTCCAGGTATAACGCATCAAATCATGTCTAGGTATAACACATCCAATCATGTCCAGGTATAACACATCCAATCGTGTCCAGGTTTGACACATCCAATCATGTCCAGGTATAACACATCCAATCATGTCCAGGTATAACACATCCAATCATGTCTAGGTATATCACATCCAATCATGTCTAGGTATAACACATCCAATCATGTCGAGGTATAGCACATCCAATCATGTCCAGGTATAACACATCCAATCATGTCTAGGTATAGCACATCCAATCATGTCCAGGTATAACACATCCAATCATGTCTAGGTATAACACATCCAATCATGTGTAGGTATAGCACATCCAATCATGTCCAGGTATTACACATCCAATCATGTCCAGGTATAACACATCGAATCATGTCCAGGTATGACACATCCAATCATGTCCAGGTATAACACATCTAATCATGTCTAGGAATAACACATCCAATCATGTCTAGGTATAACACATCCAATCATGTCTAGGTATGACACATCCAATCATGTCTAGGTATGACACATCCAATCATGTCTAGGTATAACACATCCAATCATGTCTATAGATAACACATCCAATCTTGTCTTGGTATAACACATCCAATCATGTCTAGGTATAACACATCCAATCATGTCTTTGTATAACACATCCAATCTTGTCTTGGTATAACACATCCAATCATGTCTAGGTATAACACATCCAATCATGTCTAGGTATAACACATCCAATCATGTCTAGGTATAACACATCCTATCATGTCTAGGTATAACACATCCAATCATGTCCAGGTATAACGCATCCAATCATGTCCAGGTATGACACATCCAATCATTTCCAGGTATGACACATCCAATCATGTCTAGGTATAGCAAATCCAATCATGTCTAGGTATAGCACATCCAATCATGTCCAGGTATAACACATCCAATCATGTCTAGGTATAACACATCCAATCATGTCTAGGTATAACACATCCAATCATGTCCAGGTATAACACATCCAATCATGTCTAGGTATAACACATCCAATCATGTCTAGGTATAACACATCCAATCATGTCTAGGTATAACACATCCAATCATGTCTAGGTATAGCAAATCCAATCATGTCTAGGTATAGCACATACAATCATGTCTAGGTATAACACATCCAATCATGTCTAGGTATAACACATCCAACATGTCTAGGTATAACACATCCAATCATGTCTAGGTATAACACATCCAATCATGTCCAGGTATAACGCATCCAATCATGTCTAGGTATAGCAAATCCAATCATGTCCAGGTATAACACATCCAATCATGTCTAGGTATAACACATCCAATCATGTCTAGGTATAACACATCCTATCATGTCCAGGTATAACACATCCAATCATGTCTAGGTATAACACTTCCAATCATGTCTAGGTATAACACATCCAATCATGTCTAGGTATAGCAAATCCAATCATATCTAGGTATAGCACATCCAATCATGTCTAGGTATAACACATCCAATTATGTCTAGGTATAACACATCCAATCATGTCTAGGTATAGCACATCCAATCATGTCTAGGTATAGCACATCCAATCATGTCCAGGTATAACACATCCAATCATGTCCAGGTATAACACATCCAATCATGTCTAGGTATAACACATCCAATCATGTCTAGGTATAGCACATCCAATCATGTCCAGGTATAACATATCCAATCATGTCTAGGTATAACTCATCCAATCATGTCTAGGTATAACACATCCAATCATGTCTAGGTATAACACATCCAATCATGTCTAGGTATAACACATCCAATCATGTCTAGGTATAACACATCCAATCATGTCTAGGTATAGCAAATCCAATCATGTCTAGGTATAGCACATCCAATCATGTCTAGGTATAACACATCCAATCATGTCTAGGTATAACACATCCAACATGTCTAGGTATAACACATCCAATCATGTCTAGGTATAACACATCCAATCATGTCCAGGTATAACGCATCGAATCATGTCTAGGTATAGCAAATCCAATCATGTCCAGGTATAACACATCCAATCATGTCTAGGTATAACACATCCAATCATGTCTAGGTATAACACATCCTATCATGTCCAGGTATAATACATCCAATCATGTCTAGGTATAACACTTCCAATCATGTCTAGGTATAACACATCCAATCATGTCTAGGTAAAGCACATCCAATCATGTCTAGGTATAGCACATCCAATCATGTCCAGGTATAACACATCCAATCATGTCCCGGTATAACACATCCAATCATGTCTAGGTATAACACATCCAATCATGTCTAGGTATAGCACATCCAATCATGTCCAGGTATAACATATCCAATCATGTCTAGGTATAACTCATCCAATCATGTCTAGGTATAACACATCCAATCATGTCCAGGTATAACACATCCAATCATGTCTAGGTATAACACATCCAATCATGTCTAGGTATAACACATCCAATCATGTCTAGGTATAACACATGCAATCATGTCTAGGTATAACACATCCAATCATGTCCAGGTATAACACATCGAATCATGTCCAGGTATAACACATCGAATCATGTCCAGGTATGACACATCCAATCATGTCCAGGTATAACACATCTAATCATGTCTAGGAATAACACATCCAATCGTGTCTAGGTATAACACATCCAATCATGTCTATGTATGACACATCCAATCATGTCTAGGTATGACACATCCAATCATGTCTAGGTATAACACATCCAATCATGTCTATAGATAACACATCCAATCTTGTCTTGGTATAACACATCCAATCATGTCTAGGTATAACACATCCAATCATGTCCAGGTATAACACATTCAATCATGTCCAGGTATAACACATCCAATTATGTCCAGGTATATCACATCCAATTATGTCTAGGTATAGCACATCCAATCATGTCCAGGTATAACACATCCAATCATGTCTAGGTATAACACATCCAATCATGTCTAGGTATAGCACATCCAATCATGTCCAGGTATAACACATTCAATCATGTCCAGGTATAGCAATCCAATCATGTCCAGGTATGACACATCCAATCATGCCCAGGTATAACACATCCAATCATGTCCAGGTATGACACATCCAATCATGTCCAGGTATAACACATCCAATCATGTCCAGGTATAACACATCCAATCATGTCTAGGTATAGCACATCCAATCATGTCCAGGTATAACACATCCAATCATGTCCAGGTATAACACATCCAATCATGTCCAGGTATAACACATCCAATCATGTCCAGGTATGACACATCCAATCATGTCCAGGTATAGCACATCCAATCATGTCCAGGTATAACACATCCAATCATGTCCAGGTATGACACATCCAATCATGTCCAGGTATAACACAGCAAATCATGTCCAGGTATGACACATCCAATCATGTCCTGGTATAACACATCCAATTATATCCAGGTATAACACATCCAATCATGTCTAGGTATAGCACATCCAATCATGTCCAGGTATAACACATCCAATCATGTCTAGGTATAACACATCCAATCATGTCCAGGTATAACGCATCCAATCATGTCTAGGTATGACACATCCAATCATGTCCAGGTATAAAACATCCAATCATGTCTAGGTATAACACATCCAATCATGTCTAGGTGTAACACATCCAATCATGCCTAGGTATAGCACATCCAATCATGTCCAGGTATAACGCATCAAATCATGTCTAGGTATAACACATCCAATCATGTCCAGGTATAACACATCCAATCGTGTCCAGGTTTGACACATCCAATCATGTCCAGGTATAACACATCCAATCATGTCCAGGTATAACACATCCAATCATGTCTAGGTATATCACATCCAATCATGTCTAGGTATAACACATCCAATCATGTCGAGGTATAGCACATCCAATCATGTCCAGGTATAACACATCCAATCATGTCTAGGTATAGCACATCCAATCATGTCCAGGTATAACACATCCAATCATGTCTAGGTATAACACATCCAATCATGTGTAGGTATAGCACATCCAATCATGTCCAGGTATTACACATCCAATCATGTCCAGGTATAACACATCGAATCATGTCCAGGTATGACACATCCAATCATGTCCAGGTATAACACATCTAATCATGTCTAGGAATAACACATCCAATCATGTCTGGGTATAACACATCCAATCATGTCTAGGTATGACACATCCAATCATGTCTAGGTATGACACATCCAATCATGTCTAGGTATAACACATCCAATCATGTCTATAGATAACACATCCAATCTTGTCTTGGTATAACACATCCAATCATGTCTAGGTATAACACATCCAATCATGTCTATGTATAACACATTCAATCTTGTCTTGGTATAACACATCCAATCATGTCTAGGTATAACACATCCAATCATGTCTAGGTATAACACATCCAATCATGTCTAGGTATAACACATCCTATCATGTCTAGGTATAACACATCCAATCATGTCCAGGTATAACGCATCCAATCATGTCCAGGTATGACACATCCAATCATTTCCAGGTATGACACATCCAATCATGTCTAGGTATAGCAAATCCAATCATGTCTAGGTATAGCACATCCAATCATGTCCAGGTATAACACATCCAATCATGTCTAGGTATAACACATCCAATCATGTCTAGGTATAACACATCCAATCATGTCCAGGTATAACACATCCAATCATGTCTAGGTATAACACATCCAATCATGTCTAGGTATAACACATCCAATCATGTCTAGGTATAACACATCCAATCATGTCTAGGTATAGCAAATCCAATCATGTCTAGGTATAGCACATCCAATCATGTCTAGGTATAACACATCCAATCATGTCTAGGTATAACACATCCAACATGTCTAGGTATAACACATCCAATCATGTCTAGGTATAACACATCCAATCATGTCCAGGTATAACACATCCAATCGTGTCCAGGTTTGACACATCCAATCATGTCCAGGTATAACACATCCAATCATGTCCAGGTATAACACATCCAATCATGTCTAGGTATATCACATCCAATCATGTCTAGGTATAACACATGCAATCATGTCGAGGTATAGCACATCCAATCATGTCCAGGTATAACACATCCAATCATGTCTAGGTATAGCACATCCAATCATGTCCAGGTATAACACATCCAATCATGTCTAGGTATAACACATCCAATCATGTGTAGGTATAGCACATCCAATCATGTCCAGGTATTACACATCGAATCATGTCCAGGTATAACACATCGAATCATGTCCAGGTATGACACATCCAATCATGTCCAGGTATAACACATCTAATCATGTCTAGGAATAACACATCCAATCGTGTCTAGGTATAACACATCCAATCATGTCTAGGTATAGCACATCCAATCATGTCCAGGTATAACACATCCAATCATGTCTAGGTATAACACATCCAATCATGTGTAGGTATAGCACATCCAATCATGTCCAGGTATTACACATCGCATCATGTCCAGGTATAACACATCGAATCATGTCCAGGTATGACACATCCAATCATGTCCAGGTATAACACATCTAATCATGTCTAGGAATAACACATCCAATCGTGTCTAGGTATAACACATCCAATCATGTCTATGTATGACACATCCAATCATGTCTAGGTATGACACATCCAATCATGTCTAGGTATAACACATCCAATCATGTCTATAGATAACACATCCAATTTTGTCTTGGTATAACACATCCAATCATGTCTAGGTATAACACATCCAATCATGTCCAGGTATAACACATCCAATCATGTCCAGGTATAACACATCCAATTATGTCCAGGTATATCACATCCAATTATGTCTAGGTATAGCACATCCAATCATGTCCAGGTATAACACATCCAATCATGTCTAGGTATAACACATCCAATCATGTCTAGGTATAGCACATCCAATCATGTCCAGGTATAACACATTCAATCATGTCCAGGTATAGCAATCCAATCATGTCCAGGTATGACACATCCAATCATGCCCAGGTATAACACATCCAATCATGTCCAGGTATGACACATCCAATCATGTCCAGGTATAACACATCCAATCATATCCAGGTATAACACATCCAATCATGTCTAGGTATAGCACATCCAATCATGTCCAAGTATAACACATCCAATCATGTCCAGGTATAACACATCCAATCATGTCCAGGTATAACACATCCAATCATGTCCAGGTATGACACATCCAATCATGTCCAGGTATAGCACATCCAATCATGTCCAGGTATAACACATCCAATCATGTCCAGGTATGACACATCCAATCATGTCCAGGTATAACACAGTAAATCATGTCCAGGTATGACACATCCAATCATGTCCTGGTATAACACATCCAATTATATCCAGGTATAACACATCCAATCATGTCTAGGTATAGCACATCCAATCATGTCCAGGTATAACACATCCAATCATGTCTAGGTATAACACATCCAATCATGTCCAGGTATAACGCATCCAATCATGTCTAGGTATGACACATCCAATCATGTCCAGGTATAAAACATCCAATCATGTCTAGGTATAACACATCCAATCATGTCTAGGTGTAACACATCCAATCATGCCTAGGTATAGCACATCCAATCATGTCCAGGTATAACGCATCAAATCATGTCTAGGTATAACACATCCAATCATGTCCAGGTATAACACATCCAATCGTGTCCAGGTTTGACACATCCAATCATGTCCAGGTATAACACATCCAATCATGTCCAGGTATAACACATCCAATCATGTCTAGGTATATCACATCCAATCATGTCTAGGTATAACACATCCAATCATGTCGAGGTATAGCACATCCAATCATGTCCAGGTATAACACATCCAATCATGTCTAGGTATAGCACATCCAATCATGTCCAGGTATAACACATCCAATCATGTCTAGGTATAACACATCCAATCATGTGTAGGTATAGCACATCCAATCATGTCCAGGTATTACACATCCAATCATGTCCAGGTATAACACATCGAATCATGTCCAGGTATGACACATCCAATCATGTCCAGGTATAACACATCTAATCATGTCTAGGAATAACACATCCAATCATGTCTAGGTATAACACATCCAATCATGTCTAGGTATGACACATCCAATCATGTCTAGGTATGACACATCCAATCATGTCTAGGTATAACACATCCAATCATGTCTATAGATAACACATCCAATCTTGTCTTGGTATAACACATCCAATCATGTCTAGGTATAACACATCCAATCATGTCTTTGTATAACACATCCAATCTTGTCTTGGTATAACACATCCAATCATGTCTAGGTATAACACATCCAATCATGTCTAGGTATAACACATCCAATCATGTCTAGGTATAACACATCCTATCATGTCTAGGTATAACACATCCAATCATGTCCAGGTATAACGCATCCAATCATGTCCAGGTATGACACATCCAATCATTTCCAGGTATGACACATCCAATCATGTCTAGGTATAGCAAATCCAATCATGTCTAGGTATAGCACATCCAATCATGTCCAGGTATAACACATCCAATCATGTCTAGGTATAACACATCCAATCATGTCTAGGTATAACACATCCAATCATGTCCAGGTATAACACATCCAATCATGTCTAGGTATAACACATCCAATCATGTCTAGGTATAACACATCCAATCATGTCTAGGTATAACACATCCAATCATGTCTAGGTATAGCAAATCCAATCATGTCTAGGTATAGCACATACAATCATGTCTAGGTATAACACATCCAATCATGTCTAGGTATAACACATCCAACATGTCTAGGTATAACACATCCAATCATGTCTAGGTATAACACATCCAATCATGTCCAGGTATAACGCATCCAATCATGTCTAGGTATAGCAAATCCAATCATGTCCAGGTATAACACATCCAATCATGTCTAGGTATAACACATCCAATCATGTCTAGGTATAACACATCCTATCATGTCCAGGTATAACACATCCAATCATGTCTAGGTATAACACTTCCAATCATGTCTAGGTATAACACATCCAATCATGTCTAGGTATAGCAAATCCAATCATATCTAGGTATAGCACATCCAATCATGTCTAGGTATAACACATCCAATTATGTCTAGGTATAACACATCCAATCATGTCTAGGTATAGCACATCCAATCATGTCTAGGTATAGCACATCCAATCATGTCCAGGTATAACACATCCAATCATGTCCAGGTATAACACATCCAATCATGTCTAGGTATAACACATCCAATCATGTCTAGGTATAGCACATCCAATCATGTCCAGGTATAACATATCCAATCATGTCTAGGTATAACTCATCCAATCATGTCTAGGTATAACACATCCAATCATGTCTAGGTATAACACATCCAATCATGTCTAGGTATAACACATCCAATCATGTCTAGGTATAACACATCCAATCATGTCTAGGTATAGCAAATCCAATCATGTCTAGGTATAGCACATCCAATCATGTCTAGGTATAACACATCCAATCATGTCTAGGTATAACACATCCAACATGTCTAGGTATAACACATCCAATCATGTCTAGGTATAACACATCCAATCATGTCCAGGTATAACGCATCGAATCATGTCTAGGTATAGCAAATCCAATCATGTCCAGGTATAACACATCCAATCATGTCTAGGTATAACACATCCAATCATGTCTAGGTATAACACATCCTATCATGTCCAGGTATAATACATCCAATCATGTCTAGGTATAACACTTCCAATCATGTCTAGGTATAACACATCCAATCATGTCTAGGTAAAGCACATCCAATCATGTCTAGGTATAGCACATCCAATCATGTCCAGGTATAACACATCCAATCATGTCCCGGTATAACACATCCAATCATGTCTAGGTATAACACATCCAATCATGTCTAGGTATAGCACATCCAATCATGTCCAGGTATAACATATCCAATCATGTCTAGGTATAACTCATCCAATCATGTCTAGGTATAACACATCCAATCATGTCCAGGTATAACACATCCAATCATGTCTAGGTATAACACATCCAATCATGTCTAGGTATAACACATCCAATCATGTCTAGGTATAACACATCCAATCATGTCTAGGTATAACACATCCAATCATGTCCAGGTATAACACATCCAATCATGTCTAGGTATATCACATCCAATCATGTCTAGGTATAACACATCCAATCATGTCTAGGTATAGCAAATCCAATCATGTCTAGGTATAGCACATCCAATCATGTCTAGGTATAACACATCCAATCATGTCTAGGTATAACACATCCAACATGTCTAGGTATAACACATCCAATCATGTCTCGGTATAACACATCCAATCATGTCCAGGTATAACGCATCCAATCATGTCTAGGTATAGCAAATCCAATCATGACCAGGTATAACACATCCAATCATGTCAAGGTATAACACATCCAATCATGTCTAGGTATAACACATCCTATCATGTCCAGGTATAACACATCCAATCATGTCTAGGTATAACACATCCAATCATGTCTAGGTATAACACATCCAATCATGTCTAGGTATAACACATCCAATCATGTCTAGGTATAGCAAATCCAATCATGTCTAGGTATATCACATCCAATCATGTCTAGGTATAACACATCCAATCATGTCTAGGTATAACACATCCAATCATGTCTAGGTATAACACATCCAATCATGTCTAGGTATAACACATCCAATCATGTCTAGGTATAGCAAATCCAATCATGTCTAGGTATAGCACATCCAATCATGTCCTGGTATAACACATCCAATCATGTCCAGGTATAACACATCCAATCATGTCTAGGTATAACACATCCAATCATGTCTAGGTATAGCACATCCAATCATGTCCAGGTATAACACATCCAATCATGTCCAGGTATGACACATCCAATCATGTCTAGGTATAGCACATCCAATCATGTCCAGGTATAACACATCCAATCATGTCTAGGTATAACACATCCAATCATGTCTAGGTATAACACATCCAATCATGTCCAGGTATAACACATCCAATCATGTCTAGGTATAACACATCCAATCATGTCTAGGTATAACACATCCAATCATGTCTAGGTATAGCACATCCAATCATGTCTAGGTATAGCAAATCCAATCATGTCTAGGTATAGCACATCCAATCATGTCTAGGTATAACACATCCAATCATGTCTAGGTATAACACATCCAACATGTCTAGGTATAACACATCCAATCATGTCTAGGTATAACACATCCAATCATGTCCAGGTATAACGCATCCAATCATGTCTAGGTATAGCAAATCCAATCATGTCCAGGTATAACACATCCAATCATGTCTAGGTATAACACATCCAATCATGTCTAGGTATAACACATCCTATCATGTCCAGGTATAACACATCCAATCATGTCTAGGTATAACACTTCCAATCATGTCTAGGTATAACACATCCAATCATGTCTAGGTATAGCAAATCCAATCATATCTAGGTATAGCACATCCAATCATGTCTAGGTATAACACATCCAATCATCTCTAGGTATAACACATCCAATCATGTCTAGGTATAACACATCCAATCATGTCTAGGTATAACACATCCAATCATGTCTAGGTATAGCAAATCCAATCATGTCTAGGTATAGCACATCCAATCATGTCTAGGTATAGCACATCCAATCATGTCCAGGTATAACACATCCAATCATGTCCAGGTATAACACATCCAATCATGTCTAGGTATAACACATCCAATCATGTCTAGGTATAGCACATCCAATCATGTCCAGGTATAACATATCCAATCATGTCTAGGTATAACACATCCAATCATGTCTAGGTATAACACATCCAATCATGTCCAGGTATAACACATCCAATCATGTCTAGGTATAACACATCCAATCATGTCTAGGTATAACACATCCAATCATGTCTAGGTATAACACATCCAATCATGTCTAGGTATAGCAAATCCAATCATGTCTAGGTATAGCACATCCAATCATGTCTAGGTATAACACATCCAATCATGTCCAGGTATGACACATTCAATCATGTCCAGGTAAAACACATCCAATCATGTCCAGGTATAACACATCCAATCATGTCTAGGTATAACACATCCAATCATGTCTAGGTATAGCACATCCAATCATATCCAGGTATGACACATTCAATCATGTCCACGTATAACACATCCAATCATGTCCAGGTATAACTCATCCAATCATGTCCAGGTATGACACATCCAATCATGTCCAGGTATAACACATTCAATCATGTCCAGGTATAACACATCGCATCATGTCCAGGTATGACACATCCAATCATGTCCAGGTACAACACATCTAATCGTGTCTAGGTATAACACATCCAATCATGTCTAGGTATAACACATCCAATCATGTCTAGGTATGACACATCCAATCATGTCTAGGTATGACACATCCAATCATGTCTAGGTATAACACATGCAATCATGTCTAGGTATAACACATCCAATAATGTCTAGGTATAACACATCCAATCATGTCTAGGTATAACACATCCAATCATGTCTAGGTATAACACATCCAATCATGTCTAGGTATAACACATCCAATCATGTCTAGGTATAACACATCCAATCATGTCTAGGTATAACACATCCAATCATGTCCAGGTATAACGCATCCAATCATGTCCAGGTATAACACATCCAATCATGTCCAGGTATAACACATCCAATCATGTCGAGGTATAGCAAATCCAATCATGTCTAGGTATAGCACATCCAATCATGTCCAGGTATAACACATCCAATCATGTCCAGGTATAACACATCCAATCATACCCAGGTATAACACATCCAATCATGTCCAGGTATGACACATCCAATCATGTCCAGGTATAACACATCCAATCATGTCCAGGTATAACACATCCAATCATGTCTAGGTATAGCACATCCAATCATGTCCAGGTATAACACATCCAATCAAGTCCAGGTATAACACATCCAATCATGTCCAGGTATAACACATCCAATCATGTCCAGGTATGACACATCCAATCATGTCCAGGTATAACACATCCAATCATGTCCAGGTATGACACATCCAATCATGTCCAGGTATAACACAGTAAATCATGTCCAGGTATGACACATCCAATCATGTCCTGGTATAACACATCCAATTATATCCAGGTATAACACATCCAATCATGTCTAGGTATAGCACATCCAATCATGTCCAGGTATAACACATCCAATCATGTCTAGGTATAACACATCCAATCATGTCCAGGTATAACGCATCCAATCATGTCTAGGTATGACACATCCAATCATGTCCAGGTATAAAACATCCAATCATGTCTAGGTATAACACATCCAATCATGTCTAGGTGTAACACATCCAATCATGCCTAGGTATAGCACATCCAATCATGTCCAGGTATAACGCATCAAATCATGTCTAGGTATAACACATCCAATCATGTCCAGGTGTAACACATCCAATCGTGTCCAGGTTTGACACATCCAATCATGTCCAGGTATAACACATCCAATCATGTCCAGGTATAACACATCCAATCATGTCTAGGTATATCACATCCAATCATGTCTAGGTATAACACATCCAATCATGTCGAGGTATAGCACATCCAATCATGTCCAGGTATAACACATCCAATCATGTCTAGGTATAGCACATCCAATCATGTCCAGGTATAACACATCCAATCATGTCTAGGTATAACACATCCAATCATGTGTAGGTATAGCACATCCAATCATGTCCAGGTATTACACATCGAATCATGTCCAGGTATAACACATCGAATCATGTCCAGGTATGACACATCCAATCATGTCCAGGTATAACACATCTAATCATGTCTAGGAATAACACATCCAATCATGTCTAGGTATAACACATCCAATCATGTCTAGGTATGACACATCCAATCATGTCTAGGTATGACACATCCAATCATGTCTAGGTATAACACATCCAATCATGTCTATAGATAACACATCCAATCTTGTCTTGGTATAACACATCCAATCATGTCTAGGTATAACACATCCAATCATGTCCAGGTATAACACATCCAATCATGTCCAGGTATAACACATCCAATTATGTCCAGGTATATCACATCCAATTATGTCTAGGTATAGCACATCCAATCATGTCCAGGTATAACACATCCAATCATGTCTAGGTATAACACATCCAATCATGTCTAGGTATAGCACATCCAATCATGTCCAGGTATAACACATTCAATCATGTCCAGGTATAGCAATCCAATCATGTCCAGGTATGACACATCCAATCATGCCCAGGTATAACACATCCAATCATGTCCAGGTATGACACATCCAATCATGTCCAGGTATAACACATCCAATCATGTCCAGGTATAACACATCCAATCATGTCTAGGTATAGCACATCCAATCATGTCCAGGTATAACACATCCAATCATGTCCAGGTATAACACATCCAATCATGTCCAGGTATAACACATCCAATCATGTCCAGGTATGACACATCCAATCATGTCCAGGTATAGCACATCCAATCATGTCCAGGTATAACACATCCAATCATGTCCAGGTATGACACATCCAATCATGTCCAGGTATAACACAGTAAATCATGTCCAGGTATGACACATCCAATCATGTCCTGGTATAACACATCCAATTATATCCAGGTATAACACATCCAATCATATCTAGGTATAGCACATCCAATCATGTCCAGGTATAACACATCCAATCATGTCTAGGTATAACACATCCAATCATGTCCAGGTATAACGCATCCAATCATGTCTAGGTATAACATATCCAATCATGTCTAGGTATAACACATCCAATCATGTCTAGGTATAACACATCCAATCATGTCCAGGTATAACACATCCAATCATGTCTAGGTATAGCAAATCCAATCATGTCTAGGTATAGCACATCCAATCATGTCTAGGTATAGCACATCCAATCATGTCCAGGTATAACACATCCAATCATGTCCAGGTATAACACATCCAATCATGTCTAGGTATAACACATCCAATCATGTCTAGGTATAGCACATCCAATCATGTCCAGGTATAACATATCCAATCATGTCTAGGTATAACACATCCAATCATGTCTAGGTATAACACATCCAATCATGTAAAGGTATAACACATCCAATCATGTCTAGGTATAACACATCCAATCATGTCTAGGTATAACACATCCAATCATGTCTAGGTATAACACATCCAATCATGTCTAGGTATAGCAAATCCAATCATGTCTAGGTATAGCACATCCAATCATGTCTAGGTATAACACATCCAATCATGTCCAGGTATGACACATTCAATCATGTCCAGGTAAAACACATCCAATCATGTCCAGGTATAACACATCCAATCATGTCTAGGTATAACACATCCAATCATGTCTAGGTATAGCACATCCAATCATATCCAGGTATGACACATCCAATCATGTCCACGTATAACACATCCAATCATGTCCAGGTATAACTCATCCAATCATGTCCAGGTATGACACATCCAATCATGTCCAGGTATAACACATTCAATCATGTCCAGGTATAACACATCGCATCATGTCCAGGTATGACACATCCAATCATGTCCAGGTACAACACATCTAATCGTGTCTAGGTATAACACATCCAATCATGTCTAGGTATAACACATCCAATCATGTCTAGGTATGACACATCCAATCATGTCTAGGTATGACACATCCAATCATGTCTAGGTATAACACATGCAATCATGTCTAGGTATAACACATCCAATAATGTCTAGGTATAACACATCCAATCATGTCTAGGTATAACACATCCAATCATGTCTAGGTATAACACATCCAATCATGTCTAGGTATAACACATCCAATCATGTCTAGGTATAACACATCCAATCATGTCTAGGTATAACACATCCAATCATGTCCAGGTATAACGCATCCAATCATGTCCAGGTATAACACATCCAATCATGTCCAGGTATAACACATCCAATCATGTCGAGGTATAGCAAATCCAATCATGTCTAGGTATAGCACATCCAATCATGTCCAGGTATAACACATCCAATCATGTCCAGGTATAACACATCCAATTATGTCCAGGTATATCACATCCAATTATGTCTAGGTATAGCACATCCAATCATGTCCAGGTATAACACATCCAATCATGTCTAGGTATAACACATCCAATCATGTCTAGGTATAGCACATCCAATCATGTCCAGGTATAACACATTCAATCATGTCCAGGTATAGCAATCCAATCATGTCCAGGTATGACACATCCAATCATGCCCAGGTATAACACATCCAATCATGTCCAGGTATGACACATCCAATCATGTCCAGGTATAACACATCCAATCATGTCCAGGTATAACACATCCAATCATGTCTAGGTATAGCACATCCAATCATGTCCAGGTATAACACATCCAATCAAGTCCAGGTATAACACATCCAATCATGTACAGGTATAACACATCCAATCATGTCCAGGTATGACACATCCAATCATGTCCAGGTATAGCACATCCAATCATGTCCAGGTATAACACATCCAATCATGTCCAGGTATGACACATCCAATCATGTCCAGGTATAACACAGTAAATCATGTCCAGGTATGACACATCCAATCATGTCCTGGTATAACACATCCAATTATATCCAGGTATAACACATCCAATCATGTCTAGGTATAGCACATCCAATCATGTCCAGGTATAACACATCCAATCATGTCTAGGTATAACACATCCAATCATGTCCAGGTATAACGCATCCAATCATGTCTAGGTATGACACATCCAATCATGTCCAGGTATAAAACATCCAATCATGTCTAGGTATAACACATCCAATCATGTCTAGGTGTAACACATCCAATCATGCCTAGGTATAGCACATCCAATCATGTCCAGGTATAACGCATCAAATCATGTCTAGGTATAACACATCCAATCATGTCCAGGTATAACACATCCAATCGTGTCCAGGTTTGACACATCCAATCATGTCCAGGTATAACACATCCAATCATGTCCAGGTATAACACATCCAATCATGTCTAGGTATATCACATCCAATCATGTCTAGGTATAACACATCCAATCATGTCGAGGTATAGCACATCCAATCATGTCCAGGTATAACACATCCAATCATGTCTAGGTATAGCACATCCAATCATGTCCAGGTATAACACATCCAATCATGTCTAGGTATAACACATCCAATCATGTGTAGGTATAGCACATCCAATCATGTCCAGGTATTACACATCGAATCATGTCCAGGTATAACACATCGAATCATGTCCAGGTATGACACATCCAATCATGTCCAGGTATAACACATCTAATCATGTCTAGGAATAACACATCCAATCATGTCTAGGTATAACACATCCAATCATGTCTAGGTATGACACATCCAATCATGTCTAGGTATGACACATCCAATCATGTCTAGGTATAACACATCCAATCATGTCTATAGATAACACATCCAATCTTGTCTTGGTATAACACATCCAATCATGTCTAGGTATAACACATCCAATCATGTCCAGGTATAACACATCCAATCATGTCCAGGTATAACACATCCAATTATGTCCAGGTATATCACATCCAATTATGTCTAGGTATAGCACATCCAATCATGTCCAGGTATAACACATCCAATCATGTCTAGGTATAACACATCCAATCATGTCTAGGTATAGCACATCCAATCATGTCCAGGTATAACACATTCAATCATGTCCAGGTATAGCAATCCAATCATGTCCAGGTATGACACATCCAATCATGCCCAGGTATAACACATCCAATCATGTCCAGGTATGACACATCCAATCATGTCCAGGTATAACACATCCAATCATGTCCAGGTATAACACATCCAATCATGTCTAGGTATAGCACATCCAATCATGTCCAGGTATAACACATCCAATCATGTCCAGGTATAACACATCCAATCATGTCCAGGTATAACACATCCAATCATGTCCAGGTATGACACATCCAATCATGTCCAGGTATAGCACATCCAATCATGTCCAGGTATAACACATCCAATCATGTCCAGGTATGACACATCCAATCATGTCCCGGTATAACACAGTAAATCATGTCCAGGTATGACACATCCAATCATGTCCTGGTATAACACATCCAATTATATCCAGGTATAACACATCCAATCATGTCTAGGTATAGCACATCCAATCATGTCCAGGTATAACACATCCAATCATGTCTAGGTATAACACATCCAATCATGTCCAGGTATAACGCATCCAATCATGTCTAGGTATGACACATCCAATCATGTCCAGGTATAAAACATCCAATCATGTCTAGGTATAACACATCCAATCATGTCTAGGTGTAACACATCCAATCATGCCTAGGTATAGCACATCCAATCATGTCCAGGTATAACACAGTAAATCATGTCCAGGTATGACACATCCAATCATGTCCTGGTATAACACATCCAATTATATCCAGGTATAACACATCCAATCATGTCTAGGTATAGCACATCCAATCATGTCCAGGTATAACACATCCAATCATGTCTAGGTATAACACATCCAATCATGTCCAGGTATAACGCATCCAATCATGTCTAGGTATGACACATCCAATCATGTCCAGGTATAAAACATCCAATCATGTCTAGGTATAACACATCCAATCATGTCTAGGTGTAACACATCCAATCATGCCTAGGTATAGCACATCCAATCATGTCCAGGTATAACGCATTAAATCATGTCTAGGTATAACACATCCAATCATGTCCAGGTATAACACATCCAATCGTGTCCAGGTTTGACACATCCAATCATGTCCAGGTATAACACATCCAATCATGTCCAGGTATAACACATCCAATCATGTCTAGGTATATCACATCCAATCATGTCTAGGTATAACACATCCAATCATGTCGAGGTATAGCACATCCAATCATGTCCAGGTATAACACATCCAATCATGTCTAGGTATAGCACATCCAATCATGTCCAGGTATAACACATCCAATCATGTCTAGGTATAACACATCCAATCATGTGTAGGTATAGCACATCCAATCATGTCCAGGTATTACACATCCAATCATGTCCAGGTATAGCACATCGAATCATGTCCAGGTATGACACATCCAATCATGTCCAGGTATAACACATCTAATCATGTCTAGGAATAACACATCCAATCATGTCTAGGTATAACACATCCAATCATGTCTAGGTATGACACATCCAATCATGTCTAGGTATGACACATCCAATCATGTCTAGGTATAACACATCCAATCATGTCTATAGATAACACATCCAATCTTGTCTTGGTATAACACATCCAATCATGTCTAGGTATAACACATCCAATCATGTCTATGTATAACACATCCAATCTTGTCTTGGTATAACACATCCAATCATGTCTAGGTATAACACATCCAATCATGTCTAGGTATAACACATCCAATCATGTCTAGGTATAACACATCCTATCATGTCTAGGTATAACACATCCAATCATGTCCAGGTATAACGCATCCAATCATGTCCAGGTATGACACATCCAATCATTTCCAGGTATGACACATCCAATCATGTCTAGGTATAGCAAATCCAATCATGTCTAGGTATAGCACATCCAATCATGTCCAGGTATAACACATCCAATCATGTCTAGGTATAACACATCCAATCATGTCTAGGTATAACACATCCAATCATGTCCAGGTATAACACATCCAATCATGTCTAGGTATAACACATCCAATCATGTCTAGGTATAACACATCCAATCATGTCTAGGTATAACACATCCAATCATGTCTAGGTATAGCAAATCCAATCATGTCTAGGTATAGCACATCCAATCATGTCTAGGTATAACACATCCAATCATGTCTAGGTATAACACATCCAACATGTCTAGGTATAACACATCCAATCATGTCTAGGTATAACACATCCAATCATGTCCAGGTATAACGCATCCAATCATGTCTAGGTATAGCAAATCCAATCATGTCCAGGTATAACACATCCAATCATGTCTAGGTATAACACATCCAATCATGTCTAGGTATAACACATCCTATCATGTCCAGGTATAACACATCCAATCATGTCTAGGTATAACACTTCCAATCATGTCTAGGTATAACACATCCAATCATGTCTAGGTATAACACATCCAATCATGTCTAGGTATAACACATCCAATCATGTCTAGGTATAGCAAATCCAATCATGTCTAGGTATAGCACATCCAATCATGTCTAGGTATAACACATCCAATCATGTCTAGGTATAGCACATCCAATCATGTCCAGGTATAACACATCCAATCATGTCCAGGTATAACACATCCAATCATGTCTAGGTAAAGCACATCCAATCATGTCTAGGTATAGCACATCCAATCATGTCCAGGTATAACACATCCAATCATGTCCCGGTATAACACATCCAATCATGTCTAGGTATAACACATCCAATCATGTCTAGGTATAGCACATCCAATCATGTCCAGGTATAACATATCCAATCATGTCTAGGTATAACTCATCCAATCATGTCTAGGTATAACACATCCAATCATGTCCAGGTATAACACATCCAATCATGTCTAGGTATAACACATCCAATCATGTCTAGGTATAACACATCCAATCATGTCTAGGTATAACACATCCAATCATGTCTAGGTATAACACATCCAATCATGTCCAGGTATAACACATCCAATCATGTCTAGGTATAACACATCCAATCATGTCTAGGTATAGCACATCCAATCATGTCCAGGTATAACATATCCAATCATGTCTAGGTATAACTCATCCAATCATGTCTAGGTATAACACATCCAATCATGTCTAGGTATAACACATCCAATCATGTCTAGGTAAAGCACATCCAATCATGTCTAGGTATAGCACATCCAATCATGTCCAGGTATAACACATCCAATCATGTCCCGGTATAACACATCCAATCATGTCTAGGTATAACACATCCAATCATGTCTAGGTACAGCACATCCAATCATGTCCAGGTATAACATATCCAATCATGTCTAGGTATAACTCATCCAATCATGTCTAGGTATAACACATCCAATCATGTCCAGGTATAACACATCCAATCATGTCTAGGTATAACACATCCAATCATGTCTAGGTATAACACATCCAATCATGTCTAGGTATAACACATCCAATCATGTCTAGGTATAACACATCCAATCATGTCCAGGTATAACACATCCAATCATGTCTAGGTATAACACATCCAATCATGTCTAGGTATAACACATCCAATCATGTCTAGGTATAACACATCCAATCATGTCTAGGTATAGCAAATCCAATCATGTCTAGGTATAGCACATCCAATCATGTCTAGGTATAACACATCCAATCATGTCTAGGTATAACACATCCAACATGTCTAGGTATAACACATCCAATCATGTCTCGGTATAACACATCCAATCATGTCCAGGTATAACGCATCCAATCATGTCTAGGTATAGCAAATCCAATCATGACCAGGTATAACACATCCAATCATGTCAAGGTATAACACATCCAATCATGTCTAGGTATAACACATCCTATCATGTCCAGGTATAACACATCCAATCATGTCTAGGTATAACACATCCAATCATGTCTAGGTATAACACATCCAATCATGTCTAGGTATAACACATCCAATCATGTCTAGGTATAGCAAATCCAATCATGTCTAGGTATATCACATCCAATCATGTCTAGGTATAACACATCCAATCATGTCTAGGTATAACACATCCAATCATGTCTAGGTATAACACATCCAATCATGTCTAGGTATAACACATCCAATCATGTCTAGGTATAGCAAATCCAATCATGTCTAGGTATAGCACATCCAATCATGTCCTGGTATAACACATCCAATCATGTCCAGGTATAACACATCCAATCATGTCTAGGTATAACACATCCAATCATGTCTAGGTATAGCACATCCAATCATGTCCAGGTATAACACATCCAATCATGTCCAGGTATGACACATCCAATCATGTCTAGGTATAGCACATCCAATCATGTCCAGGTATAACACATCCAATCATGTCTAGGTATAACACATCCAATCATGTCTAGGTATAACACATCCAATCATGTCCAGGTATAACACATCCAATCATGTCTAGGTATAACACATCCAATCATGTCTAGGTATAACACATCCAATCATGTCTAGGTATAGCACATCCAATCATGTCTAGGTATAGCAAATCCAATCATGTCTAGGTATAGCACATCCAATCATGTATAGGTATAGCAAATCCAATCATATCTAGGTATAGCACATCCAATCATGTCTAGGTATAACACATCCAATCATCTCTAGGTATAACACATCCAATCATGTCTAGGTATAACACATCCAATCATGTCTAGGTATAACACATCCAATCATGTCTAGGTATAGCAAATCCAATCATGTCTAGGTATAGCACATCCAATCTTGTCTAGGTATAGCACATCCAATCATGTCCAGGTATAACACATCCAATCATGTCCAGGTATAACACATCCAATCATGTCTAGGTATAACACATCCAATCATGTCTAGGTATAGCACATCCAATCATGTCCAGGTATAACATATCCAATCATGTCTAGGTATAACACATCCAATCATGTCTAGGTATAACACATCCAATCATGTCCAGGTATAACACATCCAATCATGTCTAGGTATAACACATCCAATCATGTCTAGGTATAACACATCCAATCATGTCTAGGTATAACACATCCAATCATGTCTAGGTATAGCAAATCCAATCATGTCTAGGTATAGCACATCCAATCATGTCTAGGTATAACACATCCAATCATGTCTAGGTATAACACATCCAACATGTCTAGGTATAACACATCCAATCATGTCTAGGTATAGCACATCCAATCATGTCTAGGTATAACACATCCAATCATGTCCAGGTATAACACATCCAATCATGTTTAGGTATAACACATCCAATCATGTCTAGGTATAGCAAATCCAATCATGTCTAGGTATAGCACATCCAATCATGTCTAGGTATAACACATCCAATCATGTCCAGGTATGACACATTCAATCATGTCCAGGTAAAACACATCCAATCATGTCCAGGTATAACACATCCAATCATGTCTAGGTATAACACATCCAATCATGTCTAGGTATAGCACATCCAATCATATCCAGGTATGACACATCCAATCATGTCCACGTATAACACATCCAATCATGTCCAGGTATAACTCATCCAATCATGTCCAGGTATGACACATCCAATCATGTCCAGGTATAACACATTCAATCATGTCCAGGTATAACACATCGCATCATGTCCAGGTATGACACATCCAATCATGTCCAGGTACAACACATCTAATCGTGTCTAGGTATAACACATCCAATCATGTCTAGGTATAACACATCCAATCATGTCTAGGTATGACACATCCAATCATGTCTAGGTATGACACATCCAATCATGTCTAGGTATAACACATGCAATCATGTCTAGGTATAACACATCCAATAATGTCTAGGTATAACACATCCAATCATGTCTAGGTATAACACATCCAATCATGTCTAGGTATAACACATCCAATCATGTCTAGGTATAACACATCCAATCATGTCTAGGTATAACACATCCAATCATGTCTAGGTATAACACATCCAATCATGTCCAGGTATAACGCATCCAATCATGTCCAGGTATAACACATCCAATCATGTCCAGGTATAACACATCCAATCATGTCGAGGTATAGCAAATCCAATCATGTCTAGGTATAGCACATCCAATCATGTCCAGGTATAACACATCCAATCATGTCCAGGTATAACACATCCAATTATGTCCAGGTATAACACATCCAATTATGTCTAGGTATAGCACATCCAATCATGTCCAGGTATAACACATCCAATCATGTCTAGGTATAACACATCCAATCATGTCTAGGTATAGCACATCCAATCATGTCCAGGTATAACACATTCAATCATGTCCAGGTATAGCAATCCAATCATGTCCAGGTATGACACATCCAATCATGCCCAGGTATAACACATCCAATCATGTCCAGGTATGACACATCCAATCATGTCCAGGTATAACACATCCAATCATGTCCAGGTATAACACATCCAATCATGTCTAGGTATAGCACATCCAATCATGTCCAGGTATAACACATCCAATCAAGTCCAGGTATAACACATCCAATCATGTCCAGGTATAACACATCCAATCATGTCCAGGTATGACACATCCAATCATGTCCAGGTATAGCACATCCAATCATGTCCAGGTATAACACATCCAATCATGTCCAGGTATGACACATCCAATCATGTCCAGGTATAACACAGTAAATCATGTCCAGATATGACACATCCAATCATGTCCTGGTATAACACATCCAATTATATCCAGGTATAACACATCCAATCATGTCTAGGTATAGCACATCCAATCATGTCCAGGTATAACACATCCAATCATGTCTAGGTATAACACATCCAATCATGTCCAGGTGTAACGCATCCAATCATGTCTAGGTATGACACATCCAATCATGTCCAGGTATAAAACATCCAATCATGTCTAGGTATAACACATCCAATCATGTCTAGGTGTAACACATCCAATCATGCCTAGGTATAGCACATCCAATCATGTCCAGGTATAACGCATCAAATCATGTCTAGGTATAACACATCCAATCATGTCCAGGTATAACACATCCAATCGTGTCCAGGTTTGACACATCCAATCATGTCCAGGTATAACACATCCAATCATGTCCAGGTATAACACATCCAATCATGTCTAGGTATATCACATCCAATCATGTCTAGGTATAACACATCCAATCATGTCGAGGTATAGCACATCCAATCATGTCCAGGTATAACACATCCAATCATGTCTAGGTATAGCACATCCAATCATGTCCAGGTATAACACATCCAATCATGTCTAGGTATAACACATCCAATCATGTGTAGGTATAGCACATCCAATCATGTCCAGGTATTACACATCGAATCATGTCCAGGTATAACACATCGAATCATGTCCAGGTATGACACATCCAATCATGTCCAGGTATAACACATCTAATCATGTCTAGGAATAACACATCCAATCATGTCTAGGTATAACACATCCAATCATGTCTAGGTATGACACATCCAATCATGTCTAGGTATGACACATCCAATCATGTCTAGGTATAACACATCCAATCATGTCTATAGATAACACATCCAATCTTGTCTTGGTATAACACATCCAATCATGTCTAGGTATAACACATCCAATCATGTCCAGGTATAACACATCCAATCATGTCCAGGTATAACACATCCAATTATGTCCAGGTATATCACATCCAATTATGTCTAGGTATAGCACATCCAATCATGTCCAGGTATAACACATCCAATCATGTCTAGGTATAACACATCCAATCATGTCTAGGTATAGCACATCCAATCATGTCCAGGTATAACACATTCAATCATGTCCAGGTATAGCAATCCAATCATGTCCAGGTATGACACATCCAATCATGCCCAGGTATAACACATCCAATCATGTCCAGGTATGACACATCCAATCATGTCCAGGTATAACACATCCAATCATGTCCAGGTATAACACATCCAATCATGTCTAGGTATAGCACATCCAATCATGTCCAGGTATAACACATCCAATCATGTCCAGGTATAACACATCCAATCATGTCCAGGTATAACACATCCAATCATGTCCAGGTATGACACATCCAATCATGTCCAGGTATAGCACATCCAATCATGTCCAGGTATAACACATCCAATCATGTCCAGGTATGACACATCCAATCATGTCCAGGTATAACACAGTAAATCATGTCCAGGTATGACACATCCAATCATGTCCTGGTATAACACATCCAATTATATCCAGGTATAACACATCCAATCATGTCTAGGTATAGCACATCCAATCATGTCCAGGTATAACACATCCAATCATGTCTAGGTATAACACATCCAATCATGTCCAGGTATAACGCATCCAATCATGTCTAGGTATGACACATCCAATCATGTCCAGGTATAAAACATCCAATCATGTCTAGGTATAACACATCCAATCATGTCTAGGTGTAACACATCCAATCATGCCTAGGTATAGCACATCCAATCATGTCCAGGTATAACGCATTAAATCATGTCTAGGTATAACACATCCAATCATGTCCAGGTATAACACATCCAATCGTGTCCAGGTTTGACACATCCAATCATGTCCAGGTATAACACATCCAATCATGTCCAGGTATAACACATCCAATCATGTCTAGGTATATCACATCCAATCATGTCTAGGTATAACACATCCAATCATGTCGAGGTATAGCACATCCAATCATGTCCAGGTATAACACATCCAATCATGTCTAGGTATAGCACATCCAATCATGTCCAGGTATAACACATCCAATCATGTCTAGGTATAACACATCCAATCATGTGTAGGTATAGCACATCCAATCATGTCCAGGTATTACACATCCAATCATGTCCAGGTATAACACATCGAATCATGTCCAGGTATGACACATCCAATCATGTCCAGGTATAACACATCTAATCATGTCTAGGAATAACACATCCAATCATGTCTAGGTATAACACATCCAATCATGTCTAGGTATGACACATCCAATCATGTCTAGGTATGACACATCCAATCATGTCTAGGTATAACACATCCAATCATGTCTATAGATAACACATCCAATCTTGTCTTGGTATAACACATCCAATCATGTCTAGGTATAACACATCCAATCATGTCTATGTATAACACATCCAATCATGTCTAGGTATAACACATCCAATCATGTCTAGGTATAGCAAATCCAATCATGTCTAGGTATAGCACATCCAATCATGTCTAGGTATAACACATCCAATCATGTCTAGGTATAACACATCCAACATGTCTAGGTATAACACATCCAATCATGTCTAGGTATAACACATCCAATCATGTCCAGGTATAACGCATCCAATCATGTCTAGGTATAGCAAATCCAATCATGTCCAGGTATAACACATCCAATCATGTCTAGGTATAACACATCCAATCATGTCTAGGTATAACACATCCTATCATGTCCAGGTATAACACATCCAATCATGTCTAGGTATAACACTTCCAATCATGTCTAGGTATAACACATCCAATCATGTCTAGGTATAGCAAATCCAATCATATCTAGGTATAGCACATCCAATCATGTCTAGGTATAACACATCCAATTATGTCTAGGTATAACACATCCAATCATGTCTAGGTATAGCACATCCAATCATGTGTAGGTATAGCACATCCAATCATGTCCAGGTATTACACATCCAATCATGTCCAGGTATAACACATCGAATCATGTCCAGGTATGACACATCCAATCATGTCCAGGTATAACACATCTAATCATGTCTAGGAATAACACATCCAATCATGTCTAGGTATAACACATCCAATCATGTCTAGGTATGACACATCCAATCATGTCTAGGTATGACACATCCAATCATGTCTAGGTATAACACATCCAATCATGTCTATAGATAACACATCCAATCTTGTCTTGGTATAACACATCCAATCATGTCTAGGTATAACACATCCAATCATGTCTATGTATAACACATCCAATCTTGTCTTGGTATAACACATCCAATCATGTCTAGGTATAACACATCCAATCATGTCTAGGTATAACACATCCAATCATGTCTAGGTATAACACATCCTATCATGTCTAGGTATAACACATCCAATCATGTCCAGGTATAACGCATCCAATCATGTCCAGGTATGACACATCCAATCATTTCCAGGTATGACACATCCAATCATGTCTAGGTATAGCAAATCCAATCATGTCTAGGTATAGCACATCCAATCATGTCCAGGTATAACACATCCAATCATGTCTAGGTATAACACATCCAATCATGTCTAGGTATAACACATCCAATCATGTCCAGGTATAACACATCCAATCATGTCTAGGTATAACACATCCAATCATGTCTAGGTATAACACATCCAATCATGTCTAGGTATAACACATCCAATCATGTCTAGGTATAGCAAATCCAATCATGTCTAGGTATAGCACATCCAATCATGTCTAGGTATAACACATCCAATCATGTCTAGGTATAACACATCCAACATGTCTAGGTATAACACATCCAATCATGTCTAGGTATAACACATCCAATCATGTCCAGGTATAACGCATCCAATCATGTCTAGGTATAGCAAATCCAATCATGTCCAGGTATAACACATCCAATCATGTCGAGGTATAACACATCCAATCATGTCTAGGTATAACACATCCTATCATGTCCAGGTATAACACATCCAATCATGTCTAGGTATAACACTTCCAATCATGTCTAGGTATAACACATCCAATCATGTCTAGGTATAGCAAATCCAATCATATCTAGGTATAGCACATCCAATCATGTCTAGGTATAACACATCCAATTATGTCTAGGTATAACACATCCAATCATGTCTAGGTATAGCACATCCAATCATGTCTAGGTATAGCACATCCAATCATGTCCAGGTATAACACATCCAATCATGTCCAGGTATAACACATCCAATCATGTCTAGGTATAACACATCCAATCATGTCTAGGTATAGCACATCCAATCATGTCCAGGTATAACATATCCAATCATG
Organism: Saccoglossus kowalevskii; assembly: GCF_978046115.1. Taxonomy (NCBI): domain Eukaryota; kingdom Metazoa; phylum Hemichordata; class Enteropneusta; family Harrimaniidae; genus Saccoglossus; species Saccoglossus kowalevskii. The sequence goes on from NC_140642.1 coordinate 2,002,530, forward strand.
TCTAGGTATAACTCATCCAATCATGTCTAGGTATAACACATCCAATCATGTCTAGGTATAACACATCCAATCATGTCTAGGTATAACACATCCAATCATGTCTAGGTATAACACATCCAATCATGTCTAGGTATAGCAAATCCAATCATGTCTAGGTATAGCACATCCAATCATGTCTAGGTATAACACATCCAATCATGTCTAGGTATAACACATCCAACATGTCTAGGTATAACACATCCAATCATGTCTAGGTATAACACATCCAATCATGTCCAGGTATAACGCATCCAATCATGTCTAGGTATAGCAAATCCAATCATGTCCAGGTATAACACATCCAATCATGTCTAGGTATAACACATCCAATCATGTCTAGGTATAACACATCCTATCATGTCCAGGTATAATACATCCAATCATGTCTAGGTATAACACTTCCAATCATGTCTAGGTATAACACATCCAATCATGTCTAGGTATAGCAAATCCAATCATATCTAGGTATAGCACATCCAATCATGTCTAGGTATAACACATCCAATTATGTCTAGGTATAACACATCCAATCATGTCTAGGTAAAGCACATCCAATCATGTCTAGGTATAGCACATCCAATCATGTCCAGGTATAACACATCCAATCATGTCCCGGTATAACACATCCAATCATGTCTAGGTATAACACATCCAATCATGTCTAGGTATAGCACATCCAATCATGTCCAGGTATAACATATCCAATCATGTCTAGGTATAACTCATCCAATCATGTCTAGGTATAACACATCCAATCATGTCCAGGTATAACACATCCAATCATGTCCAGGTATAACGCATCCAATCATATCTAGGTATAGCAAATCCAATCATGTCCAGGTATAACACATCCAATCATGTCTAGGTATAACACATCCAATCATGTCTAGGTATAACACATCCTATCATGTCCAGGTATAATACATCCAATCATGTCTAGTATAACACTTCCAATCATGTCTAGGTATAACACATCCAATCATGTCTAGGTATAGCAAATCCAATCATATCTAGGTATAGCACATCCAATCATGTCTAGGTATAACACATCCAATTATGTCTAGGTATAACACATCCAATCATGTCTAGGTAAAGCACATCCAATCATGTCTAGGTATATCACATCCAATCATGTCCAGGTATAACACATCCAATCATGTCCCGGTATAACACATCCAATCATGTCTAGGTATAACACATCCAATCATGTCTAGGTACAGCACATCCAATCATGTCCAGGTATAACATATCCAATCATGTCTAGGTATAACTCATCCAATCATGTCTAGGTATAACACATCCAATCATGTCCAGGTATAACACATCCAATCATGTCTAGGTATAACACATCCAATCATGTCTAGGTATAACACATCCAATCATGTCTAGGTATAACACATCCAATCATGTCTAGGTATAACACATCCAATCATGTCCAGGTATAACACATCCAATCATGTCTAGGTATAACACATCCAATCATGTCTAGGTATAACACATCCAATCATGTCTAGGTATAACACATCCAATCATGTCTAGGTATAGCAAATCCAATCATGTCTAGGTATAGCACATCCAATCATGTCTAGGTATAACACATCCAATCATGTCTAGGTATAACACATCCAACATGTCTAGGTATAACACATCCAATCATGTCTCGGTATAACACATCCAATCATGTCCAGGTATAACGCATCCAATCATGTCTAGGTATAGCAAATCCAATCATGACCAGGTATAACACATCCAATCATGTCAAGGTATAACACATCCAATCATGTCTAGGTATAACACATCCTATCATGTCCAGGTATAACACATCCAATCATGTCTAGGTATAACACATCCAATCATGTCTAGGTATAACACATCCAATCATGTCTAGGTATAACACATCCAATCATGTCTAGGTATAGCAAATCCAATCATGTCTAGGTATATCACATCCAATCATGTCTAGGTATAACACATCCAATCATGTCTAGGTATAACACATCCAATCATGTCTAGGTATAACACATCCAATCATGTCTAGGTATAACACATCCAATCATGTCTAGGTATAGCAAATCCAATCATGTCTAGGTATAGCACATCCAATCATGTCCTGGTATAACACATCCAATCATGTCCAGGTATAACACATCCAATCATGTCTAGGTATAACACATCCAATCATGTCTAGGTATAGCACATCCAATCATGTCCAGGTATAACACATCCAATCATGTCCAGGTATGACACATCCAATCATGTCCAGGTATAGCACATCCAATCATGTCCAGGTATAACACATCCAATCATGTCTAGGTATAACACATCCAATCATGTCTAGGTATAACACATCCAATCATGTCCAGGTATAACACATCCAATCATGTCTAGGTATAACACATCCAATCATGTCTAGGTATAACACATCCAATCATGTCTAGGTATAGCACATCCAATCATGTCTAGGTATAGCAAATCCAATCATGTCTAGGTATAGCACATCCAATCATGTCTAGGTATAACACATCCAATCATGTCTAGGTATAACACATCCAACATGTCTAGGTATAATACATCCAATCATGTCTAGGTATAACACATCCAATCATGTCCAGGTATAACGCATCCAATCATGTCTAGGTATAGCAAATCCAATCATTTCCAGGTATAACACATCCAATCATGTCTAGGTATAACACATCCAATCATGTCTAGGTATAACACATCCTATCATGTCCAGGTATAACACATCCAATCATGTCTAGGTATAACACTTCCAATCATGTCTAGGTATAACACATCCAATCATGTATAGGTATAGCAAATCCAATCATATCTAGGTATAGCACATCCAATCATGTCTAGGTATAACACATCCAATCATCTCTAGGTATAACACATCCAATCATGTCTAGGTATAACACATCCAATCATGTCTAGGTATAACACATCCAATCATGTCTAGGTATAGCAAATCCAATCATGTCTAGGTATAGCACATCCAATCATGTCTAGGTATAGCACATCCAATCATGTCCAGGTATAACACATCCAATCATGTCCAGGTATAACACATCCAATCATGTCTAGGTATAACACATCCAATCATGTCTAGGTATAGCACATCCAATCATGTCCAGGTATAACATATCCAATCATGTCTAGGTATAACACATCCAATCATGTCTAGGTATAACACATCCAATCATGTCCAGGTATAACACATCCAATCATGTCTAGGTATAACACATCCAATCATGGTTAGGTATAACACATCCAATCATGTCTAGGTATAACACATCCAATCATGTCTAGGTATAGCAAATCCAATCATGTCTAGGTATAGCACATCCAATCATGTCTAGGTATAACACATCCAATCATGTCTAGGTATAACACATCCAACATGTCTAGGTATAACACATCCAATCATGTCTAGGTATAACACATCCAATCATGTCCAGGTATAACGCATCCAATCATGTCTAGGTATAGCAAATCCAATCATGACCAGGTATAACACATCCAATCATGTCAAGGTATAACACATCCAATCATGTCTAGGTATAACACATCCTATCATGTCCAGGTATAACACATCCAATCATGTCAAGGTATAACACATCCAATCATGTCTAGGTATAACACATCCTATCATGTCCAGGTATAACACATCCAATCATGTCTAGGTATAACACATCCAATCATGTCTAGGTATAACACATCCAATCATGTCTAGGTATAGCAAATCCAATCATGTCTAGGTATATCACATCCAATCATGTCTAGGTATAACACATCCAATCATGTCTAGGTATAACACATCCAATCATGTCTAGGTATAACACATCCAATCATGTCTAGGTATAACACATCCAATCATGTCTAGGTATAGCAAATCCAATCATGTCTAGGTATAGCACATCCAATCATGTCCAGGTATAACACATCCAATCATGTCCAGGTATAACACATCCAATCATGTCTAGGTATAACACATCCAATCATGTCTAGGTATAGCACATCCAATCATGTCCAGGTATAACACATCCAATCATGTCCAAGTATGACACATCCAATCATGTCTGGGTATAGCAAATCCAATCATGTCTAGGTATAACACATCCAATCATGTCTAGGTATAACACATCCAATCATGTCTAGGTATAACACATCCAATCATGTCTAGGTATAACACATCCAATCATGTCTAGGTATAGCAAATCCAATCATGTCTAGGTATAGCACATCCAATCATGTCTAGGTATAACACATCCAATCATGTCTAGGTATAACACATCCAACATGTCTAGGTATAACACATCCAATCATGTCTAGGTATAACACATCCAATCATGTCCAGGTATAACGCATCCAATCATGTCTAGGTATAGCAAATCCAATCATGACCAGGTATAACACATCCAATCATGTCAAGGTATAACACATCCAATCATGTCTAGGTATAACACATCCTATCATGTCCAGGTATAACACATCCAATCATGTCAAGGTATAACACATCCAATCATGTCTAGGTATAACACATCCTATCATGTCCAGGTATAACACATCCAATCATGTCTAGGTATAACACATCCAATCATGTCTAGGTATAACACATCCAATCATGTCTAGGTATAGCAAATCCAATCATGTCTAGGTATATCACATCCAATCATGTCTAGGTATAGCAAATCCAATCATGTCTAGGTATATCACATCCAATCATGTCTAGGTATAACACATCCAATCATGTCTAGGTATAACACATCCAATCATGTCTAGGTATAACACATCCAATCATGTCTAGGTATAACACATCCAATCATGTCTAGGTATAGCAAATCCAATCATGTCTAGGTATAGCACATCCAATCATGTCCTGGTATAACACATCCAATCATGTCCAGGTATAACACATCCAATCATGTCTAGGTATAACACATCCAATCATGTCTAGGTATAGCACATCCAATCATGTCCAGGTATAACACATCCAATCATGTCCAGGTATGACACATCCAATCATGTCCAGGTATAGCACATCCAATCATGTCCAGGTATAACACATCCAATCATGTCTAGGTATAACACATCCAATCATGTCTAGGTATAACACATCCAATCATGTCCAGGTATAACACATCCAATCATGTCTAGGTATAACACATCCAATCATGTCTAGGTATAACACATCCAATCATGTCTAGGTATAGCACATCCAATCATGTCTAGGTATAGCAAATCCAATCATGTCTAGGTATAGCACATCCAATCATGTCTAGGTATAACACATCCAATCATGTCTAGGTATAACACATCCAACATGTCTAGGTATAATACATCCAATCATGTCTAGGTATAACACATCCAATCATGTCCAGGTATAACGCATCCAATCATGTCTAGGTATAGCAAATCCAATCATTTCCAGGTATAACACATCCAATCATGTCTAGGTATAACACATCCAATCATGTCTAGGTATAACACATCCTATCATGTCCAGGTATAACACATCCAATCATGTCTAGGTATAACACTTCCAATCATGTCTAGGTATAACACATCCAATCATGTATAGGTATAGCAAATCCAATCATATCTAGGTATAGCACATCCAATCATGTCTAGGTATAACACATCCAATCATCTCTAGGTATAACACATCCAATCATGTCTAGGTATAACACATCCAATCATGTCTAGGTATAACACATCCAATCATGTCTAGGTATAGCAAATCCAATCATGTCTAGGTATAGCACATCCAATCATGTCTAGGTATAGCACATCCAATCATGTCCAGGTATAACACATCCAATCATGTCCAGGTATAACACATCCAATCATGTCTAGGTATAACACATCCAATCATGTCTAGGTATAGCACATCCAATCATGTCCAGGTATAACATATCCAATCATGTCTAGGTATAACACATCCAATCATGTCTAGGTATAACACATCCAATCATGTCCAGGTATAACACATCCAATCATGTCTAGGTATAACACATCCAATCATGGTTAGGTATAACACATCCAATCATGTCTAGGTATAACACATCCAATCATGTCTAGGTATAGCAAATCCAATCATGTCTAGGTATAGCACATCCAATCATGTCTAGGTATAACACATCCAATCATGTCTAGGTATAACACATCCAACATGTCTAGGTATAACACATCCAATCATGTCTAGGTATAACACATCCAATCATGTCCAGGTATAACGCATCCAATCATGTCTAGGTATAGCAAATCCAATCATGACCAGGTATAACACATCCAATCATGTCAAGGTATAACACATCCAATCATGTCTAGGTATAACACATCCTATCATGTCCAGGTATAACACATCCAATCATGTCAAGGTATAACACATCCAATCATGTCTAGGTATAACACATCCTATCATGTCCAGGTATAACACATCCAATCATGTCTAGGTATAACACATCCAATCATGTCTAGGTATAACACATCCAATCATGTCTAGGTATAGCAAATCCAATCATGTCTAGGTATATCACATCCAATCATGTCTAGGTATAACACATCCAATCATGTCTAGGTATAACACATCCAATCATGTCTAGGTATAACACATCCAATCATGTCTAGGTATAACACATCCAATCATGTCTAGGTATAGCAAATCCAATCATGTCTAGGTATAGCACATCCAATCATGTCCAGGTATAACACATCCAATCATGTCCAGGTATAACACATCCAATCATGTCTAGGTATAACACATCCAATCATGTCTAGGTATAGCACATCCAATCATGTCCAGGTATAACACATCCAATCATGTCCAAGTATGACACATCCAATCATGTCTGGGTATAGCAAATCCAATCATGTCTAGGTATAACACATCCAATCATGTCTAGGTATAACACATCCAATCATGTCTAGGTATAACACATCCAATCATGTCTAGGTATAACACATCCAATCATGTCTAGGTATAGCAAATCCAATCATGTCTAGGTATAGCACATCCAATCATGTCTAGGTATAACACATCCAATCATGTCTAGGTATAACACATCCAACATGTCTAGGTATAACACATCCAATCATGTCTAGGTATAACACATCCAATCATGTCCAGGTATAACGCATCCAATCATGTCTAGGTATAGCAAATCCAATCATGACCAGGTATAACACATCCAATCATGTCAAGGTATAACACATCCAATCATGTCTAGGTATAACACATCCTATCATGTCCAGGTATAACACATCCAATCATGTCAAGGTATAACACATCCAATCATGTCTAGGTATAACACATCCTATCATGTCCAGGTATAACACATCCAATCATGTCTAGGTATAACACATCCAATCATGTCTAGGTATAACACATCCAATCATGTCTAGGTATAGCAAATCCAATCATGTCTAGGTATATCACATCCAATCATGTCTAGGTATAACACATCCAATCATGTCTAGGTATAACACATCCAATCATGTCTAGGTATAACACATCCAATCATGTCTAGGTATAACACATCCAATCATGTCTAGGTATAGCAAATCCAATCATGTCTAGGTATAGCACATCCAATCATGTCCAGGTATAACACATCCAATCATGTCCAGGTATAACACATCCAATCATGTCTAGGTATAACACATCCAATCATGTCTAGGTATAGCACATCCAATCATGTCCAGGTATAACACATCCAATCATGTCCAAGTATGACACATCCAATCATGTCTGGGTATAGCAAATCCAATCATGTCTAGGTATAGCACATCCAATCATGTCCAGGTATAACACATCCAATCATGTCCAGGTATAACACATCCAATCATGTCCAGGTATGACACATCCAATCATGTCCAGGTATGACACATCCAATCATGTCCAGGTATAACACATCCAATCATGTCCAGGTATAACACATCCAATCATGTCCAGGTATAACACATCCAATCATGTCTAGGTATAGCACATCCAATCATGTCCAGGTATAACACATCCAATCATTGTCTAGGTATAACATATCCAATCATGTCTAGGTATAACACATCCAACATGTCTAGGTATAACACATCCAATCATGTCTAGGTATAACACATCCAATCATGTCCAGGTATAACGCATCCAATCATGTCTAGGTATAGCAAATCAAATCATGACCAGGTATAACACATCCAATCATGTCAAGGTATAACACATCCAATCATGTCTAGGTATAACACATCCTATCATGTCCAGGTATAACACATCCAATCATGTCTAGGTATAACACATCCAATCATGTCTAGGTATAACACATCCAATCATGTCTAGGTATAGCAAATCCAATCATGTCTAGGTATATCACATCCAATCATGTCTAGGTATAACACATCCAATCATGTCTAGGTATAACACATCCAATCATGTCTAGGTATAGCAAATCCAATCATGTCTAGGTATAGCACATCCAATCATGTCCAGGTATAACACATCCAATCATGTCCAGGTATAACACATCCAATCATGTCTAGGTATAGCACATCCAATCATGTCCAGGTATAACACATCCAATCATGTCCAGGTATGACACATCCAATCATGTCTAGGTATAGCACATCCAATCATGTCCAGGTATAACACATCCAATCATGTCTAGGTATAACACATCCAATCATGTCTAGGTATAACACATCCAATCATGTCCAGGTATAACACATCCAATCATGTCTAGGTATAACACATGCAATCATGTCTAGGTATAACACATCCAATCATGTCTAGGTATAACACATCCAATCATGTCTAGGTATAGCAAATCCAATCATGTCTAGGTATAGCACATCCAATCATGTCTAGGTATAACACATCCAATCATGTCCAGGTATAACACATCCAACATGTCTAGGTATAACACATCCAATCATGTCTAGGTATAACACATCCAATCATGTCCAGGTATAACGCATCCAATCATGTCTAGGTATAGCAAATCCAATCATGTCCAGGTATAATACATTCAATCATGTCTAGGTATAACACATCCAATCATGTCTAGGTATAACACATCCTATCATGTCCAGGTATAACACATCCAATCATGTCTAGGTATAACACTTCCAATCATGTCTAGGTATAACACATTCAATCATGTCTAGGTATAGCAAATCCAATCATATCTAGGTATAGCACATCCAATCATGTCTAGGTATAACACATCCAATCATGTCTAGGTATAACACATCCAATCATGTCTAGGTATAGCAAATCCAATCATGTCTAGGTATAGCACATCCAATCATGTCTAGGTATAACACATCCAATCATGTCTAGGTATAACACATCCAACATGTCTAGGTATAACACATCCAATCATGTCTAGGTATAACACATCCAATCATGTCCAGGTATAACGCATCCAATCATGTCTAGGTATAGCAAATCCAATCATGACCAGGTATAACACATCCAATCATGTCAAGGTATAACACATCCAATCATGTCTAGGTATAACACATCCTATCATGTCCAGGTATAACACATCCAATCATGTCTAGGTATAACACATCCAATCATGTCTAGGTATAACACATCCAATCATGTCTAGGTATAGCAAATCCAATCATGTCTAGGTATATCACATCCAATCATGTCTAGGTATAACACATCCAATCATGTCTAGGTATAACACATCCAATCATGTCTAGGTATAACACATCCAATCATGTCTAGGTATAACACATCCAATCATGTCTAGGTATAGCAAATCCAATCATGTCTAGGTATAGCACATCCAATCATGTCCAGGTATAACACATCCAATCATGTCCAGGTATAACACATCCAATCATGTCTAGGTATAACACATCCAATCATGTCTAGGTATAGCACATCCAATCATGTCCAGGTATAACACATCCAATCATGTCCAGGTATGACACATCCAATCATGTATGGGTATAGCAAATCCAATCATGTCTAGGTATAGCACATCCAATCATGTCCAGGTATAACACATCCAATCATGTCCAGGTATAATACATCCAATCATGTCTAGGTATAACACATCCAATCATGTCTAGGTATAGCACATCCAATCATGTCCAGGTATAACACATCCAATCATGTCTAGGTATAACACATCCAATCATGTCTAGGTGTAGCACATCCAATCATGTCCAGGTATAACACATTCAATCATGTCCAGGTATAGCACAAAATCCAATCATGTCCAGGTATGACACATCCAATCATGTACAGGTATAACACATCCAATCATGTTCAGGTATGACACATCCAATCATGTCCAGGTATGACACATCCAATCATGTCCAGGTATAACACATCCAATCATGTCCAGGTATAACACATCCAATCATGTCCAGGTATAACACATCCAATCATGTCTAGGTATAGCACATCCAATCATGTCCAGGTATAACACATCTAATCATGTCCAGGTATAACACATCCAATCATGTTCAGGTATGACACATCCAATCATGTCTAGGTATAGCAAATCCAATCATGTCTAGGTATAGCACATCCAATCATGTCCAGGTATAACACATCCAATCATGTCCAGGTATAACACATCCAATCATGTCTAGGTATAACACATCCAATCATGTCTAGGTATAGCACATCCAATCATGTCTAGGTATAACACATCCAATCATGTCTAGGTATAACACATCCAATCATGTCCAGGTATAACGCATCCAATCATGTCCAGGTATGACACATCCAATCATGTCCAGGTATAACACATCCAATCATGTCTAGGTATAACACATCCAATCATGTCTAGGTATAGCACATCCAATCATGTCCAGGTATAACATATCCAATCATGTCTAGGTATAACACATCCAATCATGTTTAGGTATAACACATCCAATCATGTCCAGGTATAACGCATCCAATCATGTCCAGGTATAACGCATCCAATCATGTCCAGGTATGACACATCCAATCATGTCCAGGTATAACACATCCAATCATGTCTAGGTATAACACATCCAATCATGTCTAGGTATAGCACATCCAATCATGTCCAGGTATAACACATCCAATCATGTCTAGGTATAACACATCCAATCATGTCTAGGTATAACACATCCAATCATGTCCAGGTATAACACATCCAATCATGTCTAGGTATAACACATCCAATCATGTCTAGGTATAACACATCCAATCATGTCTAGGTATAACACATCCAATCATGTCTAGGTATAGCAAATCCAATCATGTCCAGGTATAGCACATCCAATCATGTCCAGGTATAACACATCCAATCATGTCTAAGTATAACACATCCAATCATGGTTAGGGATAACACATCCAATCATGTCTAGGTATAACACACACAATCATGTCCAGGTATAACACATCCAATCATGTCCAGGTATAACACATCCAATCATGTCCAGGTATGACACATCCAATCATGTCCAGGTATAACACATCCAATCATGTCCAGGTATAACACATCCAATCATGTCCATGTATAACACAGTAAATCATGTCCAGGTATGACACATCCAATCATGTCCAGGTATGACACATCCAATCATGTCTAGGTATAGCACATCCAATCATGTCTAGGTGTAGCACATCCAATCATGTCCAGGTATAACACATTCAATCATGTCCAGGTATAGCACATCCAACCATGTCCAGGTATGACACATCCAATCATGTCCAGGTATAACACATCCAATCATGTCCAGGTATGACACATCCAATCATGTCCAGGTATAACACAACCAATCATGTCCAGGTATAACACATCCAATCATGTCCAGGTATAACACATCCAATCATAACACATCCAATCATGTCCAGGTATAACACATCCAATCATGTCCAGGTATAACACATCCAATCATGTCCAGGTATGACACATCCAATCATGTCCAAGTATAATACAGTAAATCATGTCCAGGTATGACACATCCAATCATGTCCAGGTATAACACATCCAATCATGTCCAAGTATAACACATCCAATCATGTCTAGGTATAACACATCCAATCATGTCTAGGTATAACACATCCAATCATGTCTAGGTATAACACATCCAATCATGTCTAGGTATAACACATCCAATCATGTCTAGGTATAACACATCCAATCATGTCTAGGTATAACACATCCAATCATGTCTATGTATAACTCATCCAATCATGTCCAGGTATAACGCATCCAATCATGTCCAGGTATGACACATCCAATCATGTCCAGGTATAACACATTCAATCATGTCTAGGTATAACACATCCAATCATGTCTAGGTATAGCACATCCAATCATGTCCAGGTATAACACATCCAATCATGTCCAGGTATAACACATCCAATCATGTACTGGTATGACACATCCAATCATGTCCAGGTATAACGCATCCAATCATGTCCAGGTATGACACATCCAATCATGTCCAGGTATAACACATCCAATCATGTCCAGGTATGACACATCCAATCATGTCCAGGTATGACACATCCAACCATGTCCAGGTATGACACATCCAATCATGTCCAGGTATGACACATCCAATCATGTCTAGGTATAGCAAATCCAATCATGTCTAGGTATAGCACATCCAATCATGTCCAGGTATAACACATCCAATCATGTCCAGGTATAGCACATCCAATCATGTCCAGGTATAACACATCCAATCATGTCTAGGTATAACACATCCAATCATGTCTAGGTATAGCACATGCAATCATGTCCAGGTATAATACATCCAATCATGTCTAGGTATAACACATCCAATCATGTCTAGGTATAGCACATCCAATCATGTCCAGGTATAACACATCCAATCATGTCCAGGTATAACACATTCAATCATGTCCAGGTATAGCACATCCAATCATGTCCAGGTATAACACATCCAATCATATCCAGGTATAACACATCCAATCATGTCTAGGTGTAACACATCCAATCATGTCTAGGTATAACACATCCAATCATGTCTAGGTATAGCACATCCAATCATGTCCAGGTATAACACATCCAATCATGTCTAGGTATAACACATCCAATCATGTCTAGGTATAGCACATCCAAGCATGTCCAGGTATAACACATCTCATCATGTCCAGGTATAACACATCCAATCATGTCCAGGTATGACACATCCAATCATGTCCAGGTATGACACATCCAATCATGTCCAGGTATATCACATCCAATCATGTCCAGGTATAACACATCCAATCATGTCTAGGTATAGCACATCCAATCATGTCCAGGTATAACATATCCAATCATGTCCAGGTATAACACATCCAATCATGAGCAGGTATAACACATCCAATCATGTCCAGGTATAACACATCCAATCATGTCCAGGTATAACACATCCAATCATGTCCAGGTATAACACATCCAATCATGTCCAGGTATGACACATCCAATCATGTCCAAGTATAACACAGTAAATCATGTCCAGGTATGACACATCCAATCATGTCCAGGTATAACACAATAAATCATGTCCAGGTATAACACATCCAATCATGTCCAAGTATAACACATCCAATCATGTCTAGGTATAACACATCCAATCAATTCTAGGTATAACACATCCAATCATGTCTAGGTATAACACATCCAATCATGTCTAGGTATAACACATCCAATCATGGCTAGGTATAACACATCCAATCATGTCTAGGTATAACACATCCAATCATGTCTATGTATAACACATCCAATCATGTCCAGGTATAACGCATCCAATCATGTCCAGGTATGATACATCCAATCATGTCCAGGTATAACACATCCAATCATGTCTAGGTATAACACATCCAATCATGTCTAGGTATAACACATCCAATCATGTCCATGTATGACACATCCAATTATGTCCAGGTATAACACATCCAATCATGTCCAGGTATAACACATCCAATCATGTACTGGTATGACACATCCAATCATGTCCAGGTATAACGCATCCAATCATGTCCAGGTATGACACATCCAATCATGTCCAGGTATAACACATCCAAGCATGTCCAGGTATGACACATCCAATCATGTCCAGGTATGACACATCCAATCATGTCCAGGTATAACACATCCAATCATGTACAGGTATGACACATCCAATCATGTCCAGGTATAACACATCCAATCATGTCCAGGTATAACACATCCAATCATGTCCAGGTATGACACATCCAATCATGTCCAGGTATGACACACCCAATCATGTCCAGGTATAACACATCCAATAATGTCCAGGGATAACGCATCCAATCATGTCCAGGTATGACACATTCAATCATGTCCAGGTATAACACATCCAATCATGTCCAGGTATAACACATCCAATCATGTCTTGGTATAACACATCCAATCATGTGTAGGTATAGCACATCCAATCATGTCCAGGTATAACACATCCAATCATGTCTAGGTATAGCACATCCAATCATGTCCAGGTATAACGCATCCAATCATGTCTAGGTATGACACATCCAATCAAGTCCAGGTATAACACATACAATCATGTCCAGGTATAACATATACAATCATGTCTAGGTATAATACATTCAATCATGTCTAGGCATAACACATCCAATCATGTCTAGGTATAGCACATCCAATCATGTCTAGGTATAACACATCCAATCATGTCTAGGTATAGCACATCCAATCATGTCTAGGTATAATACATCCAATCATGTCTAGGTATAACACATCCAATCATGTCTAGGTATAACACATCCAATCATGTCTAGGTATAACACATCCAATCATGTCTAGGTATAACACATCCAATCATGTCCAGGTATAGCACATCCAATCATGTCCAGGTATAACACATCCAATCATGTCTAAGTATAACACATCCAATCATGTCTAGGTATAACACATCCAATCATGTCTAGGTATAGCAAATCCAATCATGTCTAGGTATAGCACATCCAATCATGTCCAGGTATAACACATTCAATCATGTCCAGGTATAGCACATCCAATCATGTCCAGGTATAACACATCCAATCATGTCTAGGTATAACACATCCAATCATGTCTAGGTATAACACATCCAATCATGTCTAGGTATAACACATCCAATCATGTCTAGGTATAACGCATCCAATCATGTCCAGGTATGACACATCCAATCATGTCCAGGTATGACACATCCAATCATGTCTAGGTATAGCAAATCCAATCATGTCTAGGTATAGCACATCCAATCATGTCCAGGTATAACACATCCAATCATGTCCAGGTATAGCACATCCAATCATGTCCAGGTATAACACATCCAATCATGTCTAGGTATAACACATCCAATCATGTCTAGGTATAGCACATGCAATCATGTCCAGGTATAATACATCCAATCATGTCTAGGTATAACACATCCAATCATGTCTAGGTATAGCACATCCAATCATGTCCAGGTATAACACATCCAATCATGTCCAGGTATAACACATTCAATCATGTCCAGGTATAGCACATCCAATCATGTCCAGGTATAACACATCCAATCATATCCAGGTATAACACATCCAATCATGTCTAGGTGTAACACATCCAATCATGTCTAGGTATAACACATCCAATCATGTCTAGGTATAGCACATCCAATCATGTCCAGGTATAACACATCCAATCATGTCTAGGTATAACACATCCAATCATGTCTAGGTATAGCACATCCAAGCATGTCCAGGTATAACACATCTCATCATGTCCAGGTATAACACATCCAATCATGTCCAGGTATGACACATCCAATCATGTCCAGGTATGACACATCCAATCATGTCCAGGTATAACACATCCAATCATTTCCAGGTAATAATAATAATAATAATAATAATAATAATCTTTATTGAAACCGTATCCCGGAGTGGGATCTTAGTTGAAAATACAATAAAGTAATACAAAAAAGATAAAAAATAACACAAGAAATTCAAAGACAATAGAAAATAAAAAATAAAATTAAATTATTTGGCGGTTGGTTGAGGCAACTGGCATTTTAAGATTTTTTCTTGTCGTAATTTGAAACAAGTGTGGATGAATTTTCCTAGTTCAATGATTGTTTTGTCATTTTTAATTTTTAGTATATTTGTAAGTTTTTCGTCATCCGTCCCCAAGTTGCTTATATTGTATTTAATATTCTTGATCATGATTTCTCGTTCCTTCTTGTATAAATCACAATTGAGAAGAAAATGTTTTTCGTTTTCAATTTCCTGTTTGTCACAAACTGGGCAAATTCGGTCCTCCGCTAAAATGTTATTATATCTGCCCCTTTCGATTTGAAGGGTATGAGCACTTATTCTGAGTTTTGTCATAGCTGCTCTATGATTTGGATTTTTGATTGTGGTGAGATATTTTTCATATGCAAATTCTGTTTTAATTTTCCTATAGGTTCGTAACTTGTTTTTATGGTTTTTACCTTTATTGTCATCGTGTAATGTTTCTGTACTATGTATTTCAAAGGTATAACACATCCAATCATGTCTAGGTATAGCACATCCAATCATGTCCAGGTATAACATATCCAATCATGTCCAGGTATAACACATCCAATCATGAGCAGGTATAACACATCCAATCATGTCCAGGTATAACACATCCAATCATGTCCAGGTATAACACATCCAATCATGTCCAGGTATAACACATCCAATCATGTCCAGGTATGACACATCCAATCATGTCCAAGTATAACACAGTAAATCATGTCCAGGTATGACACATCCAATCATGTCCGGGTATAACACAATAAATCATGTCCAGGTATAACACATCCAATCATGTCCAAGTATAACACACCCAATCATGTCTAGGTATAACACATCCAATCAATTCTAGGTATAACACATCCAATCATGTCTAGGTATAACACATCCAATCATGTCTAGGTATAACACATCCAATCATGGCTAGGTATAACACATCCAATCATGTCTAGGTATAACACATCCAATCATATCTATGTATAACACATCCAATCATGTCCAGGTATAACGCATCCAATCATGTCCAGGTATGATACATCCAATCATGTCCAGGTATAACACATCCAATCATGTCTAGGTATAACACATCCAATCATGTCTAGGTATAACACATCCAATCATGTCCATGTATGACACATCCAATTATGTCCAGGTATAACACATCCAATCATGTCCAGGTATAACACATCCAATCATGTACTGGTATGACACATCCAATCATGTCCAGGTATAACGCATCCAATCATGTCCAGGTATGACACATCCAATCATGTCCAGGTATAACACATCCAAGCATGTCCAGGTATGACACATCCAATCATGTCCAGGTATGACACATCCAATCATGTCCAGGTATAACACATCCAATCATGTACAGGTATGACACATCCAATCATGTCCAGGTATAACACATCCAATCATGTCCAGGTATAACACATCCAATCATGTCCAGGTATGACACATCCAATCATGTCCAGGTATGACACACCCAATCATGTCCAGGTATAACACATCCAATAATGTCCAGGGATAACGCATCCAATCATGTCCAGGTATGACACATTCAATCATGTCCAGGTATAACACATCCAATCATGTCCAGGTATAACACATCCAATCATGTCTTGGTATAACACATCCAATCATGTGTAGGTATAGCACATCCAATCATGTCCAGGTATAACACATCCAATCATGTCTAGGTATAGCACATCCAATCATGTCCAGGTATAACGCATCCAATCATGTCTAGGTATGACACATCCAATCAAGTCCAGGTATAACACACACAATCATGTCCAGGTATAACATATACAATCATGTCTAGGTATAACACATTCAATCATGTCTAGGTATAACACATCCAATCATGTCTAGGTATAGCACATCCAATCATGTCTAGGTATAACACATCCAATCATGTCTAGGTATAGCACATCCAATCATGTCTAGGTATAATACATCCAATCATGTCTAGGTATAACACATCCAATCATGTCTAGGTATAACACATCCAATCATGTCTAGGTATAACACATCCAATCATGTCTAGGTATAACACATCCAATCATGTCCAGGTATAGCACATCCAATCATGTCCAGGTATAACACATCCAATCATGTCTAAGTATAACACATCCAATCATGGTTAGGTATAACACATCCAATCATGTCTAGGTATAACACATACAATCATGTCCAGGTATAACACATCCAATCATGTCCAGGTATGACACATCCAATCATGTCCAGGTATGACACATCCAATCATGTCTAGGTATAGCAAATCCAATCATGTCTAGGTATAGCACATCCAATCATGTCCAGGTATAACACATCCAATCATGTCCAGGTATAGCACATCCAATCATGTCCAGGTATAACACATCCAATCATGTCTAGGTATAACACATCCAATCATGTCTAGGTATAGCACATGCAATCATGTCCAGGTATAACACATCCAATCATGTCTAGGTATAACACATCCAATCATGTCTAGGTATAGCACATCCAATCATGTCCAGGTATAACACATCCAATCATGTACTGGTATGACACATCCAATCATGTCCAGGTATAACGCATCCAATCATGTCCAGGTATGACACATCCAATCATGTCCAGGTATAACACATCCAAGCATGTCCAGGTATGACACATCCAATCATGTCCAGGTATGACACATCCAATCATGTCCAGGTATAACACATCCAATCATGTACAGGTATGACACATCCAATCATGTCCAGGTATAACACATCCAATCATGTCCAGGTATAACACATCCAATCATGTCCAGGTATGACACATCCAATCATGTCCAGGTATGACACACCCAATCATGTCCAGGTATAACACATCCAATAATGTCCAGGGATAACGCATCCAATCATGTCCAGGTATGACACATTCAATCATGTCCAGGTATAACACATCCAATCATGTCCAGGTATAACACATCCAATCATGTCTTGGTATAACACATCCAATCATGTGTAGGTATAGCACATCCAATCATGTCCAGGTATAACACATCCAATCATGTCTAGGTATAGCACATCCAATCATGTCCAGGTATAACGCATCCAATCATGTCTAGGTATGACACATCCAATCAAGTCCAGGTATAACACACACAATCATGTCCAGGTATAACATATACAATCATGTCTAGGTATAGCACATTCAATCATGTCTAGGTATAACACATCCAATCATGTCTAGGTATAGCACATCCAATCATGTCTAGGTATAACACATCCAATCATGTCTAGGTATAGCACATCCAATCATGTCTAGGTATAATACATCCAATCATGTCTAGGTATAACACATCCAATCATGTCTAGGTATAACACATCCAATCATGTCTAGGTATAACACATCCAATCATGTCTAGGTATAACACATCCAATCATGTCCAGGTATAGCACATCCAATCATGTCCAGGTATAACACATCCAATCATGTCTAAGTATAACACATCCAATCATGGTTAGGTATAACACATCCAATCATGTCTAGGTATAACACATACAATCATGTCCAGGTATAACACATCCAATCATGTCCAGGTATAACACATCCAATCATGTCCAGGTATGACACATCCAATCATGTCCAGGTATAACACATCCAATCATGTCCAGGTATAACACATCCAATCATGTCCAGGTATAACACATCCAATCATGTCCAGGTATAACACATCCAATCATGTCTATGTATAACACATCCAATCATGTCTAAGTATAACACATCCAATCATGGTTAGGTATAACACATCCAATCATGTCTAGGTATAACACATCCAATCATGTCTAGGTATAACACATCCAATCATGTCCAGGTATAGCACATCCAATCATGTCCAGGTATAACACATCCAATCATGTCTAAGTATAACACATCCAATCATGGTTAGGTATAACACATCCAATCATGTCTAGGTATAACACATACAATCATGTCCAGGTATAACACATCCAATCATGTCCAGGTATGACACATCCAATCATGTCCAGGTATGACACATCCAATCATGTCTAGGTATAGCAAATCCAATCATGTCTAGGTATAGCACATCCAATCATGTCCAGGTATAACACATCCAATCATGTCCAGGTATAGCACATCCAATCATGTCCAGGTATAACACATCCAATCATGTCTAGGTATAACACATCCAATCATGTCTAGGTATAGCACATGCAATCATGTCCAGGTATAACACATCCAATCATGTCTAGGTATAACACATCCAATCATGTCTAGGTATAGCACATCCAATCATGTCCAGGTATAACACATCCAATCATGTACTGGTATGACACATCCAATCATGTCCAGGTATAACGCATCCAATCATGTCCAGGTATGACACATCCAATCATGTCCAGGTATAACACATCCAAGCATGTCCAGGTATGACACATCCAATCATGTCCAGGTATGACACATCCAATCATGTCCAGGTATAACACATCCAATCATGTACAGGTATGACACATCCAATCATGTCCAGGTATAACACATCCAATCATGTCCAGGTATAACACATCCAATCATGTCCAGGTATGACACATCCAATCATGTCCAGGTATGACACACCCAATCATGTCCAGGTATAACACATCCAATAATGTCCAGGGATAACGCATCCAATCATGTCCAGGTATGACACATTCAATCATGTCCAGGTATAACACATCCAATCATGTCCAGGTATAACACATCCAATCATGTCTTGGTATAACACATCCAATCATGTGTAGGTATAGCACATCCAATCATGTCCAGGTATAACACATCCAATCATGTCTAGGTATAGCACATCCAATCATGTCCAGGTATAACGCATCCAATCATGTCTAGGTATGACACATCCAATCAAGTCCAGGTATAACACACACAATCATGTCCAGGTATAACATATACAATCATGTCTAGGTATAACACATTCAATCATGTCTAGGTATAACACATCCAATCATGTCTAGGTATAGCACATCCAATCATGTCTAGGTATAACACATCCAATCATGTCTAGGTATAGCACATCCAATCATGTCTAGGTATAATACATCCAATCATGTCTAGGTATAACACATCCAATCATGTCTAGGTATAACACATCCAATCATGTCTAGGTATAACACATCCAATCATGTCTAGGTATAACACATCCAATCATGTCCAGGTATAGCACATCCAATCATGTCCAGGTATAACACATCCAATCATGTCTAAGTATAACACATCCAATCATGGTTAGGTATAACACATCCAATCATGTCTAGGTATAACACATACAATCATGTCCAGGTATAACACATCCAATCATGTCCAGGTATAACACATCCAATCATGTCCAGGTATGACACATCCAATCATGTCCAGGTATAACACATCCAATCATGTCCAGGTATAACACATCCAATCATGTCCAGGTATAACACATCCAATCATGTCCAGGTATAACACATCCAATCATGTCTATGTATAACACATCCAATCATGTCTAAGTATAACACATCCAATCATGGTTAGGTATAACACATCCAATCATGTCTAGGTATAACACATACAATCATGTCCAGGTATAACACATCCAATCATGTCCAGGTATAACACATCCAATCATGTCCAGGTATGACACATCCAATCATGTCCAGGTATAACACATCCAATCATGTCCAGGTATAACACATCCAATCATGTCCAGGTATAACACATCCAATCATGTCCAGGTATAACACATCCAATCATGTCTATGTATAACACATCCAATCATGTCTAGGTATAACACATCCAATCATGTCTAGGTATAACACATCTAATCATGTCTAGGTATAACACATCCAATCATGTCTAGGTATAACACATCCAATCATGTCCAGGTATAACGCATCCAATCATGTCCAGGTATGACACATCCAATCATGTCCAGGTATGACACATCGAATCATGTCTAGGTATAGCACATCCAATCATGTCTAGGTGTAGCACATCCAATCATGTCCAGGTATAACACATCCAATCATGTCCAGGTATAGCACATCCAACCATGTCCAGGTATGACACATCCAATCATGTCCAGGTATAACACATCCAATCATGTCCAGGTATAACACATCCAATCATGTCCAGGTATGACACATCCAATCATGTCCAGGTATAACACATCCAATCATGTCTAGGTATAACACATCCAATCATGTCTAGGTATAGCACATCCAATCATGTCCAGGTATAACACATCCAATCATGTCCAGGTATAACACATCCAATCATGTACTGGTATGACACATCCAATCATGTCCAGGTATAACGCATCCAATCATGTCCAGGAATGACACATCCAATCATGTCCAGGTATAACACATCCAATCATGTCCAGGTATGACACATCCAATCATGTCCAGGTATAACACATCCAATCATGTCCAGGTATGACACATCCAATCATGTCCAGGTATAACACATCCAATCATGTCCAGGTATAACACATCCAATCATGTCCAGGTATGACACATCCAATCATGTCCAGGTATGACACACCCAATCATGTCCAGGTATAACACATCCAATAATGTCCAGGGATAACGCATCCAATCATGTCCAGGTATGACACATTCAATCATGTCCAGGTATAACACATCCAATCATGTCCAGGTATAACACATCCAATCATGTCCAAGTATAACACATCCAATCATGTCTAGGTATAACACATCCAATCATGTCTAGGTATAACACATCCAATCATGTCTAGGTATAACACATCCAATCATGTCTAGGTATAACACATCTAATCATGTCTAGGTATAACACATCCAATCATGTCTAGGTATAACACATCCAATCATGTCTATGTATAACACATCCAATCATGTCCAGGTATAACGCATCCAATCATGACCAGGTATGACACATCCAATCATGTCCAGGTATAACACATCCAATCATGTCTAGATATAACACACCCAATCATGTCTAGGTATAGCACATCCAATCATGTCCAGGTATAACACATCCAATCATGTCCAGGTATAACACATCCAATCATGTACTGGTATGACACATCCAATCATGTCCAGGTATAACACATCCAATCATGTACTGGTATGACACATCCAATCATGTCCAGGTATAACGCATCCAATCATGTCCAGGTATGACACATCCAATCATGTCCAGGTATAACACATCCAAGCATGTCCAGGTATGACACATCCAATCATGTCCAGGTATGACACATCCAATCATGTCTAGGTATAACACATCCAATCATGTCCAGGTATGACACATCCAATCATGTCCAGGTATAACACATCCAATCATGTCCAGGTATAACACATCCAATCATGTCCAGGTATGACACATCCAATCATGTCTTGGTATGACACACCCAATCATGTCCAGGTATAACACATCCAATAATGTCCAGGGATAACGCATCCAATCATGTCCAGGTATGACACATTCAATCATGTCCAGGTATAACACATCCAATCATGTCCAGGTATAACACATCCAATCATGTCTTGGTATAACACATCCAATCATGTGTAGGTATAGCACATCCAATCATGTCCAGGTATAACACATCCAATCATGTCTAGGTATAGCACATCCAATCATGTCCAGGTATAACGCATCCAATCATGTCTAGGTATGACACATCCAATCAAGTCCAGGTATAACACATACAATCATGTCCAGGTATAACACATCCAATCATGTCCAGGTATAACACATCCAATCATGTCCAGGTATAACACATCCAATCATGTCTATGTATAACACATCCAATCATGTCTAGGTATAACACATCCAATCATGTCTAGGTATAACACATCTAATCATGTCTAGGTATAACACATCCAATCATGTCTAGGTATAACACATCCAATCATGTCCAGGTATAACGCATCCAATCATGTCCAGGTATGACACATCCAATCATGTCCAGGTATGACACATCCAATCATGTCTAGGTATAGCACATCCAATCATGTCTAGGTGTAGCACATCCAATCATGTCCAGGTATAACACATCCAAACATGTCCAGGTATGACACATCCAATCATGTCCAGGTATAACACATCCAATCATGTCCAGGTATGACACATCCAATCATGTCCAGGTATAACACAACCAATCATGTCCAGGTATAACACATCCAATCATGTCCAGGTATAACACATCCAATCATAACACATCCAATCATGTCCAGGTATAACACATCCAATCATGTCCAGGTATAACACATCCAATCATGTCCAGGTATGACACATCCAATCATGTCCAAGTATAATACAGTGAATCATGTCCAGGTATGACACATCCAATCATGTCCAGGTATAACACATCCAATCATGTCCAAGTATAACACATCCAATCATGTCTAGGTATAACACATCCAATCATGTCTAGGTATAACACATCCAATCATGTCTAGGTATAACACATCCAATCATGTCTAAGTATAACACATCCAATCATGTCTAGGTATAACACATCCAATCATGTCTAGGTATAACACATCCAATCATGTCTATGTATAACACATCCAATCATGTCCAGGTATAACGCATCCAAATCATGTCCAGGTATGACACATCCAATCATGTCCAGGTATAACACATCCAATCATGTCTAGGTATAACACATCCAATCATGTCTAGGTATAGCACATCCAATCATGTCCAGGTATAACACATCCAATCATGTCCAGGTATAACACATCCAATCATGTACTGGTATGACACATCCAATCATGTCCAGGTATAACGCATCCAATCATGTCCAGGTATGACACATCCAATCATGTACAGGTATAACACATCCAATCATGTCCAGGTATGACACATCCAATCATGTCCAGGTATGACACATCCAACCATGTCCAGGTATAACACATCCAATCATGTACAGGTATGACACATCCAATCATGTCCAGGTATAACACATCCAATCATGTCCAGGTATAACACATCCAATCATGTCTAGGTATAACACATCCAATCATGTCTAGGTATAGCACATCCAATCATATCCAGGTATGACACATCCAATCATGTCCAGGTATAACACATCCAATCATGTCCAGGTATATCTCATCCAATCATGTCGTTGTATGACACATCCAATCATGTCCAGGTATAACACATTCAATCATGTCCAGGTATAACACATCGAATCATGTCCAGGTATGACACATCCAATCATGTCCAGGTATAACACATCCAATCATGTGTAGGTATAACACATCCAATCATGTCTAGGTATAACACATCCAACCATGTCTAGGTATAACACATCCAATCATGTCTAGGTATAACACATCCAATCATGTCTAGGTATAACACATCCAATCATGTCTAGGTATAACACATCCAATCATGTCTAGGTATAACGCATCCAATCATGTCCAGGTATGACACATCCAATCATGTCCAGGTATGACACATCCAATCATGTCTAGGTATAGCAAATCCAATCATGTCTAGGTATAGCACATCCAATCATGTCCAGGTATAACACATCCAATCATGTCCAGGTATAGCACATCCAATCATGTCCAGGTATAACACATCCAATCATGTCTAGGTATAACACATCCAATCATGTCTAGGTATAGCACATGCAATCATGTCCAGGTATAACACATCCAATCATGTCTAGGTATAACACATCCAATCATGTCTAGGTATAGCACATCCAATCATGTCCAGGTATAACACATCCAATCATGTCCAGGTATAACACATTCAATCATGTCCAGGTATGACACATCCAATCATGTCCAGGTATAACACATCCAATCATGTCTAGGTATAACACATCCAATCATGTCTAGGTATAGCACATCCAATCATGTCCAGGTATAACACATCCAATCATGTCCAGGTATAACACATCCAATCATGTACTGGTATGACACATCCAATCATGTCCAGGTATAACGCATCCAATCATGTCCAGGTATGACACATCCAATCATGTCCAGGTATAACACATCCAATCATGTCCAGGTATGACACATCCAATCATGTCCAGGTATGACACATCCAACCATGTCCAGGTATAACACATCCAATCATGTACAGGTATGACACATCCAATCATGTCTAGGTATAACACATCCAATCATGTCTAGGTATAGCACATCCAATCATATCCAGGTATGACACATCCAATCATGTCCAGGTATAACACATCCAATCATGTCCAGGTATATCTCATCCAATCATGTCCAGGTATGACACATCCAATCATGTCCAGGTATAACACATTCAATCATGTCCAGGTATAACACATCGAATCATGTCCAGGTATGACACATCCAATCATGTCCAGGTATAACACATCCAATCATGTGTAGGTATAACACATCCAATCATGTCTAGGTATAACACATCCAACCATGTCTAGGTATAACACATCCAATCATGTCTAGGTATAACACATCCAATCATGTCTAGGTATAACACATCCAATCATGTCTTGGTATAACACATCCAATCATGTCTAGGTATAACGCATCCAATCATGTCCAGGTATGACACATCCAATCGTGTCCAGGTATGACACATCCAATCATGTCTAGGTATAGCAAATCCAATCATGTCTAGGTATAGCACATCCAATCATGTCCAGGTATAACACATCCAATCATGTCCAGGTATAGCACATCCAATCATGTCCAGGTATAACACATCCAATCATGTCTAGGTATAACACATCCAATCATGTCTAGGTATAGCACATGCAATCATGTCCAGGTATAACACATCCAATCATGTCTAGGTATAACACATCCAATCATGTCTAGGTATAGCACATCCAATCATATCCAGGTATAACACATCCAATCATGTCCAGGTATAACACATTCAATCATGTCCAGGTATAGCACATCCAATCATGTCCAGGTATAACACATCCAATCATGTCCAGGTATATCTCATCCAATCATGTCCAGGTATGACACATCCAATCATGTCCAGGTATAACACATTCAATCATGTCCAGGTATAACACATCGAATCATGTCCAGGTATGACACATCCAATCATGTCCAGGTATAACACATCCAATCATGTGTAGGTATAACACATCCAATCATGTCTAGGTATAACACATCCAACCATATCTAGGTATAACACATCCAATCATGTCTAGGTATAACACATCCAATCATGTCTAGGTATAACACATCCAATCATGTCTAGGTATAACACATCCAATCATGTCTAGGTATAACGCATCCAATCATGTCCAGGTATGACACATCCAATCATGTCCAGGTATGACACATCCAATCATGTCTAGGTATAGCAAATCCAATCATGTCTAGGTATAGCACATCCAATCATGTCCAGGTATATCTCATCCAATCATGTCCAGGTATGACACATCCAATCATGTCCAGGTATAACACATTCAATCATGTCCAGGTATAACACATCGAATCATGTCCAGGTATGACACATCCAATCATGTCCAGGTATAACACATCCAATCATGTGTAGGTATAACACATCCAATCATGTCTAGGTATAACACATCCAACCATATCTAGGTATAACACATCCAATCATGTCTAGGTATAACACATCCAATCATGTCTAGGTATAACACATCCAATCATGTCTAGGTATAACACATCCAATCATGTCTAGGTATAACGCATCCAATCATGTCCAGGTATGACACATCCAATCATGTCCAGGTATGACACATCCAATCATGTCTAGGTATAGCAAATCCAATCATGTCTAGGTATAGCACATGCAATCATGTCCAGGTATAACACATCCAATCATGTCTAGGTATAACACATCCAATCATGTCTAGGTATATCACATCCAATCATGTCCAGGTATAACACATCCAATCATGTCCAGGTATAACACATTCAATCATGTCCAGGTATAGCACATCCAATCATGTCCAGGTATAACACATCCAATCATATCCAGGTATAACACATCCAATCATGTCTAGGTGTAACACATCCAATCATGTCTAGGTATAACACATCCAATCATGTCTAGGTATAGCACATCCAATCATGTCCAGGTATAACACATCCAATCATGTCTAGGTATAACACATCCAATCATGTCTAGGTATAGCACATCCAAGCATGTCCAGGTATAACACATCTCATCATGTCCAGGTATAACACATCCAATCATGTCCAGGTATGACACATCCAATCATGTCCAGGTATGACACATCCAATCATGTCCAGGTATAACACATCCAATCATGTCCAGGTATAACACATCCAATCATGTCTAGGTATAGCACATCCAATCATGTCCAGGTATAACATATCCAATCATGTCCAGGTATAACACATCCAATCATGTCCAGGTATAACACATCCAATCATGTCCAGGTATAACACATCCAATCATGTCCAGGTATAACACATCCAATCATGTCCAGGTATAACACATCCAATCATGTCCAGGTATGACACATCCAATCATGTCCAAGTATAACACAGTAAATCATGTCCAGGTATGACACATCCAATCATGTCCAGGTATAACACAATAAATCATGTCCAGGTATAACACATCCAATCATGTCCAAGTATAACACATCCAATCATGTCTAGGTATAACACATCCAATCAATTCTAGGTATAACACATCCAATCATGTCTAGGTATAACACATCCAATCATGTCTAGGTATAACACATCCAATCATGT
Source organism: Saccoglossus kowalevskii (assembly GCF_978046115.1). Lineage (NCBI taxonomy): Eukaryota > Metazoa > Hemichordata > Enteropneusta > Harrimaniidae > Saccoglossus > Saccoglossus kowalevskii. Next base: position 2,031,327 of record NC_140642.1, read on the forward strand.
CTAGGTATAACTCATCCAATCATGTCCAGGTATAACACATCCAATCATGTCTATGTATAACACATCCAATCATGTCCAGGTATAACGCATCCAATCATGTCCAGGTATGATACATCCAATCATGTCCAGGTATAACACATCCAATCATGTCTAGGTATAACACATCCAATCATGTCTAGGTATAGCACATCCAATCATGTCCAGGTATAACACATCCAATCATGTCCATGTATGACACATCCAATTATGTCCAGGTATGACACATTCAATCATGTCCAGGTATAACACATCCAATCATGTCCAGGTATAACACATCCAATCATGTCTTGGTATAACACATCCAATCATGTCTAGGTATAGCACATCCAATCATATCCAGGTATGACACATCCAATCATGTCCAGGTATAACACATCCAATCATGTCCAGGTATATCTCATCCAATCATGTCCAGGTATGACACATCCAATCATGTCCAGGTATAACACATTCAATCATGTCCAGGTATAACACATCGAATCATGTCCAGGTATGACACATCCAATCATGTCCAGGTATAACACATCCAATCATGTCCAGGTATAACACATCCAATCATGTCCAGGTATAACACATCCAATCATGTCCAGGTATGACACATCCAATTATGTCCAAGTATAACACAGTAAATCATGTCCAGGTATGACACATCCAATCATGTCCAGGTATAACACAATAAATCATGTCCAGGTATAACACATCCAATCATGTCCAAGTATAACACATCCAATCATGTACTGGTATGACACATCCAATCATGTCCAGGTATAACGCATCCAATCATGTCCAGGTATGACACATCCAATCATGTCCAGGTATAACACATCCAAGCATGTCCAGGTATGACACATCCAATCATGTCCAGGTATAACACATCCAATCATGTACAGGTATGACACATCCAATCATGTCCAGGTATAACACATCCAATCATGTCCAGGTATAACACATCCAATCATGTCCAGGTATGACACATCCAATCATGTCCAGGTATGACACACCCAATCATGTCCAGGTATAACACATCCAATAATGTCCAGGGATAACGCATCCAATCATGTCCAGGTATGACACATTCAATCATGTCCAGGTATAACACATCCAATCATGTCCAGGTATAACACATCCAATCATGTCTTGGTATAACACATCCAATCATGTCTAGGTATAGCACATCCAATCATATCCAGGTATGACAAATCCAATCATGTCCAGGTATAACACATCCAATCATGTCCAGGTATATCTCATCCAATCATGTCCAGGTATGACACATCCAATCATGTCCAGGTATAACACATTCAATCATGTCCAGGTATAACACATCGAATCATGTCCAGGTATGACACATCCAATCATGTCCAGGTATAACACATCCAATCATGTCTAGGTATAACACATCCAATCATGTCTAGGTATAACACATCCAACCATGTCTAGGTATAACACATCCAATCATGTCTAGGTATAACACATCCAATCATGTCTAGGTATAACACATCCAATCATGTCTAGGTATAACACATCCAATCATGTCTAGGTATAACACATCCAATCATGTCTAGGTATAACACATCCAATCATGTCCAGGTATGACACATCCAATTATGTCCAAGTATAACACAGTAAATCATGTCCAGGTATGACACATCCAATCATGTCCAGGTATAACACAATAAATCATGTCCAGGTATAACACATCCAATCATGTCCAAGTATAACACATCCAATCATGTACTGGTATGACACATCCAATCATGTCCAGGTATAACGCATCCAATCATGTCCAGGTATGACACATCCAATCATGTCCAGGTATAACACATCCAAGCATGTCCAGGTATGACACATCCAATCATGTCCAGGTATGACACATCCAATCATGTCCAGGTATAACACATCCAATCATGTACAGGTATGACACATCCAATCATGTCCAGGTATAACACATCCAATCATGTCCAGGTATAACACATCCAATCATGTCCAGGTATGACACATCCAATCATGTCCAGGTATGACACACCCAATCATGTCCAGGTATAACACATCCAATAATGTCCAGGGATAACGCATCCAATCATGTCCAGGTATGACACATTCAATCATGTCCAGGTATAACACATCCAATCATGTCCAGGTATAACACATCCAATCATGTCTTGGTATAACACATCCAATCATGTCTAGGTATAGCACATCCAATCATATCCAGGTATGACAAATCCAATCATGTCCAGGTATAACACATCCAATCATGTCCAGGTATATCTCATCCAATCATGTCCAGGTATGACACATCCAATCATGTCCAGGTATAACACATTCAATCATGTCCAGGTATAACACATCGAATCATGTCCAGGTATGACACATCCAATCATGTCCAGGTATAACACATCCAATCATGTCTAGGTATAACACATCCAATCATGTCTAGGTATAACACATCCAACCATGTCTAGGTATAACACATCCAATCATGTCTAGGTATAACACATCCAATCATGTCTAGGTATAACACATCCAATCATGTCTAGGTATAACACATCCAATCATGTCTAGGTATAACACATCCAATCATGTCTAGGTATAACACATCCAATCATGTCCAGGTATAACGCATCCAATCATGTCCAGGTATGACACATCCAATCATGTCCAGGTATGACACATCCAATCATGTCTAGGTATAGCAAATCCAATCATGTCTAGGTATAGCACATGCAATCATGTCCAGGTATAGCACATGCAATCATGTCCAGGTATAACACATCCAATCATGTCTAGGTAGAACACATCCAATCATGTCTAGGTATAGCACATCCAATCATGTCCAGGTATAACACATTCAATCATGTCCAGGTATAGCACATCCAATCATGTCCAGGTATAACACATCCAATCATATCCAGGTATAACACATCCAATCATGTCTAGGTATAACACATCCAATCATGTCTAGGTATAACACATCCAATCATGTCTCGGTATAACACATCCAATCATGTCCAGGTATAACGCATCCAATCATGTCCAGGTATGACACATCCAATCATGTCCAGGTATGACACATCCAAACATGTCTAGGTATAGCAAATCCAATCATGTCTAGGTATAGCACATCCAATCATGTCCAGGTATAACACATCCAATCATGTCCAGGTATAACACATCCAATCATGTCTAGGTATAACACATCCAATCATGTCTAGGTATTGCACATCCAATCATGTCCAGGTATAACACATCCAATCATGTCTAAGTATAACACATCCAATCATGTCTAGGTATAGCACATCCAATCATGTCCAGGTATAACACATTCAATCATGTCCAGGTATAGCACATCCAATCATGTCCAGGTATGACACATTCAATCATGTCCAGGTATAACACATCCAATCATGTCCAGGTATGACACATCCAATCAAGTCCAGGTATAACACATCCAATCATGTCCAGGTATAACACATCCAATCATGTCTAGGTATAGCACATCCAATCATGTCCAGGTATAACATATCCAATCAAGTCCAGGTATAACACATCCAATCATGTCCAGGTATAACACATCCAATCATGTCTAGGTATAGCAAATCCAATCATGTCTAGGTATAGCACATCCAATCATGTCCAGGTATAACACATCCAATTATGTCCAGGTATAACACAGTAAATCATGTCCAGGTATAGCACATCCAATCATGTCTAGGTATAGCACATCCAATCATGTCCAGGTATAACACATCCAATCATGTCTAGGTATAACACATCCAATCATGTCTATGTATAACACATCCAATCATGTCTAGGTATAACACATCCAATCATGTCCAGGTATAACACATCCAATTATGTCCAGGTATAACACAGTAAATCATGTCCAGGTATAGCACATCCAATCATGTCTAGGTATAGCACATCCAATCATGTCCAGGTATAACACATCCAATCATGTCTAGGTATAACACATCCAATCATGTCTATGTATAACACATCCAATCATGTCTAGGTATAACACATCCAATCATGTCTAGGTGTAACACATCCAATCATGTCTAGGTATAACACATCCAATCATGTCTAGGTTTACACATCCAATCATGTCTAGGTATAGCACATCCAATCATGTCCAGGTATAACACATCCAATCATGTCTAGGTATAACACATCCAATCATGTCTAGGTATAGCACATCCAAGCATGTCCAGGTATAACACATCTCATCATGTCCAGGTATAACACATCCAATCATGTCCAGGTATGACACATCCAATCATGTCTAGGTATAACACATACAATCATGTCCAGGTATAACACATCCAATCATGTCTAGGTATAACACATCCAATCATGTCTAGGTATAACACATCCAATCATGTCTAGGTATAACACATCCAATCATGTCTATGTATAACACATCCAATCATGTCCAGGTATAACGCATCCAATCATGTCCAGGTATAACACATCCAATCATGTCCAGGTATAACACATCCAATCATGTCTAGGTATAACACATCCAATCATGTCTAGGTATTGCACATCCAATCATGTCCAGGTATAACACATCCAATCATGTCTAAGTATAACACATCCAATCATGTCTAGGTATAGCACATCCAATCATGTCCAGGTATAACACATTCAATCATGTCCAGGTATAGCACATCCAATCATGTCCAGGTATGACACATTCAATCATGTCCAGGTATAACACATCCAATCATGTCCAGGTATAACACATTCAATCATGTCCAGGTATAGCACATCCAATCATGTCCAGGTATGACACATCCAATCAAGTCCAGGTATAACACATCCAATCATGTCCAGGTATAACACATCCAATCATGTCTAGGTATAGCACATCCAATCATGTCCAGGTATAACATATCCAATCAAGTCCAGGTATAACACATCCAATCATGTCCAGGTATAACACATCCAATCATGTCTAGGTATAGCAAATCCAATCATGTCTAGGTATAGCACATCCAATCATGTCCAGGTATAACACATCCAATTATGTCCAGGTATAACACAGTAAATCATGTCCAGGTATAGCACATCCAATCATGTCTAGGTATAGCACATCCAATCATGTCCAGGTATAACACATCCAATCATGTCTAGGTATAACACATCCAATCATGTCTATGTATAACACATCCAATCATGTCTAGGTATAACACATCCAATCATGTCCAGGTATAACACATCCAATTATGTCCAGGTATAACACAGTAAATCATGTCCAGGTATAGCACATCCAATCATGTCTAGGTATAGCACATCCAATCATGTCCAGGTATGACACATCCAATCATGTCTAGGTATAACACATCCAATCATGTCTATGTATAACACATCCAATCATGTCTAGGTATAACACATCCAATCATGTCTAGGTGTAACACATCCAATCATGTCTAGGTATAACACATCCAATCATGTCTAGGTTTACACATCCAATCATGTCTAGGTATAGCACATCCAATCATGTCCAGGTATAACACATCCAATCATGTCTAGGTATAACACATCCAATCATGTCTAGGTATAGCACATCCAAGCATGTCCAGGTATAACACATCTCATCATGTCCAGGTATAACACATCCAATCATGTCCAGGTATGACACATCCAATCATGTCTAGGTATAACACATCCAATCATGTCCAGGTATAACACATCCAATCATGTCTAGGTATAACACATCCAATCATGTCTAGGTATAACACATCCAATCATGTCTAGGTATAACACATCCAATCATGTCTATGTATAACACATCCAATCATGTCCAGGTATAACGCATCCAATCATGTCCAGGTATGATACATCCAATCATGTCCAGGTATAACACATCCAATCATGTCTAGGTATAACACATCCAATCATGTCTAGGTATAGCACATCCAATCATGTCCAGGTATAACACATCCAATCATGTCCATGTATGACACATCCAATCATGTCTAGGTATAACACATCCAATCATGTCTAGGTATAACACATCCAATCATGTCTAGGTATAACACATCCAATCATGTCTAGGTATAACACATCCAATCATGTCCAGGTATAACGCATCCAATCATGTCCAGGTATGACACATCCAATCATGTCCAGGTATGACACATCCAATCATGTCTAGGTATAGCAAATCCAATCATGTCTAGGTATAGCACATGCAATCATGTCCACGTATAGCACATGCAATCATGTCCAGGTATAACACATCCAATCATGTCTAGGTATAACACATCCAATCATGTCTAGGTATAGCACATCCAATCATGTTCAGGTATAGCGCATTCAATCATGTCCAGGTATAGCACATCCAATCATGTCCAGGTATAACACATCCAATCATATCCAGGTATAACACATCCAATCATGTCTAGGTATAACACATCCAATCATGTCTAGGTATAACACATCCAATCATGTCTCGGTATAACACATCCAATCATGTCCAGGTATAACGCATCCAATCATGTCCAGGTATGACACATCCAATCATGTCCAGGTATGACACATCCAAACATGTCTAGGTATAGCAAATCCAATCATGTCTAGGTATAGCACATCCAATCATGTCCAGGTATAACACATCCAATCATGTCCAGGTATGACACATCCAATCATGTCTAGGTATAACACATCCAATCATGTGTAGGTATAGCACATCCAATCATGTCCAGGTATAACACATCCAATCATGTCTAAGTATAACACATCCAATCATGTCTAGGTATAGCACATCCAATCATGTCCAGGTATAACACATTCAATCATGTCCAGGTATAGCACATCCAATCATGTCCAGGTATGACACATTCAATCATGTCCAGGTATAACACATCCAATCATGTCCAGGTATAACACATTCAATCATGTCCAGGTATAGCACATCTAATCATGTCCAGGTATGACACATCCAATCAAGTCCAGGTATAACACATCCAATCATGTCCAGGTATAACACATCCAATCATGTCTAGGTATAGCACATCCAATCATGTCCAGGTATAACATATCCAATCATGTCCAGCTATAACACATCCAATCATGTCCAGGTATAACACATCCAATCATGTCCAGGTATGACACATCCAATCATGTCCAGGTATAACACATCCAATCATGTCTAGGTATAGCAAATCCAATCATGTCTAGGTATAGCACATCCAATCATGTCCAGGTATGACACATCCAATTATGTCCAGGTATAACACAGTAAATCATGTCCAGGTATAGCACATCCAATCATGTCTAGGTATAGCACATCCAATCGTGTCCAGGTATAACACATCCAATCATGTCTAGGTATAACACATCCAATCATGTCTATGTATAACACATCCAATCATGTCTAGGTATAACCCATCCAATCATGTCCAGGTATAACACATCCAATTATGTCCAGGTATAACACAGTAAATCATGTCCAGGTATAGCACATCCAATCATGTCTAGGTATAGCACATCCAATCATGTCCAGGTATAACACATCCAATCATGTCTAGGTATAACACATCCAATCATGTCTATGTATAACACATCCAATCATGTCTAGGTATAACACATCCAATCATGTCTAGGTGTAACACATCCAATCATGTCTAGGTATAACACATCCAATCATGTCTAGGTATAACACATTCAATCATGTCTAGGTATAGCACATCCAATCATGTCCAGGTATAACACATCCAATCATGTCTAGGTATAACACATCCAATCATGTCCAGGTATGACACATCCAATCATGTCCAAGTATAACACATCCAATCATGTCCAGGTATGACACATCCAATCATGTCCAGGTATAACACAATAAATCATGTCCTGGTATAACACATCCAATCATGTCCAAGTATAACACATCCAATCATGTCCAGGTATAACACATCCAATCATGTCTAGGTATAACACATCCAATCATGTCTAGGTATAACACATCCAACCATGTCTAGGTATAACACATCCAATCATGTCTAGGTATAACACATCCAATCATGTCTAGGTATAACACATCCAATCATGTCTAGGTATAACACATCCAATCATGTCTATGTATAACACATCCAATCATGTCCAGGTATAACGCATCCAATCATGTCCAGGTATGATACATCCAATCATGTCCAGGTATAACACATCCAATCATGTCTAGGTATAACACATCCAATCATGTCTAGGTATAGCACATCCAATCATGTCCAGGTATAACACATCCAATCATGTCCATGTATGACACATCCAATCATGTCCAGGTATGACACATCCAATCATGTCCAGGTATAACACATCCAATCATGTACAGGTATGACACATCCAATCATGTCCAGGTATAACACATCCAATCATGTCCAGGTATAACACATCCAATCATGTCCAGGTATGACACATCCAATCATGTCCAGGTATGACACACCCAATCATGTCCAGGTATAACACATCCAATAATGTCCAGGGATAACGCATCCAATCATGTCCAGGTATGACACATTCAATCATGTCCAGGTATAACACATCCAATCATGTCCAGGTATAACACATCCAATCATGTCTTGGTATAACACATCCAATCATGTCTAGGTATAGCACATCCAATCATATCCAGGTATGACACATCCAATCATGTCCAGGTATAACACATCCAATCATGTCCAGGTATATCTCATCCAATCATGTCCAGGTATGACACATCCAATCATGTCCAGGTATAACACATTCAATCATGTCCAGCTATAACACATCGAATCATGTCCTGGTATGACACATCCAATCATGTCCAGGTATAACACATCCAATCATGTCTAGGTATAACACATCCAATCTTGTCTAGGTATAACACATCCAACCATGTCTAGGTATAACACATCCAATCATGTCTAGGTATAACACATCCAATCATGTCTAGGTATAACACATCCAATCATGTCTAGGTATAACACATCCAATCATGTCTAGGTATAACACATCCAATCATGTCTAGGTATAACACATCCAATCATGTCCAGGTATAACGCATCCAATCATGTCCAGGTATGACACATCCAATCATGTCCAGGTATGACACATCCAATCATGTCTAGGTATAGCAAATCCAATCATGTCTAGGTATAGCACATGCAATCATGTCCAGGTATAACACATTCAATCATGTCCAGGTATAGCACATCCAATCATGTCCAGGTATGACACATTCAATCATGTCCAGGTATAACACATCCAATCATGTCCAGGTATAACACATTCAATCATGTCCAGGTATAGCACATCCAATCATGTCCAGGTATGACACATCCAATCATGTCCAGGTATAACACATCCAATCATGTCTAGGTATAGCACATCCAATCATGTCCAGGTATAACATATCCAATCATGTCCAGCTATAACACATCCAATCATGTCCAGGTATAACACATCCAATCATGTCCAGGTATGACACATCCAATCATGTCCAGGTATAACACATCCAATCATGTCTAGGTATAGCAAATCCAATCATGTCTAGGTATAGCACATCCAATCATGTCCAGGTATAACACATCCAATCATGTCTAGGTATAACACATCCAATCATGTGTAGGTATGACACATCCAATCATGTCCAGGTATGACACATCCAATCATGTCTAGGTATAGCAAATCCAATCATGTCTAGGTATAGCACATCCAATCATGTCCAGGTATAACACATCCAATCATGTCCAGGTATAGCACATCCAATCATGTCTAGGTATAGCAAATCCAATCATGTCTAGGTATAGCACATCCAATCATGTCCAGGTATAACACATCCAATCATGTCCAGGTATAGCACATCCAATCATGTCCAGGTAATAATAATAATAATAATAATCTTTATTGAAACCGTATCCCGGAGTGGGATCTTAGTTGAAAATACAATAAAGTAATACAAAAAAGATAAAAAATAACACAAGACATTCAAAGACAATAGAAAATAAAAAATAAAATTAAATTATTTGGCGGTTGGTTGAGGCAACTGGCATTTTAAGATTTTTTCTTGTCGTAATTTGAAACAAGTGTGGATGAATTTTCCTAGTTCAATGATTGTTTTGTCATTTTTAATTTTTAGTATATTTGTAAGTTTTTCGTCATCCGTCCCCAAGTTGCTTATATTGTATTTAATATTCTTGATCATGATTTCTCGTCCCTTCTTGTATAAATCACAATTGAGAAGAAAATGTTTTTCGTTTTCAATTTCCTGTTTGTCACAAACTGGGCAAATTCGGTCCTCCGCTAAAATGTTATTATATCTGCCCCTTTCGATTTGAAGGGTATGAGCACTTATTCTGAGTTTTGTCATAGCTGCTCTATGTATAACACATCCAATCATGTCTAGGTATAACACATCCAATCATGTCTAGGTATAGCACATCCAATCATGTCCAGGTATAACACATCCAATCATGTCCAGGTATAACACATTCAATCATGTCCAGGTATAGCACATCCAATCATGTCTAGGTATAGCACATCCAATCATGTCCAGGTATAACACATCCAATCATGTCTAGGTATAACACATCCAATCATGTTTATGTATAACACATCCAATCATGTCTAGGTATAACACATCCAATCATGTCTAGGTATAACACATCCAACCATGTCTAGGTATAACACATCCAATCATGTCTAGGTATAACACATCCAATCATGTCTAGGTATAACACATCCAATCATGTCTAGGTATAACACATCCAATCATGTCTAGGTATAACACATCCAATCATGTCTAGGTATAACACATCCAATCATGTCCAGGTATAACGCATCCAATCATGTCCAGGTATGACACATCCAATCATGTCCAGGTATGACACATCCAATCATGTCTAGGTATAGCAAATCCAATCATGTCTAGGTATAGCACATGCAATCATGTCCAGGTATAACACATTCAATCATGTCCAGGTATAGCACATCCAATCTTGTCCAGGTATGACACATTCAATCATGTCCAGGTATAACACATCCAATCATGTCCAGGTATAACACATTCAATCATGTCCAGGTATAGCACATCCAATCATGTCCAGGTATGACACATCCAATCATGTCCAGGTATAACACATCCAATCATGTCTAGGTATAGCACATCCAATCATGTCCAGGTATAACATATCCAATCATGTCCAGCTATAACACATCCAATCATGTCCAGGTATAACACATCCAATCATGTCCAGGTATGACACATCCAATCATGTCCAGGTATAACACATCCAATCATGTACAGGTATGACACATCCAATCATGTCCAGGTATAACACATCCAATCATGTCCAGGTATAACACATCCAATCATGTCCAGGTATGACACACCCAATCATGTCCAGGTATAACACATCCAATAATGTCCAGGGATAACGCATCCAATCATGTCCAGGTATGACACATTCAATCATGTCCAGGTATAACACATCCAATCATGTCCAGGTATAACACATCCAATCATGTCTTGGTATAACACATCCAATCATGTCTAGGTATAGCACATCCAATCATATCCAGGTATGACACATCCAATCATGTCCAGATATAACACATCCAATCATGTCCAGGTATATCTCATCCAATCATGTCCAGGTATGACACATCCAATCATGTCCAGGTATAACACATTCAATCATGTCCAGGTATAACACATCGAATCATGTCCAGGTATGACACATCCAATCATGTCCAGGTATAACACATCCAATCATGTCTAGGTATAACACATCCAATCATGTCTAGGTATAACACATCCAACCATGTCTAGGTATAACACATCCAATCATGTCTAGGTATAACACATCCAATCATGTCTAGGTATAACACATCCAATCATGTCTAGGTATAACACATCCAATCATGTCTAGGTATAACACATCCAATCATGTCTAGGTATAACACATCCAATCATGTCCAGGTATAACGCATCCAATCATGTCCAGGTATGACACATCCAATCATGTCCAGGTATGACACATCCAATCATGTCTAGGTATAGCAAATCCAATCATGTCTAGGTATAGCACATGCAATCATGTCCAGGTATAACACATTCAATCATGTCCAGGTATAGCACATCCAATCATGTCCAGGTATGACACATTCAATCATGTCCAGGTATAACACATCCAATCATGTCCAGGTATAACACATTCAATCATGTCCAGGTATAGCACATCCAATCATGTCCAGGTATAGCACATCCAATCATGTCCAGGTATGACACATCCAATCATGTCCAGGTATAACACATCCAATCATGTCTAGGTATAGCACATCCAATCATGTCCAGGTATAACATCCAATCATGTCCAGCTATAACACATCCAATCATGTCCAGGTATAACACATCCAATCATGTCCAGGTATGACACATCCAATCATGTCCAGGTATAACACATCCAATCATGTACAGGTATGACACATCCAATCATGTCCAGGTATAACACATCCAATCATGTCCAGGTATAACACATCCAATCATGTCCAGGTATGACACACCCAATCATGTCCAGGTATAACACATCCAATAATGTCCAGGGATAACGCATCCAATCATGTCCAGGTATGACACATTCAATCATGTCCAGGTATAACACATCCAATCATGTCCAGGTATAACACATCCAATCATGTCTTGGTATAACACATCCAATCATGTCTAGGTATAGCACATCCAATCATATCCAGGTATGACACATCCAATCATGTCCAGATATAACACATCCAATCATGTCCAGGTATATCTCATCCAATCATGTCCAGGTATGACACATCCAATCATGTCCAGGTATAACACATTCAATCATGTCCAGGTATAACACATCGAATCATGTCCAGGTATGACACATCCAATCATGTCCAGGTATAACACATCCAATCATGTCTAGGTATAACACATCCAATCATGTCTAGGTATAACACATCCAACCATGTCTAGGTATAACACATCCAATCATGTCTAGGTATAACACATCCAATCATGTCTAGGTATAACACATCCAATCATGTCTAGGTATAACACATCCAATCATGTCTAGGTATAACACATCCAATCATGTCTAGGTATAACACATCCAATCATGTCCAGGTATAACGCATCCAATCATGTCCAGGTATGACACATCCAATCATGTCCAGGTATGACACATCCAATCATGTCTAGGTATAGCAAATCCAATCATGTCTAGGTATAGCACATGCAATCATGTCCAGGTATAACACATTCAATCATGTCCAGGTATAGCACATCCAATCATGTCCAGGTATGACACATTCAATCATGTCCAGGTATAACACATCCAATCATGTCCAGGTATAACACATTCAATCATGTCCAGGTATAGCACATCCAATCATGTCCAGGTATGACACATCCAATCATGTCCAGGTATAACACATCCAATCATGTCTAGGTATAGCACATCCAATCATGTCCAGGTATAACACATCCAATCATGTCCAGGTATGACACATCCAATCATGTCCAGGTATAACACATCCAATCATGTCTAGGTATAGCAAATCCAATCATGTCTAGGTATAGCACATCCAATCATGTCCAGGTATAACACATCCAATCATGTCTAGGTATAACACATCCAATCATGTGTAGGTATGACACATCCAATCATGTCCAGGTATGACACATCCAATCATGTCTAGGTATAGCAAATCATGTCTAGGTATAGCACATCCAATCATGTCCAGGTATAACACATCTAATCATGTCCAGATATAGCACATCCAATCATGTCTAGGTATAGCAAATCCAATCATGTCTAGGTATAGCACATCCAATCATGTCCAGGTATAACACATCCAATCATGTCCAGGTATAACATATCCAATCATGTCCAGCTATAACACATCCAATCATGTCCAGGTATAACACATCCAATCATGTCCAGGTATGACACATCCAATCATGTCCAGGTATAACACATCCAATCATGTCTAGGTATAGCAAATCCAATCATGTCTAGGTATAGCACATCCAATCATGTCCAGGTATAACACATCCAATCATGTCTAGGTATAACACATCCAATCATGTGTAGGTATGACACATCCAATCATGTCCAGGTATGACACATCCAATCATGTCTAGGTATAGCAAATCCAATCATGTCTAGGTATAGCACATCCAATCATGTCCAGGTATAACACATCCAATCATGTCCAGGTATAGCACATCCAATCATGTCTAGGTATAGCAAATCCAATCATGTCTAGGTATAGCACATCCAATCATGTCCAGGTATAACACATCCAATCATGTCCAGGTATAACACAGTAAATAATGTCCAGGTATAGCACATCCAATCATGTCTAGGTATAGCACATCCAATCATGTCTATGTATAACACATCCAACCATGTCTAGGTATAACACATCCAATAATGTCTAGGTATAACACATCCAATCATGTCTAGATATAACACAGTAAATCATGTCCATGTATAACGCATCCAATCATGTCCAGGTATGACACATCCAATCATGTCCAGGTATAACACAGTAAATCATGTCTAGGTATAGCAAATCCAATCATGTCTAGGTATAGCACATCCAATCATGTCTAGGTATAGCACATCCAATCATGTCCAGGTATAACACATCCAATCATGTCCAGGTATAACACATTCAATCATGTCCAGGTATAGCACATCCAATCATGTCTAGGTTTAGCACATCCAATCATGTCCAGGTATAACACATCCAATCATGTCTAGGTATAACACATCCAATCATGTCTATGTATAACACATCCAATCATGTCTAGGTATAACACATCCAATCATGTCTAGGTATAACACATCCAATCATGTCTAGATATAACACAGTAAATCATGTCCATGTATACCGCATCCAATCATGTCCAGGTATGACACATCCAATCATGTCCAGGTATAACACAGTAAATCATGTCTAGGTATAGAAAATCCAATCATGTCTAGGTATAGCACATCCAATCATGTCCAGGTATAACACATCCAATCATGTCCAGGTATAACACAGTAAATCATGTCCAGGTATAGCACATCCAATCATGTCTAGGTATAGCACATCCAATCATGTCCAGGTATAACACATCAAATCATGTCTAGGTATAACACATCCAATCATGTCTATGTATAACACATCCAATCATGTCTAGGTATAACACATCCAATCATGTCTAGGTATAACACATCCAATCATGTCTAGGTATAACACAGTAAATCATGTCCAGGTATAACGCATCCAATCATGTCCAGGTATGACACATCCAATCATGTCCAGGTATAGCACATCCAATCATGTCCAGGTATAACACATCCAATCATGTCTAGGTATAACACATCCAATCATGTGTAGGTATAGCACATCCAATCATGTCCAAATATTACGCATCCAATCATGTCTAGGTATGACACATCCAATCATATCCAGGTATAACACATCTAATCATGTCTAGGTATAGCAAATCCAATCATGTCTAGATATAGCACATCCAATCATGTCCAGGTATAACACATCCAATCATGTCCAGGTATAACACAGTAAATCATGTCCAGGTATAGCACATCCAATCATGTCTAGGTATAGCACATCCAATCATGTCCAGGTATAACGCATCCAATCATGTCCAGGTATGACACATCCAATCATGTCCAGGTATAGCACATGCAATCATGTCCAGGTATAACACATCCAATCATGTCTAGGTATAACACATCCAATCATATCTAGGTATAGCACATCCAATCATGTCCAGGTATAGCACATCCAATCATGTCTAGGTATAGCACATCCAATCATGTCCAGGTATAACACATCCAATCATGTCTAGGTATAACACATCCAATCATGTCTATGTATAACACATCCAATCATGTCTAGGTATAACACATCCAATCATGTCTAGGTATAACACATCCAATCATGTCTAGATATAACACAGTAAATCATGTCCATGTATAACGCATCCAATCATGTCCACGTACGACACATCCAATCATGTCCAGGTATAACACAGTAAATCATGTCTAGGTATAGCAAATCCAATCATGTCTAGGTATAGCACATCCAATCATGTCCAGGTATAACACATCCAATCATGTCCAGGTATAACACAGTAAATCATGTCCAGGTATAGCACATCCAATCATGTCTAGGTATAGCACATCCAATCACGTCCAGGTATAACACATCCAATCATGTCTAGGTATAACACATCCAATCATGTCTATGTATAACACATCCAATCATGTCTAGGTATAACACATCCAATCATGTCTAGGTATAACACATCCAATCATGTCTAGGTATAACACAGTAAATCATGTCCAGGTATAACGCATCCAATCATGTCCAGGTATGACACATCCAATCATGTCCAGGTATAACACATCCAATCATGTCCAGGTATAACGCATCCAATCATGTCTAGGTATAGCACATCCAATCATGTCCAGGTATAACACATCCAATCATGTCTAGGTATAACACATCCAATCATGTGTAGGTATAGCACATCCAATCATGTCCAAATATAACGCATCCAATCATGTCTAGGTATGACACATCCAATCATGTCCAGGTATAACACATCTAATCATGTCTAGGTATAGCAAATCCAATCATGTCTAGATATAGCACATCCAATCATGTCCAGGTATAACACATGCAATCATGTCCAGGTATAACACAGTAAATCATGTCCAGGTATAGCACATCCAAACATGTCTAGGTATAGCACATCCAATCATGTCCAGGTATAACACATCCAATCATGTCTAGGTATAACACATCCAATCATGTCTATGTATAACACATCCAATCATGTCTAGGTATAACACATCCAATCATGTCTAGGTATAACACATCCAATCATGTCTCGGTATAACACATCCAATCATGTCCAGGTATAACGCATCCAATCATTTCCAGGTATGACACATCCAATCATGTCCAGGTATGACACATCCAATCATGTATAGGTATAGCAAATCCAATCATGTCTAGGTATAGCACATCCAATCATGTCCAGGTATAACACATCCAATCATGTCCAGGTATAACACATCCAATCATGTCTAGGTATAACACATCCAATCATGTCTAGGTATAGCACATCCAATCATGTCCAGGTATAACACATCCAATCATGTCTAAGTATAACACATCCAATCATGTCTAGGTATAGCACATCCAATCATGTCCAGGTATAACACATTCAATCATGTCCAGGTATAGCACATCCAATCATGTCCAGGTATGACACATTCAATCATGTCCAGGTATAACACATCCAATCATGTCCAGGTATAGCACATTCAATCATGTCCAGGTATAGCACATCCAATCATGTCCAGGTATGACACATCCAATCATGTCCAGGTATAACACATCCAATCATGTCCAGGTATAACACATCCAATCATGTCTAGGTATAGCATATCCAATCATGTCCAGGTATAACATATCCAATCATGTCCAGGTATAACACATCCAATCATGTCCAGGTATAACACATCCAATCATGTCCAGGTATGACACATCCAATCATGTCCAGGTATAACACATCCAATCATGTCTAGGTATAGCAAATCCAATCATGTCTAGGTATAGCACATCCAATCATGTCCAGGTATAACACATCCAATCATGTCCAGGTATAACACAGTAAATCATGTCCAGGTATAGCACATCCAATCATGTCTAGGTATAGCACATCCAATCATGTCCAGGTATAACACATCCAATCATGTCTAGGTATAACACATCCAATCATGTCTATGTATAACACATCCAATCATGTCTAGGTATAACACATCCAATCATGTCTAGGTATAACACATCCAATCATGTCTAGGTATAACACAGTAAATCATGTCCAGGTATAACGCATCCAATCATGTCCAGGTATGACACATCCAATCATGTCCAGGTATAACACAGTAAATCATGTCCAGGTATAACGCATCCAATCATGTCTAGGTATAGCACATCCAATCATGTCCAGGTATAACACATCCAATCATGTCTAGGTATAACACATCCAATCATGTGTAGGTATAGCACATCCAATCATGTCCAAATATTACGTATCCAATCATGTCTAGGTATGACACATCCAATCATATCCAGGTATAACACATCTAATCATGTCTAGGTATAGCAAATCCAATCATGTCTAGATATAGCACATCCAATCATGTCCAGGTATAACACATCCAATCATGTCCAGGTATAACACAGTAAATCATGTCCAGGTATAGCACATCCAATCATGTCTAGGTATAGCACATCCAATCATGTCCAGGTATAACACATCCAATCATGTCTAGGTATAACACATCCAATCATGTCTATGTATAACACATCCAATCATGTCTAGGTATAACACATCCAATCATGTCTAGGTATAACACATCCAATCATGTCTCGGTATAACACATCCAATCATGTCTAGGTATAACGCATCCAATCATGTCCAGGTATGACACATCCAATCATGTCCAGGTATAGCACATGCAATCATGTCCAGGTATAACACATCCAATCATGTCTAGGTATAACACATCCAATCATGTCTAGGTATAGCACATCCAATCATGTCCAGGTATAACACATCCAATCATGTCCAGGTATAACACATTCAATCATGTCCAGGTATAGCACATCCAATCATGTCTAGGTATAGCACATCCAATCATGTCCAGGTATAACACATCCAATCATGTCTAGGTATAACACATCCAATCATGTCTATGTATAACACATCCAATCATGTCTAGGTATAACACATCCAATCATGTCTAGGTATAACACATCCAATCATGTCTAGATATAACACAGTAAATCATGTCCATGTATAACGCATCCAATCATGTCCACGTACGACACATCCAATCATGTCCAGGTATAACACAGTAAATCATGTCCAGGTATAGCACATCCAATCATGTCTAGGTATAGCACATCCAATCACGTCCAGGTATAACACATCCAATCATGTCTAGGTATAACACATCCAATCATGTCTATGTATAACACATCCAATCATGTCTAGGTATAACACATCCAATCATGTCTAGGTATAACACATCCAATCATGTCTAGGTATAACACAGTAAATCATGTCCAGGTATAACGCATCCAATCATGTCCAGGTATGACACATCCAATCATGTCCAGGTATAACACAGTAAATCATGTCCAGGTATAACGCATCCAATCATGTCTAGGTATAGCACATCCAATCATGTCCAGGTATAACACATCCAATCATGTCTAGGTATAACACATCCAATCATGTGTAGGTATAGCACATCCAATCATGTCCAAATATAACGCATCCAATCATGTCTAGGTATGACACATCCAATCATGTCCAGGTATAACACATCTAATCATGTCTAGGTATAGCAAATCCAATCATGTCTAGATATAGCACATCCAATCATGTCCAGGTATAACACATGCAATCATGTCCAGGTATAACACAGTAAATCATGTCCAGGTATAGCACATCCAAACATGTCTAGGTATAGCACATCCAATCATGTCCAGGTATAACACATCCAATCATGTCTAGGTATAACACATCCAATCATGTCTATGTATAACACATCCAATCATGTCTAGGTATAACACATCCAATCATGTCTAGGTATAACACATCCAATCATGTCTCGGTATAACACATCCAATCATGTCCAGGTATAACGCATCCAATCATGTCCAGGTATGACACATCCAATCATGTCCAGGTATGACACATCCAATCATGTCTAGGTATAGCAAATCCAATCATGTCTAGGTATAGCACATCCAATCATGTCCAGGTATAACACATCCAATCATGTCCAGGTATAACACATCCAATCATGTCTAGGTATAACACATCCAATCATGTCTAGGTATAGCACATCCAATCATGTCCAGGTATAACACATCCAATCATGTCTAAGTATAACACATCCAATCATGTCTAGGTATAGCACATCCAATCATGTCCAGGTATAACACATTCAATCATGTCCAGGTATAGCACATCCAATCATGTCCAGGTATGACACATTCAATCATGTCCAGGTATAACACATCCAATCATGTCCAGGTATAGCACATTCAATCATGTCCAGGTGTAGCACATCCAATCATGTCCAGGTATGACACATCCAATCATGTCCAGGTATAACACATCCAATCATGTCCAGGTATAACACATCCAATCATGTCTAGGTATAGCATATCCAATCATGTCCAGGTATAACATATCCAATCATGTCCAGGTATAACACATCCAATCATGTCCAGGTATAACACATCCAATCATGTCCAGGTATGACACATCCAATCATGTCCAGGTATAACACATCCAATCATGTCTAGGTATAGCAAATCCAATCATGTCTAGGTATAGCACATCCAATCATGTCCAGGTATAACACATCCAATCATGTCCAGGTATAACACAGTAAATCATGTCCAGGTATAGCACATCCAATCATGTCTAGGTATAGCACATCCAATCATGTCCAGGTATAACACATCCAATCATGTCTAGGTATAACACATCCAATCATGTCTATGTATAACACATACAATCATGTCTAGGTATAACACATCCAATCATGTCTAGGTATATCACATCCAATCATGTCTAGGTATAACACATCCAATCATGTCCAGGTATAACGCATCCAATCATGTCCAGGTATGACACATCCAATCATGTCCAGGTATGACACATCCAATCATGTCTAGGTATAGCAAATCCAATCATGTCTAGGTATAGCACATCCAATCATGTCCAGGTATAACACACCCAATCATGTCCAGGTATAGCACATCCAATCATGTCTAGGTATAGCACATCCAATCATGTCCAGGTATAACACATCCAATCATGTCTAGGTATAACACATCCAATCATGTCTATGTATAACACATCCAATCATGTCTAGGTATAACACATCCAATCATGTCTAGGTATAACACATCCAATCATGTCTCGGTATAACACATCCAATCATGTCTAGGTATAACGCATCCAATCATGTCCAGGTATGACACATCCAATCATGTCCAGGTATAGCACATGCAATCATGTCCAGGTATAACACATCCAATCATGTCTAGGTATAACACATCCAATCATGTCTAGGTATAGCACATCCAATCATGTCCAGGTATAACACATCCAATCATGTCCAGGTATAACACATTCAATCATGTCCAGGTATAGCACATCCAATCATGTCTAGGTATAGCACATCCAATCATGTCCAGGTATAACACATCCAATCATGTCTAGGTATAACACATCCAATCATGTCTATGTATAACACATCCAATCATGTCTAGGTATAACACATCCAATCATGTCTAGGTATAACACATCCAATCATGTCTAGATATAACACAGTAAATCATGTCCATGTATAACGCATCCAATCATGTCCACGTACGACACATCCAATCATGTCCAGGTATAACACAGTAAATCATGTCTAGGTATAGCAAATCCAATCATGTCTAGGTATAGCACATCCAATCATGTCCAGGTATAACACATCCAATCATGTCCAGGTATAACACAGTAAATCATGTCCAGGTATAGCACATCCAATCATGTCTAGGTATAGCACATCCAATCACGTCCAGGTATAACACATCCAATCATGTCTAGGTATAACACATCCAATCATGTCTATGTATAACACATCCAATCATGTCTAGGTATAACACATCCAATCATGTCTAGGTATAACACATCCAATCATGTCTAGGTATAACACAGTAAATCATGTCCAGGTATAACGCATCCAATCATGTCCAGGTATGACACATCCAATCATGTCCAGGTATAACACAGTAAATCATGTCCAGGTATAACGCATCCAATCATGTCTAGGTATAGCACATCCAATCATGTCCAGGTATAACACATCCAATCATGTCTAGGTATAACACATCCAATCATGTGTAGGTATAGCACATCCAATCATGTCCAAATATAACGCATCCAATCATGTCTAGGTATGACACATCCAATCATGTCCAGGTATAACACATCTAATCATGTCTAGGTATAGCAAATCCAATCATGTCTAGATATAGCACATCCAATCATGTCCAGGTATAACACATGCAATCATGTCCAGGTATAACACAGTAAATCATGTCCAGGTATAGCACATCCAAACATGTCTAGGTATAGCACATCGAATCATGTCCAGGTATAACACATCCAATCATGTCTAGGTATAACACATCCAATCATGTCTATGTATAACACATCCAATCATGTCTAGGTATAACACATCCAATCATGTCTAGGTATAACACATCCAATCATGTCTCGGTATAACACATCCAATCATGTCCAGGTATAACGCATCCAATCATGTCCAGGTATGACACATCCAATCATGTCCAGGTATGACACATCCAATCATGTCTAGGTATAGCAAATCCAATCATGTCTAGGTATAGCACATCCAATCATGTCCAGGTATAACACATCCAATCATGTCCAGGTATAACACATCCAATCATGTCTAGGTATAACACATCCAATCATGTCTAGGTATAGCACATCCAATCATGTCCAGGTATAACACATCCAATCATGTCTAAGTATAACACATCCAATCATGTCTAGGTATAGCACATCCAATCATGTCCAGGTATAACACATTCAATCATGTCCAGGTATAGCACATCCAATCATGTCCAGGTATGACACATTCAATCATGTCCAGGTATAACACATCCAATCATGTCCAGGTATAGCACATTCAATCATGTCCAGGTGTAGCACATCCAATCATGTCCAGGTATGACACATCCAATCATGTCCAGGTATAACACATCCAATCATGTCCAGGTATAACACATCCAATCATGTCTAGGTATAGCATATCCAATCATGTCCAGGTATAACATATCCAATCATGTCCAGGTATAACACATCCAATCATGTCCAGGTATAACACATCCAATCATGTCCAGGTATGACACATCCAATCATGTCCAGGTATAACACATCCAATCATGTCTAGGTATAGCAAATCCAATCATGTCTAGGTATAGCACATCCAATCATGTCCAGGTATAACACATCCAATCATGTCCAGGTATAACACAGTAAATCATGTCCAGGTATAGCACATCCAATCATGTCTAGGTATAGCACATCCAATCATGTCCAGGTATAACACATCCAATCATGTCTAGGTATAACACATCCAATCATGTCTATGTATAACACATACAATCATGTCTAGGTATAACACATCCAATCATGTCTAGGTATATCACATCCAATCATGTCTAGGTATAACACATCCAATCATGTCCAGGTATAACGCATCCAATCATGTCCAGGTATGACACATCCAATCATGTCCAGGTATGACACATCCAATCATGTCTAGGTATAGCAAATCCAATCATGTCTAGGTATAGCACATCCAATCATGTCCAGGTATAACACACCCAATCATGTCCAGGTATAACACATCCAATCATGTCTAGGTTTAACACATCCAATCATGTCTAGGTATAGCACATCCAATCATGTCCAGGTATAACACATCCAATCATGTCTAAGTATAACACATCCAATCATGTCTAGGTATAGCACATCCAATCATGTCCAGGTATAACACATTCAATCATGTCCAGGTATAGCACATCCAATCATATCCAGGTATGACACATTCAATCATGTCCAGGTATAACACATCCAATCATGCCCAGGTATAACACATTCAATCATGTCCAGGTATAGCACATCCAATCATGTCCAGGTATGACACATCCAATCATGTCCAGGTGTAACACATCCAATCATGTCTAAGTATAACACATCCAATCATGGTTAGGTATAACACATCCAATCATGTCCAGGTATAACACATCCAATCATATCTAGGTATAACACATCCAATCATGTCCAGGTATGACACATCCAATCATGTCTAGTTATAACACATCCAATCATGTTTAGGAATAACACATCCAATCATGTCCAGGTATAACACATCCAATCATGTCTAGGTATAGCACATCCAATCATGTCCAGGTATAACACATCCAATCATGTCCAGGTATAACACATCCAATCATGTCCAGGTATAACACATCCAATCATGTACTGGTATGACACATCCAATCATGTCCAGGTATAACGCATCCAATCATGTCCAGGTATGACACATCCAATCATGTCCAGGTATAACACATCCAATCATGTCCAGGTATGACACATCCAATCATGTCCAGGTATGACACATCCAACCATGTCCAGGTATAACACATCCAATCATGTACAGGTATGACACATCCAATCATGTCCAGGTATAACACATCCAATCATGTCCAGGTATAACACATCCAATCATGTCTAGGTATAACACATCCAATCATGTCTAGGTATAGCACATCCAATCATATCCAGGTATGACACATCCAATCATGTCCAGGTATAACACATCCAATCATGTCCAGGTATATCTCATCCAATCATGTCCAGGTATGACACATCCAATCATGTCCAGGTATAACACATTCAATCATGTCCAGGTATAACACATCGAATCATGTCCAGGTATGACACATCCAATCATGTCCAGGTATAACACATCCAATCATGTGTAGGTATAACACATCCAATCATGTCTAGGTATAACACATCCAACCATATCTAGGTATAACACATCCAATCATGTCTAGGTATAACACATCCAATCATGTCTAGGTATAACACATCCAATCATGTCTAGGTATAACACATCCAATCATGTCTAGGTATAACGCATCCAATCATGTCCAGGTATGACACATCCAATCATGTCCAGGTATGACACATCCAATCATGTCTAGGTATAGCAAATCCAATCATGTCTAGGTATAGCACATCCAATCATGTCCAGGTATAACACATCCAATCATGTCCAGGTATAGCACATCCAATCATGTCCAGGTATAACACATCCAATCATGTCTAGGTATAACACATCCAATCATGTCTAGGTATAGCACATGCAATCATGTCCAGGTATAACACATCCAATCATGTCTAGGTATAACACATCCAATCATGTCTAGGTATAGCACATCCAATCATGTCCAGGTATAACACATCCAATCATGTCCAGGTATAACACATTCAATCATGTCCAGGTATAGCACATCCAATCATGTCCAGGTATAACACATCCAATCATATCCAGGTATAACACATCCAATCATGTCTAGGTGTAACACATCCAATCATGTCTAGGTGTAACACATCCAATCATGTCTAGGTATAGCACATCCAATCATGTCCAGGTATAACACATCCAATCATGTCTAGGTATAACACATCCAATCATGTCTAGGTATAGCACATCCAAGCATGTCCAGGTATAACACATCTCATCATGTCCAGCTATAACACATCCAATCATGTCCAGGTATGACACATCCAATCATGTCCAGGTATGACACATCCAATCATGTCCAGGTATAACACATCCAATCATGTCTAGTTATAGCACATCCAATCATGTCCAGGTATAACATATCCAATCATGTCCAGGTATAACACATCCAATCATGTCCAGGTATAACACATCCAATCATGTCCAGGTATAACACATCCAATCATGTCCAGGTATAACACATCCAATCATGTCCAGGTATGACACATCCAATCATGTCCAAGTATAACACAGTAAATCATGTCCAGGTATGACACATCCAATCATTTCCAGGTATAACACAATAAATTATGTCCAGGTATAACACATCCAATCATGTCCAAGTATAACACATCCAATCATGTCTAGGTATAACACATCCAATCAATTCTAGGTATAACACATCCAATCATGTCTAGGTATAACACATCCAATCATGTCTAAGTATAACACATCCAATCATGTCTAGGTATAACACATCCAATCATGTCTAGGTATAACACATCCAATCATGTCTAGGTATAACACATCCAATCATGTCCAGGTATAACGCATCCAATCATGTCCAGGTATGATACATCCAATCATGTCCAGGTATAACACATCCAATCATGTCTAGGTCTAACACATCCAATCATGTCTAGGTATAGCACATCCAATCATGTCCAGGTATAACACATCCAATCATGTCCATGTATGACACATCCAATTATGTCCAGGTATAACACATCCAATCATGTCCAGGTATAACACATCCAATCATGTACTGGTATGACACATCCAATCATGTCCAGGTATAACGCATCCAATCATGTCCAGGTATGACACATCCAATCATGTCCAGGTATAACACATCCAAGCATGTCCAGGTATGACACATCCAATCATGTCCAGGTATAACACATCCAATCATGTCTAGGTATAACACATCCAACCATGTCTAGGTAAAACACATCCAGTCATGTCTAGGTATAACACATCCAATCATGTCTAGGTATAACACATCCAATCATGTCTAGGTATAACACATCCAATCATGTCTAGGTATAACACATCCAATCATGTCCAGGTATAACGCATCCAATCATGTCCAGGTATGACACATCCAATCATGTCCAGGTATGACACATCCAATCATGTCTAGGTATAGCAAATCCAATCATGTCTAGGTATAGCACATGCAATCATGTCCAGGTATAACACATCCAATCATGTCTAGGTATAACACATCCAATCATGTCTAGGTATAGCACATCCAATCATGTCCAGGTATAACACATTCAATCGTGTCCAGGCATAGCACATCCAATCATGTCCAGGTATAACACATCCAATCATATCCAGGTATAACACATCCAATCATGTCTAGGTATAACACATCCAGTCATGTCTAGGTATAACACATCCAATCATGTCTCGTTATAACACATCCAATCATGTCCAGGTATAACGCATCCAATCATGTCCAGGTATGACACATCCAATCATGTCCAGGTATGACACATCCAAACATGTCTAGGTATAGCAAATCCAATCATGTCTAGGTATAGCACATCCAATCATGTCCAGGTATAACACATCCAATCATGTCCAGGTATAACACATCCAATCATGTCTAGGTATAACACATCCAATCATGTCTAGGTATAGCACATCCAATCATGTCCAGGTATAACACATCCAATCATGTCTATGTATAACACATCCAATCATGTCTAGGTATAGCACATCCAATCATGTCCAGGTATAACACATTCAATCATGTCCAGGTATAGCACATCCAATCATGTCCAGGTATGACACATTCAATCATGTCCAGGTATAACACATCCAATCATGTCCAGGTATAACACATTCAATCATGTCCAGGTATAGCACATCCAATCATGTCCAGGTATGACACATCCAATCATGTCCAGGTATAACACATACAATCATGTCCAGGTATAACACATCCAATCATGTCTAGGTATAGCACATCCAATCATGTCCAGGTATAACATATCCAATCATGTCCAGCTATAACACATCCAATCATGTCCAGGTATAACACATCCAATCATGTCCAGGTATGGCACATCCAATCATGTCCAGGTATAACACATCCAATCATGTCTAGGTATAGCAAATCCAATCATGTCTAGGTATAGCACATCCAATCATGTCCAGGTATAACACATCCAATTATGTCCAGGTATAACACAGTAAATCATGTCCAGGTATAGCACATCCAATCATGTCTAGGTATAGCACATCCAATCATGTCCAGGTATAACACATCCAATCATGTCTAGGTATAACACATCCAATCATGTCTATGTATAACACATCCAATCATGTCTAGGTATAACACATCCAATCATGTCTAGGTATAACACATCCAATCATGTCTAGGTATAACACAGTAAATCATGTCCAGGTATAACGCATCCAATCATGTCCAGGTATGACACATTCAATCATGTCCAGGTATAACACAGTAAATCATGTCTAGGTATAGCAAATCCAATCATGTCTAGGTATAGCACATCCAATCATGTCCAGGTATAACACATCCAATCATGTCCAGGTATAACACAGTAAATCATGTCCAGGTATAGCACATCCAATCATGTCTAGGTATAGCACATCCAATCATGTCCAGGTATAACACATCCAATCATGTCTAGGTATAACACATCCAATCATGTCTATGTATAACACATCCAATCATGTCTAGGTATAACACATCCAATCATGTCTAGGTATAACACATCCAATCATGTCTAGGTATAACACAGTAAATCATGTCCAGGTATAACGCATCCAATCATGTCCAGGTATGACACATCCAATCATGTCCAGGTATAACACATCCAATCATGTCCAGGTATAACGCATCCAATCATGTCTAGGTATAGCACATCCAATCATGTCCAGGTATAACACATCCAATCATGTCTAGGTATAACACATCCAATCATGTGTAGGTATAGCACATCCAATCATGTCCAAATATAACGCATCCAATCATGTCTAGGTATGACACATCCAATCATGTCCAGGTATAACACATCTAATCATGTCTAGGTATAGCAAATCCAATCATGTCTAGGTATAGCACATCCAATCATGTCCAGGTATAACACATCCAATCATGTCCAGGTATAACACAGTAAATCATGTCCAGGTATAGCACATCCAATCATGTCTAGGTATAGCACATCCAATCATATCCAGGTATAACACATCCAATCATGTCTAGGTATAACACATCCAATCATGTCTATGTATAACACATCCAATCATGTCTAGGTATAACACATCCAATCATGTCTAGGTATAACACATCCAATCATGTCTCGCTATAACACATCCAATCATGTCCAGGTATAACGCATCCAATCATGTCCAGGTATGACACATCCAATCATGTCCAGGTATGACACATCCAATCATGTCTAGGTATAGCAAATCCAATCATGTCTAGGTATAGCACATCCAATCATGTCCAGGTATAACACATCCAATCATGTCCAGGTATAACACATCCAATCATGTCTAGGTATAACACATCCAATCATGTCTAGGTATAGCACATCCAATCATGTCCAGGTATAACAAATCCAATCATGTCTAAGTATAACACATCCAATCATGTCTAGGTATAGCACATCCAATCATGTCCAGGTATAACACATTCAATCATGTCCAGGTATGACACATTCAATCATGTCCAGGTATAACACATCCAATCATGTCCAGGTATAGCACATTCAATCATGTCCAGGTATAGCACATCCAATCATGTCCAGGTATGACACATCCAATCATGTCCAGGTATAACACATCCAATCATGTCCAGGTATAACACATCCAATCATGTCTAGGTATAGCATATCCAATCATGTCCAGGTATAACATATCCAATCATGTCCAGGTATAACACATCCAATCATGTCCAGGTATAACACATCCAATCATGTCCAGGTATGACACATCCAATCATGTCCAGGTATAACACATCCAATCATGTCTAGGTATAGCAAATCCAATCATGTCTAGGTATAGCACATCCAATCATGTCCAGGTATAGCACATCCAATCATGTCCAGGTATGACACATTCAATCATGTCCAGGTATAACACATCCAATCATGCCCAGGTATAACACATTCAATCATGTCCAGGTATAGCACATCCAATCATGTCCAGGTATGACACATCCAATCATGTCCAGGTGTAACACATCCAATCATGTCTAAGTATAACACATCCAATCATGGTTAGGTATAACACATCCAATCATGTCCAGGTATAACTCATCCAATCATATCTAGGTATAACACATCCAATCATGTCCAGGTATGACACATCCAATCATGTCTAGGTATAACACATCCAATCATGTTTAGGTATAACACATCCAATCATGTCCAGGTATAGCACATCTAATCATGTCTAGGTATAGCAAATCCAATCATGTCTAGGTATAGCACATCCAATCATGTCCAGGTATAACACATCCAATCATGTCCAGGTATAACACAGTAAATCATGTCCAGGTATAGCACATCCAATCATGTCTAGGTATAGCACATCCAATCATATCCAGGTATAACACATCCAATCATGTCTAGGTATAACACATCCAATCATGTCTATGTATAACACATCCAATCATGTCTAGGTATAACACATCCAATCATGTCTAGGTATAACACATCCAATCATGTCTCGGTATAACACATCCAATCATGTCCAGGTATAACGCATCCAATCATGTCCAGGTATGACACATCCAATCATGTCCAGGTATGACACATCAAATCATGTCTAGGTATAGCAAATCCAATCATGTCTAGGTATAGCACATCCAATCATGTCCAGGTATAACACATCCAATCATGTCCAGGTATAACACATCCAATCATGTCTAGGTATAACACATCCAATCATGTCTAGGTATAGCACATCCAATCATGTCCAGGTATAACAAATCCAATCATGTCTAAGTATAACACATCCAATCATGTCTAGGTATAGCACATCCAATCATGTCCAGGTATAACACATTCAATCATGTCCAGGTATGACACATTCAATCATGTCCAGGTATAACACATCCAATCATGTCCAGGTATAGCACATTCAATCATGTCTAGGTATAACACATCCAATCATGTGTAGGTATAGCACATCCAATCATGTCCAAATATAACGCATCCAATCATGTCTAGGTATGACACATTCAATCATGTCCAGGTATAACACATCTAATCATGTCTAGGTATAGCAAATCCAATCATGTCTAGGTATAGCACATCCAATCATGTCCAGGTATAACACATCCAATCATGTCCAGGTATAACACATTCAATCATGTCCAGGTATGACACATTCAATCATGTCCAGGTATAACACATCCAATCATGTCCAGGTATAACACATCCAATCATGTCTAGGTATAACACATCCAATCATGTGTAGGTATAGCACATCCAATCATGTCCAAATATAACGCATCCAATCATGTCTAGGTATGACACATCCAATCATGTCCAGGTATAACACATCTAATCATGTCTAGGTATAGCAAATCCAATCATGTCTAGGTATAGCACATCCAATCATGTCCAGGTATAACACATCCAATCATGTCCAGGTATAACACAGTAAATCATGTCCAGGTATAGCACATCCAATCATGTCTAGGTATAGCACATCCAATCATATCCAGGTATAACACATCCAATCATGTCTAGGTATAACACATCCAATCATGTCTATGTATAACACATCCAATCATGTCTAGGTATAACACATCCAATCATGTCTAGGTATAACACATCCAATCATGTCTCGGTATAACACATCCAATCATGTCCAGGTATAACGCATCCAATCATGTCCAGGTATGACACATCCAATCATGTCCAGGTATGACACATCCAATCATGTCTAGGTATAGCAAATCCAATCATGTCTAGGTATAGCACATCCAATCATGTCCAGGTATAACACATCCAATCATGTCCAGGTATAACACATCCAATCATGTCTAGGTATAACACATCCAATCATGTCTAGGTATAGCACATCCAATCATGTCCAGGTATAACAAATCCAATCATGTCTAAGTATAACACATACAATCATGTCTAGGTATAGCACATCCAATCATGTCCAGGTATAACACATTCAATCATGTCCAGGTATGACACATTCAATCATGTCCAGGTATAACACATCCAATCATGTCCAGGTATAGCACATTCAATCATGTCCAGGTATAGCACATCCAATCATGTCCAGGTATGACACATCCAATCATGTCCAGGTATAACACATCCAATCATGTCCAGGTATAACACATCCAATCATGTCTAGGTATAGCATATCCAATCATGTCCAGGTATAACATATCCAATCATGTCCAGGTATAACACATCCAATCATGTCCAAGTATAACACATCCAATCATGTCCAGGTATGACACATCCAATCATGTCCAGGTATAACACATCCAATCATGTCTAGGTATAGCAAATCCAATCATGTCTAGGTATAGCACATCCAATCATGTCCAGGTATAACACATCCAATCATGTCCAGGTATAGCACATCCAATCATGTCCAGGTATGACACATTCAATCATGTCCAGGTATAACACATCCAATCATGCCCAGGTATAACACATTCAATCATGTCCAGGTATAGCACATCCAATCATGTCCAGGTATGACACATCCAATCATGTCCAGGTGTAACACATCCAATCATGTCTAAGTATAACACATCCAATCATGGTTAGGTATAACACATCCAATCATGTCCAGGTATAACTCATCCAATCATATCTAGGTATAACACATCCAATCATGTCCAGGTATGACACATCCAATCATGTCTAGGTATAACACATCCAATCATGTTTAGGTATAACACATCCAATCATGTCCAGGTATAACACATCCAATCATGTCTAGGTATAGCACATCCAATCATGTCCAGGTATAACACATCCAATCATGTCTAGGTATAACACATCCAATCATGTCCAGGTATAACGCATCCAATCATGTCTAGGTATGACACATCCAATCATGTCCAGGTATAAATCATCCAATCATGTCTAGGTATAACACATCCAATCATGTCTAGGTATAAGACATCCAATCATTTCTAGGTATAGCACATCCAATCATGTCTAGGTATAACACATCCAATCATGTCCAGGTATAACACATCCAATCATGTCTAGGTATAGCACATCCAATCATGTCCAGGTATAACACATCCAATCATGTCTAGGCATAACACAGTAAATCATGTCCAGGTATTACACATCCAATCATGTCTAGGTATAGCACATCCAATCATGTCCAGGTATAACACATCCAATCATGTGTAGGTATAGCACATCCAATCATGTCCAGGTATAACACAGTAAATCATGTCCAGGTATAACGCATCCAATCATGTCCAGGTATGACACATCCAATCATGTCCAGGTATAACACAGTAAATCATGTCCAGGTATAACGCATCCAATCATGTCTAGGTATAGCACATCCAATCATATCCAGGTATAACACATCCAATCATGTCTCGGTATAACACATCCAATCATGTGTAGGTATAGCACATCCAATCATGTCCAGGTATAACGCATCCAATCATGTCTAGGTATGACACATCCAATCATGTCCAGGTATAACACATCCAATCATGTCTAGGTATAACACATTCAATCATGTCTAGGTATAACACATCCAATCATGTCTAGGTATTGCACATCCAATCATGTCTAGGTATAACACATCCAATCATGTCTAGGTATAACACATCCAATCATGTCTAGGTATAACACATCCAATCATGTCTAGGTATAACACATCCAATCATGTCTAGGTATAACACATACAATCATGTCTAGGTATAGCACATCCAATCATGTCTAGGTATAGCACATCCAATCATGTCCAGGTATGACACATCCAATCATGTCCAGGAATACCACATCCAATCATATCTAGGTATAACACATCCAATCATGTCTAGGTATAACACATCCAATCATGTCTAGGTATAACACATCCAATCATGTCTAGGTATAGCACATCCAATCATGTCCAGGTATGACACATCCAATCATGTCCAGGAATACCACATCCAATCATATCAAGGTATAATATATTCAATCATGTCTAGGTATAGTACATTCAATCATGTCTAGGTGTAGTACATTCAATCATGTCTAGGTATAGTACATTCAATCATATCTAGGTATAGTACATTCAATCATGTCTAGGTGTAGTACATTCAATCATGTCTAGGTATAGTACATTCAATCATATCTAGGTAAAGTACATTCAATCATATCTAGGTAAAGTATATTCAATCATGTCTAGGTATAGTACATTCAATCATGTCTAGGTATAGTACATTCAATCATGTCTAGGTATAGTACATTCAATCATGTCTAGGTATAGTACATTCAATCATGTCTAGGTGTAGTACATTCAATCATGTCTAGGTATAGTACATTCAATCATGTCTAGGTATAGTACATTCAATCATGTCTAGGTATAGTACATTCAATCATGTCATTGTACGATAATGCATGTATTATTTCTACAACACCAGCGTATTTAATAATTCATTAGAGGAGGGCGTTATTGCAGAATTCAGGAAGACTGGATATGAAACAAATTCTACTGAAAGAGGGCGCTATTGTACTGTGTGATTTTTTTATTGTGAAAGCTGTGGAAATAAATGACAATCTTGTAAAAAAAAGAGCATATAACAGTATTAAATAGCATGATATGTTTCTCTGTAAATGTGTGTTATTTGTTTTCATTAAGTTATTAAATTTAATTGAATCTGGGTAAGTATTATAATAAGCTGGTAAGTATGTTTTCCTTATGTCAGAATAAAGTGGACAGCATAACAGGAAATGAAACTCTTATTCAACGATATCACGACAGAAATTACAGTGAAGTTCATATTAGACTCGTATATTCCTATTGTATCTAAATACGACATATGTTTAAGAATAATTGCATCGTTATGGAATGCTGAAATACGTGACTCAAAAACAGCTGCTGTCGTATAGAACTTAAAGTTAATGTACACGATAGAATATGAAGAATTCATACTTGTTATGAGGTCATATGTAATGTGTCAGTTTAAATACGACACGGAAAAGAGTGGGTACATAGAGGATCGACTCAGATGGCGATGAAAGCTTGTGTGGCAGTCGCTAGTAAATCTGCAATCACAAACTGTTCGAGTAATTTGTAAACTAGTCACGTGTCGAATAATACTGAGTGAGGACATACAGATTTGCAGTATAATGCAAGTAACTATATAACTTGTTAACAATTGAACAGTTCGGCTCATTGGAAATGTGATATTAGGTACAAAATGTATATACCATATAACCACAGCCACTATACAAGCATAGCTAAGACACGAACATGAATTGAAATATCTGTTTGTTTGTTTGACAGAGTTTAAGTTTAACCAAATATCGATCACATTGGGGATTTAGTAGTCGATAAACAAATTACCACAACCTGCCGTATATTTCTCTCTTTTTTTAGTGTGACGACTTTGCGTGCACCATAACTTTACC
The DNA here is from genome assembly GCF_978046115.1 of Saccoglossus kowalevskii. Lineage (NCBI taxonomy): Eukaryota > Metazoa > Hemichordata > Enteropneusta > Harrimaniidae > Saccoglossus > Saccoglossus kowalevskii. Next base: position 2,066,500 of record NC_140642.1, read on the forward strand.
CAAAGACTTGACAGTGTACACCATATGACCACATACACATAAAATCACTTGTCATGACAATGAAATGAGGATATTTACCGGGGTTAGATTCAACCTTTCACCTCAACAAGTTCGATTATATAGTAGGTTTAAGATTATTTAATGATATCCATATATAATTATATTATATAAACCAAAAATAACATTGTATATCAAGGGCGTGACGTAAACGTGCAACTTGTGAGGGCGCTCTTAGCAGATAGCAGGCGTGCACTTGAATCTGATAACCAGCAATTTCACTCGTTCGTAAAATAATTCAAGATACAGTGTTCCAGTAGTTTGATATTCTAACGACTGAGCAGCATTGCTTAACAAGTGTGCATTGTATGATTCTACTTCTATAACACTGAATACATTTAATCTGTAATCTAGGTGTAGGTGATATATACGGAATACATTTAATCTGTAATCCAGGTCTAGGTGATATATACGGAATACATTTAATCTGTAATCCAGGTGTAGGTGATATATACGGAATACCTTTAATCTGTAATTCAGATCTAGGCGATATATACGGAATACCTTTAATCTGTAATCCAGGTCTAGGTGATATATACGGAATACCTCTAATCTGTAATCCAGGTGTAGGTGATATATGCGGAATACATTTAATCTGTAATCCAGGTCTAGGTGATATATACGGAATACATTTAATCTGTAATCCAGGTGTAGGTGACATATACGGAATACATTTAATCTGTAATTCAGGTCGAGGTGATATATACGGAATACATTTAATCTGTAATCCAGGTGTAGGTGATATATACGGAATACATTTAATCTGTAATCCAGGTCTAGGTGATATATACGGAATACATTTAATCTGTAATCCAGGTCTAGGTGATATATACGGAATACATTCAATCTGTAATCCAGGTGTAGGTGATATATACGGAATACCTTTAATCTGTAATGGAGATCTAGGCGATAAATACGGAATACCTTTAATCTGTAATGCAGGTCTAAGTGATATATACGGAATACATTTAATCTGTAATGCAGATCTAGGCGATATATACGGAATACCTTTAATCTGTAATCTAGGTCTAGGTGATATATACGGAACACATTTATCTGTAATCCAGGTCTAGGTGATATATACGGAATACATTTAATCTGTAATCCATGTGTCGGTGATATATACGGAATACCTTTAATCTGTAATGCAGATCTAGGCGATATATACGGAATACCTTTAATCTGTAATGCAGGTCTAGGTGATATATACGGAATACATTTAATCTGTAATGCAGGTCTAGGTGATATATACGGAATACATTTAATCTGTAATGCAGATCTAGGCGATATATACGGAATGCATTTAATCTGTAATCCTGGTCTAGGTGATATATACGGAATACCTTTAATCTGTAATCCAGGTCTAGGTGATATATACGGAATACCTTTAATCTGTAATGCAGGTGTAGGTGATATATACGGAATACATTTAATCTGTAATGCAGGTCTAGGTGATATGTACGGAATACATTTAATCTGTAATGCAGATTTATGTGATATATACGGAATACCTTTAATCTGTAATCCAGGTCTAGGTGATATATACGGAATACCTTAAATCTGTAATGCAGGTCTAGGTGATATATACGGAATACATTTAATCTGTAATGCAGGTCTAGGTGATATATACGGAATACATTTAATCTGTAATGCAGATCTAGGCGATATATACGGAATACCTTTAATCTGTAATGTAGATCTAGGCGATATATACGGAATACCTTTAATCTGTAATCCAGGTCTAGGTGATATATACGGAACACATTTAATCTGTAATCCAGGTCTAGGTGATATATACGGAATACATTTAATCTGTAATCCAGGTCTAGGTGATATATACGGAATACATTTAATATGTAATCCAGATCTAGGTGATTTATACGGAATAGATTTAATCTGTAATCCAGGTCTAGGTGATATATACGGAATACATTTAATCTGTAATCCAGGTGTAGGTGATATATACGGAATACCTTTAATCTGTAATGCAGATCTAGGCGATATATACGGAATATCTTTAATCTGTAATCCAGGTCTAGGTGATATATACGGAATACCTTTAATCTGTAATCCAGGTCTAGGTGATATATACGGAATACATTTAATCCGTAATCCAGGTCTAGGTGATATATACGGAATACATTTAATCTGTAATCCAGGTGTAGGTGATATATACGGAAAACCTTTAATCAGTAATACAGATCTAGGCGATATATACGGAATACCTTTAATCTGTAATCCAGGTCTAGGTGATATATACGGAACAAATTTAATCTGTAATCCAGGTCTAGGTGATATATACGGAATACATTTAATCTGTAATCCAGGTCTAGGTGATATATACGGAATACATTTAATCTGTAATCCAGGTCTAGGTGATATATACGGAATACATTTAATCTGTAATCCAGGTCTAGGTGATATATACGGAATACATTTAATCTGTAATCCAGGTCTAGGTGATATATACGGAATACATTTAATCTGTAATGCAGGTCTAGGTGATATATACGGAATACATTTAATCTGTAATGCAGATCAAGGCGATATATACGGAATGCATTTAATCTGTAATCCAGGTCTAGGTGATATATACGGAATACCTTTAATCTGTAATCCAGGTCTAGGTGATATATACGGAATACCTTTAATCTGTAATGCAGGTCTAGGTGATATATACGGAATACATTTAATCTGTAATGCAGATCTATGTGATATATACGGAATACCTTTAATCTGTAATCCAGGTCTAGGTGATATATACGGAATACCTTTAATCTGTAATGCAGGTCTAGGTGATATATACGGAATACATTTAATCTGTAATGCAGGTCTAGGTGATATATACGGAATACATTTAATCTGTAATGCAGATCTAGGCGATATATACGGAATACCTTTAATCTGTAATGCAGATCTAGGCGATATATACGGAATAACTTTAATCTGTAATCCAGGTCTAGGTGATATATACGGAACACATTTAATCTGTAATCCAGGTCTAGGTGATATATACGGAATACATATAATCTGTAATCCAGGTCTAGGTGATACATACGGAATACATTTAATCTGTAATCCAGGTCTAGGTGATTTATACGGAATAGATTTAATCTGTAATCCAGGTCTAGGTGATATATACGGAATACATTTAATCTGTAATCCAGGTGTAGGTGATATATACGGAATACCTTTAATCTGTAATGCAGATCTAGGCGATATATACGGAATACCTTTAATCTGTAATCCAGGTCTAGGTGATATATACGGAATACCTTTAATCTGTAATCCAGATCTAGGTGATGTATACGGAATACATTTAATCCGTAATCCAGGTCTAGGTGACATATACGGAATACATTTAATCTGTAATCCAGGTGTAGGTGATATATACGGAAAACCTTTAATCAGTAATGCAGATCTAGGCGATATATACGGAATACCTTTAATATGTAATCCAGGTCTAGGTGATATATACGGAATACCTTTAATCTGTAATGCAGATCTAGGCGATATATACGGAATACCTTTAATCTGTAATCCAGGTCTAGGTGATATATACGGAATACATTTAATCTGTAATCCAGGTCTAGGTGATATATACGGAATACATTTAATCTGTAATCCAGGTCTAGGTGATATATACGGAATACATTTAATCTGTAATGCAGATCTAGGTGATATATACGGAATACCTTTAATCTGTAATCCAGGTCTAGGTGATATAAACGGAATGTCTTTAATCTGTAATCCAGGTCTAGGTGATATAAACGGAATACATTTAATCTGTAATTCAGGTCTAGGTGATATATAGGGAATACCTTCAATCTGTAATCCAGGTATATGTGATATATACGTAATATCTTTAATCTGTAATGCAAGTCTAGGTGATATATACGGAATACATTTAATCTGTAATCCAGGTCTAGGTGATATATACGGAATACATTTAATCTGTAATGCAGGTCTATGTGATATATAGGGAATACCTTTAATCTGTAATACAGGTCTAGGTGATATATACGGAATACTTTTAATCTGTAATGCAGGTCTAGGTGATATATACGGAATACATTTAATCTGTAATGCAGGTCTAGGTGATATATACGGAATACATTTAATCTGTAATGCAGGTCTATGTGATATATACGGAATACCTTTAATCTGTAATGCAGATCTAGGCGATATATACGGAATAACTTTAATCTGTAATCCAGGTCTAGGTGATATATACGGAACACATTTAATCTGTAATCCAGGTCTAGGTGATATATACGGAATACATTTAATCTGTAATCCAGGTCTAGGTGATATATACGGAATACATTTAATCTGTAATCCAGGTCTAGGTGATTTATACGGAATAGATGTAATCTGTAATCCAGGTCTAGGTGATATATACGGAATACATTTAATCTGTAATCCAGGTGTAGGTGATATATACGGAATACCTTTAATCTGTAATGCAGGTCTAGGCGATATATACGGAATACCTTTAATCTGTAATCCAGGTCTAGGTGATATATACGGAATACCTTTAATCTGTAATCCAGATCTAGGCGATATATACGGAATACATTTAATCTGTAATCCAGGTGTAGGTGATATATACGGAATACCTTTAATCTGTAATGCAGATCTAGGCGATATATACGGAATACCTTTAATCTGTAATCCAGGTCTAGGTGATATATACGGAATACCTTTAATCTGTAATCCAGATCTAGGTGATGTATACGGAATACATTTAATCCGTAATCCAGGTCTAGGTGACATATACGGAATACATTTAATCTGTAATCCAGGTGTAGGTGATATATACGGAAAACCTTTAATCAGTAATGCAGATCTAGGCGATATATACGGAATACCTTTAATCTGTAATCCAGGTCTAGGTGATATATACGGAATACATTTAATCTGTAATCCAGGTCTAGGTGATATATACGGAATACATTTAATCTGTAATCCAGGTCTAGGTGATATATACGGAATACATTTAATCTGTAATCCAGGTGTAGGTGATGTATACGGAATACCTTTAATCTGTAATGCAGATCTAGGTGATATATACGGAATACCTTTAATCTGTAATCCAGGTCTAGGTGATATAAACGGAATGTCTTTAATCTGTAATCCAGGTCTAGGTGATATAAACGGAATACATTTAATCTGTAATTCAGGTCTAGGTGATATATAGGGAATACCTTCAATCTGTAATCCAGGTATATGTGATATATACGTAATATCTTTAATCTGTAATGCAAGTCTAGGTGATATATACGGAATACATTTAATCTGTAATCCAGGTCTATGTGATATATACGGAATACCTTTAATCTGTAATGCAGGTCTAGGTGATATATACGGAATACTTTTAATCTGTAATTCAGGTCTAGGTGATATATACTGAATACACTTAATCTGTAATCCAGGTCTAGGTGATATATACCGAATATATTTAATCTGTAATCCAGGTCTAGGTGATATATACGGAATACATTTAATCTGTAATGCAGGTCCAGGTGATATATACGGAATACCTTTAATCTGTAATGCAGGTCTAGGTGATATATACGGAATACATTTAATCCGTAATCCAGGTCTAGGAGATATAAACGGAATACATTTATTCTGTAATCCAGGTCTAGGTGATATATACAGAATATTTTTAATCTGTAATCCAGGTATATGTGATATATACGGAATACATTTAATCTGTAATCCAGGTCTAGGTGATATATACGGAATACCTTTAATCTGTAATCCAGGTATATGTGATATATACGGAATGTCTTTAATCTGTAATCCAGGTCTAGGTGATAAATACGGAATACATTTAATCTGTAATCCAAGTCTAGGTGATATATACGGAATACATTTAATCTGTAATCCAGGTCTAGGTTATATAAACGGAATACATTTATTCTGTAATCCAGGTCTAGGTGATATATACAGAATATTTTTAATCTGTAAAGCAGGTATATGTGATATATATGGAATACATTTAATCTGTAATCCAGGACTAGGTGATATATACGGAACACATTTAATCTGTAATCCAGGTCTAGGTGATATAAACGGAATACATTTAATCTGTAATTCAGTTCTAGGTGATATATAGGGAATACCTTCAATCTGTAATCCAGGTATAGGTGATATATACGGAATACCTTTAATCTGTAATGCAGGTCTAGGTGATATATACGGAATACATTTAATCTGTAATCCATGTCTAGGTGATATATACGAAAACTTTTAATCTGTGATCCAGGTCTAGGTGATATATACAGAATACTTTTAATCTGTAATCCAGGTATATGTGATATATACGGAATACATTTAATCTGTAATCCAGGTCTAGGTGATACATACGGAATGCATTTAATCTGTAATCCAGGTCTAGGTGATATATACAGAATACTTTTAATCTGTAATGCAGGTCAAGGTGATATAAACAGAATACTTTTAATCTGTAATCCAGGTCTAGGTGATATATACGGAATACATTTAATGTGTAATCCTGGTCTAGGTGATACATACGGAATGCATTTAATCTGTAATCCAGGTCTAGGTGATATATACAGAATATTTGTAATCTGTAATGCAGGTCTAGGTGATATATACAGAATACTTTTAATCTGTAATCCAGGTATATGTGATATATACGGAATACATTTAATCTGTAATCCAGGTCTAGGTGATACATACGGAATGCATTTAATCTGTAATCCTGGTCTAGATGATATATACAGAATACTTTTAATCTGTAATCCAGGTATATGTGATATATACGGAATACATTTAATCTGTAATCCAGGTCTAGGTGATATATACGGAATACATTTAATCTGTAATCCAGGCCTAAGGGCGTATAAACGGAATACATTTATTCTGTAATTCAGGTCTAGGTGATATATAGGGAATACCTTCAATCTGTAATCCAGGTCTAGGTGCTATATACGGAATGCATTTAATCTGTAATCCAGGTCTAGATGATATATACAGAATACTTTTAATCTGTAATGCAGGTCTAGGTGATATACACGGAATTCAATTATTCTGTAATTCTGGCCTAGGAGATATATACGGAATACAATTAATCTGTAATTCAGGTCTAGGTGATATATACAGAACGAATTTAATCTGTAATCCAGGTCTAGGTGATATATACGGAATACACTTAATCTGTAATGCAGGTCTAGGTGATATATACGGAATACATTATATATACGGAATACATTTAATCTGTAATCCAGGTCTAGGTGATATATACGGAATACATTTAATCTGTAATCCAGGTCAAGGTGATATATACGGAATACCTTTAATCTGTAATGCAGGTCTAGGTGATATATACGGAATACATTTAATCTGTAATCCAGGTCTACGTGATATATACGGAATACATTTAATCTGTAATCCAGGTCTAGGTGATATAAACGGAATACATTTATTCTGTAATCCAGGTCTAGGTGATATATACAGAATATTTTTAATCTGTAATCCAGGTATATGTGATATATACGGAATACATTTAATCTGTAATCCAGGTCTAGGTGATATATACGGAATACCTTTAATCTGTAATCCAGGTCTAGGTGATATATACGGAATACCTTTAATCTGTAATCCAGGTCTAGGTGATATATACGGAATACCTTTAATCTGTAATCCAGGTCTAGGTGATATAAGCGGAATACATTTATTCTGTAATGCAAGTGTAGGTGATATATACAGAATATTTGTAATCTGTAATCCAAGTATATGTGATATATACGGAATACATTTAATCTGTAATCCAGGTCTAGGTGATATATACGGAATGCCTTTAATCTGTATTCCAGGTATATGTGATATATACGGAATGTCTTTAATCTGTAATCCAGGTATATGTGATATATACGGAATACCTTAAATCTGTAATGCAGGTCTAGGTGATATATATACGGAATACACTTAATCTGTAATCCATGTCTAGGTGATATATACGAAAACTTTTAATCTGTGATCCAGGTCTAGGTGATATATACAGAATACTTCTAATCTGTAATCCAGGTATATGTGATATATACGGAATATATTTAACCTGTAATCCAGGTCTAGGTGATACATACGGAATGCATTTAATCTGTTATCCAGGTCTAGGTGATATATACCGTATATATTTAATCTGTAATCCAGGTCTAGGTGATATATACGGAATACATTTAATCTGTAATGCAGGTCCAGGTGATATATACGGAATACCTTTAATCTGTAATGCAGGTCTAGGTGATATATACGGAATACATTTAATCCGTAATCCAGGTCTAGGAGATATAAACGGAATACATTTATTCTGTAATCCAGGTCTAGGTGATATATACAGAATATTTTTAATCTGTAATCCAGGTATATGTGATATATACGGAATACATTTAATCTGTAATCCAGGTCTAGGTGATATATACGGAATACCTTTAATCTGTAATCCAGGTATATGTGATATATACGGAATGTCTTTAATCTGTAATCCAGGTCTAGGTGATAAATACGGAATACATTTAATCTGTAATCCAAGTCTAGGTGATATATACGGAATACATTTAATCTGTAATCCAGGTCTAGGTTATATAAACGGAATACATTTATTCTGTAATCCAGGTCTAGGTGATATATACAGAATATTTTTAATCTGTAAAGCAGGTATATGTGATATATATGGAATACATTTAATCTGTAATCCAGGACTAGGTGATATATACGGAACACATTTAATCTGTAATCCAGGTCTAGGTGATATAAACGGAATACATTTAATCTGTAATTCAGTTCTAGGTGATATATAGGGAATACCTTCAATCTGTAATCCAGGTATAGGTGATATATACGGAATACCTTTAATCTGTAATGCAGGTCTAGGTGATATATACGGAATACATTTAATCTGTAATCCATGTCTAGGTGATATATACGAAAACTTTTAATCTGTGATCCAGGTCTAGGTGATATATACAGAATACTTTTAATCTGTAATCCAGGTATATGTGATATATACGGAATACATTTAATCTGTAATCCAGGTCTAGGTGATACATACGGAATGCATTTAATCTGTAATCCAGGTCTAGGTGATATATACAGAATACTTTTAATCTGTAATGCAGGTCAAGGTGATATAAACAGAATACTTTTAATCTGTAATCCAGGTCTAGGTGATATATACGGAATACATTTAATGTGTAATCCTGGTCTAGGTGATACATACGGAATGCATTTAATCTGTAATCCAGGTCTAGGTGATATATACAGAATATTTGTAATCTGTAATGCAGGTCTAGGTGATATATACAGAATACTTTTAATCTGTAATCCAGGTATATGTGATATATACGGAATACATTTAATCTGTAATCCAGGTCTAGGTGATACATACGGAATGCATTTAATCTGTAATCCTGGTCTAGATGATATATACAGAATACTTTTAATCTGTAATCCAGGTATATGTGATATATACGGAATACATTTAATCTGTAATCCAGGTCTAGGTGATATATACGGAATACATTTAATCTGTAATCCAGGCCTAAGGGCGTATAAACGGAATACATTTATTCTGTAATTCAGGTCTAGGTGATATATAGGGAATACCTTCAATCTGTAATCCAGGTCTAGGTGATATATACGGAATGCATTTAATCTGTAATCCAGGTCTAGATGATATATACAGAATACTTTTAATCTGTAATGCAGGTCTAGGTGATATACACGGAATTCAATTATTCTGTAATTCTGGCCTAGGAGATATATACGGAATACAATTAATCTGTAATTCAGGTCTAGGTGATATATACAGAACGAATTTAATCTGTAATCCAGGTCTAGGTGATATATACGAATACACTTAATCTGTAATGCAGGTCTAGGTGATATATACGGAATACATTATATATACGGAATACATTTAATCTGTAATCCAGGTCTAGGTGATATATACGGAATACATTTAATCTGTAATCCAGGTCAAGGTGATATATACGGAATACCTTTAATCTGTAATGCAGGTCTAGGTGATATATACGGAATACATTTAATCTGTAATCCAGGTCTACGTGATATATACGGAATACATTTAATCTGTAATCCAGGTCTAGGTGATATAAACGGAATACATTTATTCTGTAATCCAGGTCTAGGTGATATATACAGAATATTTTTAATCTGTAATCCAGGTATATGTGATATATACGGAATACATTTAATCTGTAATCCAGGTCTAGGTGATATATACGGAATACCTTTAATCTGTAATCCAGGTCTAGGTGATATATACGGAATACCTTTAATCTGTAATCCAGGTCTAGGTGATATAAGCGGAATACATTTATTCTGTAATGCAAGTGTAGGTGATATATACAGAATATTTGTAATCTGTAATCCAGGTATATGTGATATATACGGAATACATTTAATCTGTAATCCAGGTCTAGGTGATATATACGGAATGCCTTTAATCTGTATTCCAGGTATATGTGATATATACGGAATGTCTTTAATCTGTAATCCAGGTATATGTGATATATACGGAATACCTTAAATCTGTAATGCAGGTCTAGGTGATATATATACGGAATACACTTAATCTGTAATCCATGTCTAGGTGATATATACGAAAACTTTTAATCTGTGATCCAGGTCTAGGTGATATATACAGAATACTTCTAATCTGTAATCCAGGTATATGTGATATATACGGAATATATTTAACCTGTAATCCAGGTCTAGGTGATACATACGGAATGCATTTAATCTGTAATCCAGGTCTAGGTGATATATACGGAATGCTTTTAATCTGTAATCCAGCTATATATGTGATATATACGGAATACATTTAATCTGTAATCCAGGTCTAGGTGATATATACGGGATACCTTTAATCTGTAATCCAGGTATATGTGATATATACGGAATGTCTTTAATCTGTAATCCAGGTCTAGGTGATATATACGGAATACATTTAATCTGTAATCCAGGTCAAGGTTATATAAACGGAATACATTTATTCTGTAATCCAGGTCTAGGTGATATATACAGAATATTTTTAATCTGTAAAGCAGGTATATGTGATATATATGGAATACATTTAATCTGTAATCCAGGACTAGGTGATATATACGGAACACATTTAATCTGTAATCCAGGTCTAGGTGATATAAACGGAATACATTTAATCTGTAATTCAGTTCTAGGTGATATATAGGGAATACCTTCAATCTGTAATCCAGGTATAGGTGATATATACGGAATACCTTTAATCTGTAATGCAGGTCTAGGTGATATATACGGAATACATTTAATCTGTAATCCATGTCTAGGTGATATATACGAAAACTTTTAATCTGTGATCCAGGTCAAGGTGATATATACAGAATACTTTTAATCTGTAATCCAGGTATATGTGATATATACGGAATACATTTAATCTGTAATCCAGGTCTAGGTGATACATACGGAATGCATTTAATCTGTAATCCAGGTCTAGGTGATATATACAGAATACTTTTAATCTGTAATGCAGGTCAAGGTGATATAAACAGAATACTTTTAATCTGTAATCCAGGTCTAGGTGATATATACGGAATGCATTTAATCTGTAATCCAGGTCTAGGTGATATATACGGAATACCTTTAATCTGTAATCCAGGTCTAGGTGATATATGCGGAATACCTTTAATCTGTAATGCAGGTGTAGGTGACATATACGGAATACATTTAATCTGTAATGCAGGTCTAGGTGATATATACGGAATACATTTAATCTGTAATGCAGATCTATGTGATATATACGGAATACCTTTAATCTGTAATCCAGGTCTAGGTGATATATACGGAATACCTTTAATCTGTAATGCAGGTCTAGGTGATATATACGGAATACATTTAATCTGTAATGCAGATCTAGGCGATATATACGGAATACCTTTAATCTGTAATGCAGATCTAGGCGATATATACGGAATAACTTTAATCTGTAATCCAGGTCTAGGTGATATATACGGAACACATTTAATCTGTAATCCAGGTCTAGGTGATATGTACGGAATACATTTAATCTGTAATCCAGGTCTAGGTGATATATACGGAATACATTTAATCTGTAATCCAGGTCGAGGTGATTTATACGGAATAGATTTAATCTGTAATCCAGGTCTAGGTGATATATACGGAATACATTTAATCTGTAATCCAGGTGTAGGTGATATATACGGAATACCTTTAATCTGTAATGCAGATCTAGGCGATATATACGGAATACCTTTAATCTGTAATCCAGGTCTAGGTGATATATACGGAATACCTTTAATCTGTAATCCAGATCTAGGTGATGTATACGGAATACATTTAATCCGTAATCCAGGTCTAGGTGACATATACGGAATACATATAATCTGTAATCCAGGTGTAGGTGATATATACGGAAAACCTTTAATCAGTAATGCAGATCTAGGCGATATATACGGAATACCTTTAATCTGTAATCCAGGTCTAGGTGATATATACGGAATACCTTTAATCTGTAATGCAGATCTAGGCGATATATACGGAATACCTTTAATCTGTAATCCAGGTCTAGGTGATATATACGGAATACATTTAATCTGTAATCCAGGTCTAGGTGATATATACGGAATACATTTAATCTGTAATCCAGGTCTAGGTGATATATACGGAATACATTTAATCTGTAATCCAGGTGTAGGTGATATATACGGAATACCTTTAATCTGTAATGCAGATCTAGGTGATATATACGGAATACCTTTAATATGTAATCCAGGTCTAGGTGATATAAACGGAATGTCTTTAATCTGTAATCCAGGTCTAGGTGATATAAACGGAATACATTTAATCTATAATTCAGGTATATGTGATATATACGCAATATCTTTAATCTGTAATGCAAGTCTAGGTGATATATACGGAATACATTTAATCTGTAATCCAGGTCTAGGTGATATATACGGAATACATTTAATCTGTAATGCAGGTCTAGGTGATATATACGGAATACCTTTAATCTGTAATGCAGGTCTAGGTGATATATACGGAATACTTTTAATCTGTAATTCAGGTCTAGGTGATATATACTGAATACACTTAATCTGTAATCCAGGTCTAGGTGATATATACCGAATACATTTAATCTGTAATCCAGGTCTAGGTGATATATACGGAATACATTCAATCTGTAATGCAGGTCCTGGTGATATATACGGAATACCTTTAATCTGTAATGCAGGTCTAGGTGATATATACGGAATACATTTAATCTGTAATCCAGGTCTAGGTGATATAAACGGAATACATTTATTCTGTAATCCAGGTCTAGGTGATATATACAGAATATTTTTAATCTGTAATCCAGGTATATGTGATATATACGGAATACCTTAAATCTGTAATGCAGGTCTAGGTGATATATATACGGAATACACTTAATCTGTAATCCATGTCTAGGTGATATATACGAAAACTTTTAATCTGTGATCCAGGTCTAGGTGATATATACAGAATACTTCTAATCTGTAATCCAGGTATATGTGATATATACGGAATATATTTAACCTGTAATCCAGGTCTAGGTGATACATACGGAATGCATTTAATCTGTAATCCAGGTCTAGGTGATATATACGGAATGCTTTTAATCTGTAATCCAGGTATATGTGATATATACGGAATACATTTAATCTGTAATCCAGGTCTAGGTGATAGATACGGGATACCTTTAATCTGTAATCCAGGTATATGTGATATATACGGAATGTCTTTAATCTGTAATCCAGGTCAAGGTGATATATACGGAATACATTTAATCTGTAATCCAGGTCTAGGTTATATAAACGGAATACATTTATTCTGTAATCCAGGTCTAGGTGATATATACAGAATATTTTTAATCTGTAAAGCAGGTATATGTGATATATATGGAATACATTTAATCTGTAATCCAGGACTAGGTGATATATACGGAACACATTTAATCTGTAATCCAGGTCTAGGTGATATAAACGGAATACATTTAATCTGTAATTCAGTTCTAGGTGATATATAGGGAATACCTTCAATCTGTAATCCAGGTATAGGTGATATATACGGAATACCTTTAATCTGTAATGCAGGTCTAGGTGATATATACGGAATACATTTAATCTGTAATCCATGTCTAGGTGATATATACGAAAACTTTTAATCTGTGATCCAGGTCTAGGTGATATATACAGAATACTTTAATCTGTAATCCAGGTATATGTGATATATACGGAATACATTTAATCTGTAATCCAGGTCTAGGTGATACATACGGAATGCATTTAATCTGTAATCCAGGTCTAGGTGATATATACAGAATACTTTTAATCTGTAATGCAGGTCAAGGTGATATAAACAGAATACTTTTAATCTGTAATCCAGGTCTAGGTGATATATACGGAATACATTTAATGTGTAATCCTGGTCTAGGTGATACATACGGAATGCATTTAATCTGTAATCCAGGTCTAGGTGATATATACAGAATATTTGTAATCTGTAATGCAGGTCTAGGTGATATATACGGAATACATTTAATCTGTAATCCAGGTCTAGGTGATATATACGGAATACATTTAATCTGTAATGCAGGTCTAGGTGATATATACGGAATACATTTAATCTGTAATGCAGATCTAGGCGATATATACGGAATGCATTTAATCTGTAATCCAGGTCTAGGTGATATATACGGAATACCTTTAATCTGTAATCCAGGTGTAGGTGACATATACGGAATACATTTAATCTGTAATGCAGGTCTAGGTGATATATACGGAATACATTTAATCTGTAATGCAGATCTATGTGATATATACGGAATACCTTTAATCTGTAATCCAGGTCTAGGTGATATATACGGAATACCTTTAATCTGTAATGCAGGTCTAGGTGATATATACGGAATACATTTAATCTGTAATGCAGATCTAGGCGATATATACGGAATACCTTTAATCTGTAATGCAGATCTATGCGATATATACGGAATAACTTTAATCTGTAATCCAGGTCTAGGTGATATATACGGAACACATTTAATCTGTAATCCAGGTCTAGGTGATATATACGGAATACATTTAATCTGTAATCCAGGTCTAGGTGATATATACGGAATACATTTAATCTGTAATCCAGGTCTAGGTGATTTATACGGAATAGATTTAATCTGTAATCCAGGTCTAGGTGATATATACGGAATACATTTAATCTGTAATCCAGGTGTAGGTGATATATACGGAATACCTTTAATCTGTAATGCAGATCTAGGCGATATATACGGAATACCTTTAATCTGTAATCCAGGTCTAGGTTATATATACGGAATACCTTTAATCTGTAATCCAGATCTAGGTGATGTATACGGAATACATTTAATCCGTAATCCAGGTCTAGGTGACATATACGGAATACATTTAATCTGTAATCCAGGTGTAGGTGATATATACGGAAAACCTTTAATCAGTAATGCAGATCTAGGCGATATATACGGAATACCTTTAATCTGTAATCCAGGTCTAGGTGATATATACGGAATACCTTTAATCTGTAATGCAGATCTAGGCGATATATACGGAATACCTTTAATCTGTAATCCAGGTCTAGGTGATATATACGGAATACATTTAATCTGTAATCCAGGTCTAGGTGATATATACGGAATACATTTAATCTGTAATCCAGGTCTAGGTGATATATACGGAATACATTTAATCTGTAATCCAGGTGTAGGTGATATATACGGAATACCTTTAATCTGTAATGCAGATCTAGGTGATATATACGGAATACCTTTAATATGTAATCCAGGTCTAGGTGATATAAACGGAATGTCTTTAATCTGTAATCCAGGTCTAGGTGATTTAAACGGAATACATTTAATCTGTAATTCAGGTATATGTGATATATACGTAATATCTTTAATCTGTAATGCAAGTCTAGGTGATATATACGGAATACATTTAATCTGTAATCCAGGTCTAGGTGATATATACGGAATACATTTAATCTGTAATGCAGGTCTAGGTGATATATACGGAATACCTTTAATCTGTAATGCAGGTCTAGGTGATATATACGGAATACTTTTAATCTGTAATTCAGGTCTAGGTGATATATACTGAATACACTTAATCTGTAATCCAGGTCTAGGTGATATATACCGAATACATTTAATCTGTAATCCAGGTCTAGGTGATATATACGGAATACATTCAATCTGTAATGCAGGTCCTGGTGATATATACGGAATACCTTTAATCTGTAATGCAGGTCTAGGTGATATATACGGAATACATTTAATCTGTAATCCAGGTCTAGGTGATATAAACGGAATACATTTATTCTGTAATCCAGGTCTAGGTGATATATACAGAATATTTTTAATCTGTAATCCAGGTATATGTGATATATACGGAATACATTTAATCTGTAATCCAGGTCTAGGTGATATATACAGAATACCTTTAATCTGTAATCCAGGTATATGTGATATATACGGAATGTCGTTAATCTGTAATCCAGGTCTAGGTGATAAATACGGAATACCTTTAATCTGTAATCCAGGTCTAGGTGATATATACGGAATACATTTAATCTGTAATCCAGGTCTAGGTTATATAAACGGAATACATGTATTCTGTAATCCAGGTCTAGGTGATATATACAGAATATTTTTAATCTGTAAAGCAGGTATATGTGATATATATGGAATACATTTAATCTGTAATCCAGGACTAGGTGATATGTACGGAACACATTTAATCTGTAATCCAGGTCTAGGTGATATAAACGGAATACATTTAATCTGTAATTCAGTTCTAGGTGATATATAGGGAATACCTTCAATCTGTAATCCAGGTATAGGTGATATATACGGAATACCTTTAATCTGTAATGCAGGTCTAGGTGATATATACGGAATACATTTAATCTGTAATCCATGTCTAGGTGATATATACGAAAACTTTTAATCTGTGATCCAGGTCTAGGTGATATATACAGAATACTTTTAATCTGTAATCCAGGTATATGTGATATATACGGAATACATTTAATCTGTAATCCAGGTCTAGGTGATACATACGGAATGCATTTAATCTGTAATCCAGGTCTAGGTGATATATACAGAATACTTTTAATCTGTAATGCAGGTCAAGGTGATATAAACAGAATACTTTTAATCTGTAATCCAGGTCTAGGTGATATATACGGAATACATTTAATGTGTAATCCTGGTCTAGGTGATACATACGGAATGCATTTAATCTGTAATCCAGGTCTAGGTGATACATACGGAATGCATTTAATCTGTAATCCTGGTCTAGATGATATATACAGAATACTTTTAATCTGTAATCCAGGTATATGTGATATATACGGAATACATTTAATCTGTAATCCAGGTCTAGGTGATATATACGGAATACATTTAATCTGTAATCCAGGGCTAAGGGCGTATAAACGGAATACATTTATTCTGTAATTCAGGTCTAGGTGATATATAGGGAAAACCTTCAATCTGTAATCCAGGTCTAGGTGATATATACGGAATGCATTTAATCTGTAATCCAGGTCTAGATGATATATACGGAATACATTTAATCTGTAATCCAGGTCTAGGTGATATATACAGAATACATTTAATCTGTAATCCAGGTCTAGGTGATATATACGGAATACCTTTAATCTGTAATGCAGGTCTAGGTGATATATACGGAATACATTTAATCTGTAATCCAGGTCTAGGTGATATATACGGAATACATTTAATCTGTAATCCAGGTCTAGGTGATATAAACGGAATACATTTATTCTGTAATCCAGGTCTAGGTGATATATACAGAATATTTTTAATCTGTAATCCAGGTATATGTGATATATACGGAATACATTTAATCTGTAATCCAGGTCTAGGTGATATATACGGAATACCTTTAATCTGTAATCCAGGTATATGTGATATATACGGAATGTCTTTAATCTGTAATCCAGGTCTAGGTGATATATACGGAATACCTTTAATCTGTATTCCAGGTCTAGGTGATATATACGGAATACCTTTATTCTGTAATCCAGGTCTAGGTGATATATACGGAATACATTTAATCTGTAATCCAGGTCTAGGTGATATAAGCGGAATACATTTATTCTGTAATGCAAGTGTAGGTGATATATACAGAATATTTTTAATCTGTAATCCAGGTATATGTGATATATACGGAATACATTTAATCTGTAATCCAGGTCTAGGTGATATATACGGAATACCTTTAATCTGTTTTCCAGGTATATGTGATATATACGGAATGTCTTTAATCTGTAATCCAGGTATATGTGATATATACGGAATACCTTAAATCTGTAATGCAGGTCTAGGTGATATATATACGGAATACACTTAATCTGTAATCCATGTCTAGGTGATATATACGAAAACTTTTAATCTGTGATCCAGGTCTAGGTGATATATACAGAATACTTCTAATCTGTAATCCAGGTATATGTGATATATACGGAATATATTTAACCTGTAATCCAGGTCTAGGTGATACATACGGAATGCATTTAATCTGTAATCCAGGTCTAGGTGATATATACGGAATGCGTTTAATCTGTAATCCAGGTATATATGATATATACGGAATACATTTAATCTGTAATCCAGGTCTAGGTGATATATACGGGATACCTTTAATCTGTAATCCAGGTATATGTGATATATACGGAATGTCTTTAATCTGTAATCCAGGTCTAGGTGATATATACGGAATACATTTAATCTGTAATCCAGGTCTAGGTTATATAAACGGAATACATTTATTCTGTAATCCAGGTCTAGGTGATATATACAGAATATTTTTAATCTGTAAAGCAGGTATATGTGATATATATGGAATACATTTAATCTGTAATCCAGGACTAGGTGATATATACGGAACACATTTAATCTGTAATCCAGGTCTAGGTGATATAAACGGAATACATTTAACCTGTAATTCAGTTCTAGGTGATATATAGGGAATACCTTCAATCTGTAATCCAGGTATAGGTGATATATACGGAATACCTTTAATCTGTAATGCAGGTCTAGGTGATATATACGGAATACATTTAATCTGTAATCCATGTCTAGGTGATATATACGAAAACTTTTAATCTGTGATCCAGGTCTAGGTGATATATACAGAATACTTTTAATCTGTAATCCAGGTATATGTGATATATACGGAATACATTTAATCTGTAATCCAGGTCTAGGTGATACATACGGAATGCATTTAATCTGTAATCCAGGTCTAGGTGATATATACAGAATACTTTTAATCTGTAATGCAGGTCAAGGTGATATGAACAGAATACTTTTAATCTGTAATCCAGGTCTAGGTGATATATACGGAATACATTTAATGTGTAATCCTGGTCTAGGTGATACATACGGAATGCATTTAATCTGTAATCCAGGTCTAGGTGATATATACAGAATATTTGTAATCTGTAATGCAGGTCTAGGTGATATATACAGAATACTTTTAATCTGTAATCCAGGTATATGTGATATATACGGAATACATTTAATCTGTAATCCAGGTCTAGGTGATACATACGGAATGCATTTAATCTGTAATCCTGGTCTAGATGATATATACAGAATACTTTTAATCTGTAATCCAGGTATATGTGATATATACGGAATAAATTTAATCTGTAATCCAGGTCTAGGTGATATATACGGAATACATTTAATGTGTAATCCTGGTCTAGGTGATACATACGGAATGCATTTAATCTGTAATCCAGGTCTAGGTGATATATACAGAATATTTGTAATCTGTAATGCAGGTCTAGGTGATATATACAGAATACTTTTAATCTGTAATCCAGGTCTAGGTGATATATACGGAATACATTTAATCTGTAATCCAGGCCTAAGGGCGTATAAACGGAATACATTTATTCTGTAATTCAGGTTTAGGTGATATATAGGGAATACCTTCAATCTGTAATCCAGGTCTAGGTGATATATACGGAATGCATTTAATCTGTAATCCAGGTCTAGATGATATATACAGAATACTTTTAATCTGTAATGCAGGTCTAGGTGATATACACGGAATTCAATTATTCTGTAATTCTGGCCTAGGAGATATATACGGAATACAATTAATCTGTAATTCACGTCTAGGTGATATATACAGAACGAATTTAATCTGTAATCCAGGTCTAGGTGATATATACGGAATACATTATATATACGGAATACATTTAATCTGTAATCCAGGTCTAGGTGATATATACGGAATACATTTAATCTGTAATCCAGGTCTAGGTGATATATACGGAATACCTTTAATCTGTAATGCAGGTCTAGGTGATATATACGGAATACATTTAATCTGTAATCCAGGTCTAGGTGATATATACGAAATACATTTAATCTGTAATCCAGGTCTAGGTGATATAAACGGAATACCTTAAATCTGTAATGCAGGCCTAGGTGATATATACGGAATACCTATAATCTGTAATTCAGGTCTAGGTGATATATAGGGAATAGCTTCAATCTGTAATCCAGGTATATGTGACATATACGGAATATCTTTAATCTGTAATCCAGGTCTAGGTGATATATACGGAATACTTTTAATATGTATTGCAGGTTTAGGTGATATACACGGATTACCTTAAATCTGTAATCCAGGTCTAGGTGATATGTAAGAAATACCTTTAATATGTAATCCAGGTGTAGGTGATTTATACGGAATACATTTAATCTGTATTCCAGGTCAATGTGATATATACGGAATACCTTTAATCTGTAATCCAGGTCTAGGTGATATATACGGAAAAACTTTAATCTGTAATCTAGGTCTATGTGATATATACGGAATACCTTTAATCTGTAATCCAGGTCTAGATGATATATACGGAATACTTTTAATCTGTTATCCAGGTCTAGGTGTTATATACGGAATACACTTAATCTGTCATCCAGGTCTGGGTGATATATACGGAATACATTTAATCTGTAATCCAGGTCTAGGTGATATATACGGAATGCATTGAATCTGTAATCCAGGTCTAGGTGATATATACGGAATAAATTTAATCTGTAATCCAGGTCTAGGTGATATATACGGAATACATTTATTCTGTAATGCAAGTGTAGGTGATGAATACAGAATATTTTTAATCTGTAATCCAGGTCTAGGTGATACATACGGAATACATTTAATCTGTAATCGAGGTATATGTGATATATACGGAATACATATAATCTGTAATCCAGGTCTAGGTGATATAAACGGAATACAGTTATTCTGTAATCAAGGTGATATATACAGAATATTTTTAATCTGTAATCCAGGTCTAGGTGATATATACGGAATGCTTTTAATCTGTAATCCAGGTATATGTGATATATACGGAATACATTTAATCTGTAATCCAGGTCTAGGTGATATATACGGAATACTATTAATATGTATTGCAGGTTTAGGTGATATACACGGATTACCTTCAATCTGTAATCCAGGTCTAGGTGATATATAAGTAATACCTTTAATATGTAATCCAGGTGTAGGTGATTTATACGGAATACATTTAATATGTATTCCAGGTCTATGTGATATATACGGAATACCTTTAATCTGTAATCCAGGTCTAGGTGATATATACGGAAAACCTTTAATCTCTAATCTAGGTCTATGTGATATATACGGAATACCTTTAATCTGTAATCCAGGTCTAGATGATATATACGGAATACTTTTAATCTGTTATCCAGGTCTAGGTGTTATATACGGAATACACTTAATCTGTAATCCAGGTCTAGGTGATATATACGGAATACATTTAATCTGTAATCCAGATCTAGGTGATATATACGGAATGCATTGAATCTGTAATCCAGGTCTAGGTGATATATACGGAATAAATTTAATCTGTAATCCAGGTCTAGGTGATATATACGGAATACATTTATTCTGTAATGCAAGTGTAGGTGATGAATACAGAATATTTTTAATCTGTAATCCAGGTCTAGGTGATATATACGGAATACATTTAATCTGTAATCGAGGTATATGTGATATATACGGAATACATATAATCTGTAATCCAGGTCTAGGTGATATAAACGGAATACATTTATTCTGTAATCAAGGTGATATATACAGAATATTTTTAATCTGTAATCCAGGTCTAGGTGATATATACGGAATGCTTTTAATCTGTAATCCAGGTATATGTGATATATACGGAATACATTTAATCTGTAATCCAGGTCTAGATGATATGTACGGAATACCTTTAATCTGTAATCCAGGTATATGTGATATATACGGAATGTCTTTAATCTGTAATCCAGGTCTAGGTGATATAAACGGAATACATTTAACCTGTAATTCAGTTCTAGGTGATATATAGGGAATACCTTCAATCTGTAATCCAGGTATAGGTGATATATACGGAATACCTTTAATCTGTAATTCAGATCTAGGTGATATATACGGAATACATTTAATCTGTAATCCATGTCTAGGTGATATATACGAAAACTTTTAATCTGTGATCCAGGTCTAGGTGATATATACAGAATACTTTTAATCTGTAATCCAGGTATATGTGATATATACGGAATACATTTAATCTGTAATCCAGGTCTAGGTGATACATACGGAATGCATTTAATCTGTAATCCAGGTCTAGGTGATATATACAGAATACTTTTAATCTGTAATGCAGGTCAAGGTGATATGAACAGAATACTTTTAATCTGTAATCCAGGTCTAGGTGATATATACGGAATACATTTAATGTGTAATCCTGGTCTAGGTGATACATACGGAATGCATTTAATCTGTAATCCAGGTCTAGGTGATATAAACAGAATATTTGTAATCTGTAATGCAGGTCTAGGTGATATATACAGAATACTTTTAATCTGTAATCCAGGTATATGTGATATATACGGAATACATTTAATCTGTAATCCAGGTCTAGGTGATACATACGGAATGCATTTAATCTGTAATCCTGGTCTAGATGATATATACAGAATACTTTTAATCTGTAATCCAGGTATATGTGATATATACGGAATACATTTAATCTGTAATCCAGGTCTAGGTGATATATACGGAATACATTTAATCTGTAATCCAGGCCTAAGGGCGTATAAACGGAATACATTTATTCTGTAATTCAGGTTTAGGTGATATATAGGGAATACCTTCAATCTGTAATCCAGGTCTAGGTGATATATACGGAATGCATTTAATCTGTAATCCAGGTCTAGATGATATATACAGAATACTTTTAATCTGTAATGCAGGTCTAGGTGATATACACGGAATTCAATTATTCTGTAATTCTGGCCTAGGAGATATATACGGAATACAATTAATCTGTAATTCACGTCTAGGTGATATATACAGAACGAATTTAATCTGTAATCCAGGTCTAGGTGATATATACGGAATACACTTAATCTGTAATGCAGGTCTAGGTGATATATACGGAATACATTATATATACGGAATACATTTAATCTGTAATCCAGGTCTAGGTGATATATACGGAATACATTTAATCTGTAATCCAGGTCTAGGTGATATATACGGAATACCTTTAATCTGTAATGCAGGTCTAGGTGATATATACGGAATACATTTAATCTGTAATCCAGGTCTAGGTGATATATACGAAATACATTTAATCTGTAATCCAGGTCTAGGTGATATAAACGGAATACCTTAAATCTGTAATGCAGGCCTAGGTGATATATACGGAATACCTATAATCTGTAATTCAGGTCTAGGTGATATATAGGGAATAGCTTCAATCTGTAATCCAGGTATATGTGACATATACGGAATATCTTTAATCTGTAATCCAGGTCTAGGTGATATATACGGAATACTTTTAATATGTATTGCAGGTTTAGGTGATATACACGGATTACCTTAAATCTGTAATCCAGGTCTAGGTGATATGTAAGAAATACCTTTAATATGTAATCCAGGTGTAGGTGATTTATACGGAATATCTTTAATCTGTAATCCAGGTCTAGGTGATATATACGGAATACTTTTAATATGTATTGCAGGTTTAGGTGATATACACGGATTACCTTAAATCTGTAATCCAGGTCTAGGTGATATGTAAGAAATACCTTTAATATGTAATCCAGGTCTAGGTGATATATACGGAATACATTTATTCTGTAATGCAAGTGTAGGTGATGAATACAGAATATTTTTAATCTGTAATCCAGGTCTAGGTGATATATACGGAATACATTTAATCTGTAATCGAGGTATATGTGATATATACGGAATACATATAATCTGTAATCCAGGTCTAGGTGATATAAACGGAATACATTTATTCTGTAATCAAGGTGATATATACAGAATATTTTTAATCTGTAATCCAGGTCTAGGTGATATATACGGAATGCTTTTAATCTGTAATCCAGGTATATGTGATATATACGGAATACATTTAATCTGTAATCCAGGTCTAGATGATATGTACGGAATACCTTTAATCTGTAATCCAGGTATATGTGATATATACGGAATGTCTTTAATCTGTAATCCAGGTCTAGGTGATATAAACGGAATACATTTAACCTGTAATTCAGTTCTAGGTGATATATAGGGAATACCTTCAATCTGTAATCCAGGTATAGGTGATATATACGGAATACCTTTAATCTGTAATTCAGATCTAGGTGATATATACGGAATACATTTAATCTGTAATCCATGTCTAGGTGATATATACGAAAACTTTTAATCTGTGATCCAGGTCTAGGTGATATATACAGAATACTTTTAATCTGTAATCCAGGTATATGTGATATATACGGAATACATTTAATCTGTAATCCAGGTCTAGGTGATACATACGGAATGCATTTAATCTGTATCCAGGTCTAGGTGATATATACAGAATACTTTTAATCTGTAATGCAGGTCAAGGTGATATGAACAGAATACTTTTAATCTGTAATCCAGGTCTAGGTGATATATACGGAATACATTTAATGTGTAATCCTGGTCTAGGTGATACATACGGAATGCATTTAATCTGTAATCCAGGTCTAGGTGATATATACAGAATATTTGTAATCTGTAATGCAGGTCTAGGTGATATATACAGAATACTTTTAATCTGTAATCCAGGTATATGTGATATATACGGAATACATTTAATCTGTAATCCAGGTCTAGGTGATACATACGGAATGCATTTAATCTGTAATCCTGGTCTAGATGATATATACAGAATACTTTTAATCTGTAATCCAGGTATATGTGATATATACGGAATACATTTAATCTGTAATCCAGGTCTAGGTGATATATACGGAATACATTTAATCTGTAATCCAGGCCTAAGGGCGTATAAACGGAATACATTTATTCTGTAATTCAGGTTTAGGTGATATATAGGGAATACCTTCAATCTGTAATCCAGGTCTAGGTGATATATACGGAATGCATTTAATCTGTAATCCAGGTCTAGATGATATATACAGAATACTTTTAATCTGTAATGCAGGTCTAGGTGATATACACGGAATTCAATTATTCTGTAATTCTGGCCTAGGAGATATATACGGAATACAATTAATCTGTAATTCACGTCTAGGTGATATATACAGAACGAATTTAATCTGTAATCCAGGTCTAGGTGATATATACGGAATACACTTAATCTGTAATGCAGGTCTAGGTGATATATACGGAATACATTATATATACGGAATACATTTAATCTGTAATCCAGGTCTAGGTGATATATACGGAATACATTTAATCTGTAATCCAGGTCTAGGTGATATATACGGAATACCTTTAATCTGTAATGCAGGTCTAGGTGATATATACGGAATACATTTAATCTGTAATCCAGGTCTAGGTGATATATACGGAATACATTTAATCTGTAATCCAGGTCTAGGTGATACATACGGAATGCATTTAATCTGTAATCCTGGTCTAGATGATATATACAGAATACTTTTAATCTGTAATCCAGGTATATGTGATATATACGGAATACATTTAATCTGTAATCCAGGTCTAGGTGATATATACGGAATACATTTAATCTGTAATCCAGGCCTAAGGGCGTATAAACGGAATACATTTATTCTGTAATTCAGGTTTAGGTGATATATAGGGAATACCTTCAATCTGTAATCCAGGTCTAGGTGATATATACGGAATGCATTTAATCTGTAATCCAGGTCTAGATGATATATACAGAATACTTTTAATCTGTAATGCAGGTCTAGGTGATATACACGGAATTCAATTATTCTGTAATTCTGGCCTAGGAGATATATACGGAATACAATTAATCTGTAATTCACGTCTAGGTGATATATACAGAACGAATTTAATCTGTAATCCAGGTCTAGGTGATATATACGGAATACACTTAATCTGTAATGCAGGTCTAGGTGATATATACGGAATACATTATATATACGGAATACATTTAATCTGTAATCCAGGTCTAGGTGATATATACGGAATACATTTAATCTGTAATCCAGGTCTAGGTGATATATACGGAATACCTTTAATCTGTAATGCAGGTCTAGGTGATATATACGGAATACATTTAATCTGTAATCCAGGTCTAGGTGATATATACGAAATACATTTAATCTGTAATCCAGGTCTAGGTGATATAAACGGAATACCTTAAATCTGTAATGCAGGCCTAGGTGATATATACGGAATACCTATAATCTGTAATTCAGGTCTAGGTGATATATAGGGAATAGCTTCAATCTGTAATCCAGGTATATGTGACATATACGGAATATCTTTAATCTGTATTCCAGGTCTAGGTGATATATACGGAATACTTTTAATATGTATTGCAGGTTTAGGTGATATACACGGATTACCTTAAATCTGTAATCCAGGTCTAGGTGATATGTAAGAAATACCTTTAATATGTAATCCAGGTGTAGGTGATTTATACGGAATACATTTAATCTGTATTCCAGGTCTATGTGATATATACGGAATACCTTTAATCTGTAATCCAGGTCTAGGTGATATATACGGAAAAACTTTAATCTGTAATCTAGGTCTATGTGATATATACGGAATACCTTTAATCTGTAATCCAGGTCTAGATGATATATACGGAATACTTTTAATCTGTTATCCAGGTCTAGGTGTTATATACGGAATACACTTAATCTGTCATCCAGGTCTGGGTGATATATACGGAATACATTTAATCTGTAATCCAGGTCTAGGTGATATATACGGAATGCATTGAATCTGTAATCCAGGTCTAGGTGATATATACGGAATAAATTTAATCTGTAATCCAGGTCTAGGTGATATATACGGAATACATTTATTCTGTAATGCAAGTGTAGGTGATGAATACAGAATATTTTTAATCTGTAATCCAGGTCTAGGTGATACATACGGAATACATTTAATCTGTAATCGAGGTATATGTGATATATACGGAATACATATAATCTGTAATCCAGGTCTAGGTGATATAAACGGAATACAGTTATTCTGTAATCAAGGTGATATATACAGAATATTTTTAATCTGTAATCCAGGTCTAGGTGATATATACGGAATGCTTTTAATCTGTAATCCAGGTATATGTGATATATACGGAATACATTTAATCTGTAATCCAGGTCTAGGTGATATATACGGAATACTATTAATATGTATTGCAGGTTTAGGTGATATACACGGATTACCTTCAATCTGTAATCCAGGTCTAGGTGATATATAAGTAATACCTTTAATATGTAATCCAGGTGTAGGTGATTTATACGGAATACATTTAATCTGTATTCCAGGTCTATGTGATATATACGGAATACCTTTAATCTGTAATCCAGGTCTAGGTGATATATACGGAAAACCTTTAATCTCTAATCTAGGTCTATGTGATATATACGGAATACCTTTAATCTGTAATCCAGGTCTAGATGATATATACGGAATACTTTTAATCTGTTATCCAGGTCTAGGTGTTATATACGGAATACACTTAATCTGTAATCCAGGTCTAGGTGATATATACGGAATACATTTAATCTGTAATCCAGGTCTAGGTGATATATACGGAATGCATTGAATCTGTAATCCAGGTCTAGGTGATATATACGGAATAAATTTAATCTGTAATCCAGGTCTAGGTGATATATACGGAATACATTTATTCTGTAATGCAAGTGTAGGTGATGAATACAGAATATTTTTAATCTGTAATCCAGGTCTAGGTGATATATACGGAATACATTTAATCTGTAATCGAGGTATATGTGATATATACGGAATACATATAATCTGTAATCCAGGTCTAGGTGATATAAACGGAATACATTTATTCTGTAATCAAGGTGATATATACAGAATATTTTTAATCTGTAATCCAGGTCTAGGTGATATATACGGAATGCTTTTAATCTGTAATCCAGGTATATGTGATATATACGGAATGTCTTTAATCTGTAATCCAGGTCTAGGTGATATATACGGAATACATTTAATCTGTAATCCAGGTCTAGGTTATATAAACGGAATACATTTATTCTGTAATCCAGGTCTAGGTGATATATACAGAATATTTTTAATCTGTAAAGCAGGTATATGTGATATATATGGAATACATTTAATCTGTAATCCAGGACTAGGTGATATATACGGAACACATTTAATCTGTAATCCAGGTCTAGGTGATATAAACGGAATACATTTAACCTGTAATTCACTTCTAGATGATATATAGGGAATACCTTCAATCTGTAATCCAGGTATAGGTGATATATACGGAATACCTTTAATCTGTAATGCAGGTCTAGGTGATATATACGGAATACATTTAATCTGTAATCCATGTCTAGGTGATATATACGAAAACTTTTAATCTGTGATCCAGGTCTAGGTGATATATACAGAATACTTTTAATCTGTAATCCAGGTATATGTGATATATACGGAATACATTTAATCTGTAATCCAGGTCTAGGTGATACATACGGAATGCATTTAATCTGTAATCCAGGTCTAGGTGATATATACAGAATACTTTTAATCTGTAATGCAGGTCAAGGTGATATGAACAGAATACTTTTAATCTGTAATCCAGGTCTAGGTGATATATACGGAATACATTTAATGTGTAATCCTGGTCTAGGTGATACATACGGAATGCATTTAATCTGTAATCCAGGTCTAGGTGATATATACAGAATATTTGTAATCTGTAATGCAGGTCTAGGTGATATATACAGAATACTTTTAATCTGTAATCCAGGTATATGTGATATATACGGAATACATTTAATCTGTAATCCAGGTCTAGGTGATACATACGGAATGCATTTAATCTGTAATCCTGGTCTAGATGATATATACAGAATCCTTTTAATCTGTAATCCAGGTATATGTGATATATACGGAATACATTTAATCTGTAATCCAGGTCTAGGTGATATATACGGAATACATTTAATCTGTAATCCAGGCCTAAGGGCGTATAAACGGAATACATTTATTCTGTAATTCAGGTTTAGGTGATATATAGGGAATACCTTCAATCTGTAATCCAGGTCTAGGTGATATATACGGAATG
The DNA here is from genome assembly GCF_978046115.1 of Saccoglossus kowalevskii. Classification (NCBI taxonomy): domain Eukaryota; kingdom Metazoa; phylum Hemichordata; class Enteropneusta; family Harrimaniidae; genus Saccoglossus; species Saccoglossus kowalevskii. The sequence goes on from NC_140642.1 coordinate 2,096,287, forward strand.
CATTTAATCTGTAATCCAGGTCTAGATGATATATACAGAATACTTTTAATCTGTAATGCAGGTCTAGGTGATATACACGGAATTCAATTATTCTGTAATTCTGGCCTAGGAGATATATACGGAATACAATTAATCTGTAATTCACGTCTAGGTGATATATACAGAACGAATTTAATCTGTAATCCAGGTCTAGGTGATATATACGGAATACACTTAATCTGTAATGCAGGTCTAGGTGATATATACGGAATACATTATATATACGGAATACATTTAATCTGTAATCCAGGTCTAGGTGATATATACGGAATACATTTAATCTGTAATCCAGGTCTAGGTGATATATACGGAATACCTTTAATCTGTAATGCAGGTCTAGGTGATATATACGGAATACATTTAATCTGTAATCCAGGTCTAGGTGATATATACGAAATACATTTAATCTGTAATCCAGGTCTAGGTGATATAAACGGAATACCTTAAATCTGTAATGCAGGCCTAGGTGATATATACGGAATACCTATAATCTGTAATTCAGGTCTAGGTGATATATAGGGAATAGCTTCAATCTGTAATCCAGGTATATGTGACATATACGGAATATCTTTAATCTGTAATCCAGGTCTAGGTGATATATACGGAATACTTTTAATATGTATTGCAGGTTTAGGTGATATACACGGATTACCTTAAATCTGTAATCCAGGTCTAGGTGATATGTAAGAAATACCTTTAATATGTAATCCAGGTGTAGGTGATTTATACGGAATACATTTAATCTGTATTCCAGGTCTATGTGATATATACGGAATACCTTTAATCTGTAATCCAGGTCTAGGTGATATATACGGAAAAACTTTAATCTGTAATCTAGGTCTATGTGATATATACGGAATACCTTTAATCTGTAATCCAGGTCTAGATGATATATACGGAATACTTTTAATCTGTTATCCAGGTCTAGGTGTTATATACGGAATACACTTAATCTGTCATCCAGGTCTGGGTGATATATACGGAATACATTTAATCTGTAATCCAGGTCTAGGTGATATATACGGAATGCATTGAATCTGTAATCCAGGTCTAGGTGATATATACGGAATAAATTTAATCTGTAATCCAGGTCTAGGTGATATATACGGAATACATTTAATCTGTAATCCAGGCCTAAGGGCGTATAAACGGAATACATTTATTCTGTAATTCAGGTTTAGGTGATATATAGGGAATACCTTCAATCTGTAATCCAGGTCTAGGTGATATATACGGAATGCATTTAATCTGTAATCCAGGTCTAGATGATATATACAGAATACTTTTAATCTGTAATGCAGGTCTAGGTGATATACACGGAATTCAATTATTCTGTAATTCTGGCCTAGGAGATATATACGGAATACAATTAATCTGTAATTCACGTCTAGGTGATATATACAGAACGAATTTAATCTGTAATCCAGGTCTAGGTGATATATACGGAATACACTTAATCTGTAATGCAGGTCTAGGTGATATATACGGAATACATTATATATACGGAATACATTTAATCTGTAATCCAGGTCTAGGTGATATATACGGAATACATTTAATCTGTAATCCAGGTCTAGGTGATATATACGGAATACCTTTAATCTGTAATGCAGGTCTAGGTGATATATACGGAATACATTTAATCTGTAATCCAGGTCTAGGTGATATATACGAAATACATTTAATCTGTAATCCAGGTCTAGGTGATATAAACGGAATACCTTAAATCTGTAATGCAGGCCTAGGTGATATATACGGAATACCTATAATCTGTAATTCAGGTCTAGGTGATATATAGGGAATAGCTTCAATCTGTAATCCAGGTATATGTGACATATACGGAATATCTTTAATCTGTAATCCAGGTCTAGGTGATATATACGGAATACTTTTAATCTGTAATCCAGGTCTAGGTGATATATACGGAATACTTTTAATATGTATTGCAGGTTTAGGTGATATACACGGATTACCTTAAATCTGTAATCCAGGTCTAGGTGATATGTAAGAAATACCTTTAATATGTAATCCAGGTGTAGGTGATTTATACGGAATACATTTAATCTGTATTCCAGGTCTATGTGATATATACGGAATACCTTTAATCTGTAATCCAGGTCTAGGTGATATATACGGAAAAACTTTAATCTGTAATCTAGGTCTATGTGATATATACGGAATACCTTTAATCTGTAATCCAGGTCTAGATGATATATACGGAATACTTTTAATCTGTTATCCAGGTCTAGGTGTTATATACGGAATACACTTAATCTGTCATCCAGGTCTGGGTGATATATACGGAATACATTTAATCTGTAATCCAGGTCTAGGTGATATATACGGAATGCATTGAATCTGTAATCCAGGTCTAGGTGATATATACGGAATAAATTTAATCTGTAATCCAGGTCTAGGTGATATATACGGAATACATTTATTCTGTAATGCAAGTGTAGGTGATGAATACAGAATATTTTTAATCTGTAATCCAGGTCTAGGTGATACATACGGAATACATTTAATCTGTAATCGAGGTATATGTGATATATACGGAATACATATAATCTGTAATCCAGGTCTAGGTGATATAAACGGAATACAGTTATTCTGTAATCAAGGTGATATATACAGAATATTTTTAACCTGTAATCCAGGTCTAGGTGATATATACGGAATGCTTTTAATCTGTAATCCAGGTATATGTGATATATACGGAATACATTTAATCTGTAATCCAGGTCTAGGTGATATATACGGAATACTATTAATATGTATTGCAGGTTTAGGTGATATACACGGATTACCTTCAATCTGTAATCCAGGTCTAGGTGATATATAAGTAATACCTTTAATATGTAATCCAGGTGTAGGTGATTTATACGGAATACATTTAATCTGTATTCCAGGTCTATGTGATATATACGGAATACCTTTAATCTGTAATCCAGGTCTAGGTGATATATACGGAAAACCTTTAATCTCTAATCTAGGTCTATGTGATATATACGGAATACCTTTAATCTGTAATCCAGGTCTAGATGATATATACGGAATACTTTTAATCTGTTATCCAGGTCTAGGTGTTATATACGGAATACACTTAATCTGTAATCCAGGTCTAGGTGATATATACGGAATACATTTAATCTGTAATCCAGGTCTAGGTGATATATACGGAATGCATTGAATCTGTAATCCAGGTCTAGGTGATATATACGGAATAAATTTAATCTGTAATCCAGGTCTAGGTGATATATACGGAATACATTTATTCTGTAATGAAAGTGTAGGTGATGAATACAGAATATTTTTAATCTGTAATCCAGGTCTAGGTGATATATACGGAATACATTTAATCTGTAATCGAGGTATATGTGATATATACGGAATACATATAATCTGTAATCCAGGTCTAGGTGATATAAACGGAATACATTTATTCTGTAATCAAGGTGATATATACAGAATATTTTTAATCTGTAATCCAGGTCTAGGTGATATATACGGAATGCTTTTAATCTGTAATCCAGGTATATGTGATATATACGGAATACATTTAATCTGTAATCCAGGTCTAGATGATATGTACGGAATACCTTTAATCTGTAATCCAGGTATATGTGATATATACGGAATGTCTTTAATCTGTAATCCAGGTCTAGGTGATATAAACGGAATACATTTAATCTGTAATGCAGATCTAGGCGATATATACGGAATACCTTTAATCTGTAATGCAGATCTAGGCGATATATACGGAATACCTTTAATCTGTAATTCAGATCTAGGTGATATATAGGGAATAGCTTCAATCTGTAATCCAGGTATATGTGATATATACGGAATATCTTTAATCTGTAATCCAGGTCTAGGTGATATATACGGAATACTATTAATATGTATTGCAGGTTTAGGTGATATACACGGATTACCTTCAATCTGTAATCCAGGTCTAGGTGATATATAAGAAATACCTTTAATATGTAATCCAGGTCTAGGTGATATATACGGAAAACCTTTAATCTGTAATCTAGGTCTATGTGATATATACGGAATACCTTTAATCTGTAATCCAGGTCTAGATGATATATACGGAATACTTTTAATCTGTTATCCAGGTCTAGGTGTTATATACGGAATACACTTAATCTGTAATCCAGGTCTAGGTGATATATACGGAATACATTTAATCTGTAATCCAGGTCTAGGTGATATATACGGAATGCATTGAATCTGTAATCCAGTTCTAGGTGATATATACGGAATACATATAATCTGTAATCCTGGTCTAGGTGATATAAACGGAATACATTAATTCTGCAATCCAGGTCTAGGTGATATATACAGAATATTTTTAATCTGTAATCCAGGTCTAGGTGATATATACGGAATGCTTTTAATCTGTAATCCAGGTATATGTGATATATACGGAATACATTTAATCTGTAATCCAGGTCTAGATGATATATACGGAATACCTTTAATCTGTAATGCATGTCTAGGTGATATATACGGAATACCTTTAATCTGTAATTCATTCAGGTCTAGGTGATATTGGCAATACCTTCAATCTGTAATCCAGGTATACGTGATATATACAGAATACTTTTAATCTGTAATCCAGGTCTAGGTGATATATACGGAATACATTTAATCTGTAATCCAGGTCTAGTTGATATAAACGGAATACATTTATTCTGTAATGCAAGTGTAGGTGATAAATACAGAATATTTTTAATCTGTAATCCAGGTCTAGGTGATATATACGGAATACATTTAATCTGTAATCGAGGTATATGTGATATATACGTAATACATATAATCTGTAATCCAGGTCTAGGTGATACATACGGAATGCATTTAATCTTTAATCCAGGTCTAGGTGATATATACAGAATACTTTTAATCTGTAATCCAGGTATATGTGACATATACGGAATACATTTAATCTGTAATCCCGGTCTAGGTGATATATACGGAATACATATAATCTGTAATCCTGGTCTAGGTTATATAAACGGAATACATTTATTCTGCAATCCAGGTCTAGGTGATATATACAGAATATTTTTAATCTGTAATCCAGGTCTAGGTGATATATACGGAATGCTTTTAATCTGTAATCCAGGTATATGTGATATATACGGAATAATTTAATCTGTAATCCAGGTCTAGATGATATATACGGAATACCTTTAATCTGTAATCCAGGTCTAGGTGATATATACGGAATACCTTTAATCTGTAATGCATGTCTAGGTGATATATACGGAATACCTTTAATCTGTAATTCATTCAGGTCTAGGTGATATATAGGCAATACCTTCAATCTGCAATCCATGTATATGTGATATATACGGAATATATTTAATCTGTAATGCAGGTCTAGGTGATATATACGGAATACCTTTAATCTGTAATGCAGGTCTAGGTGATATATACGGAATACATTTAATCTGTAATCCAGGTCTCGGTGATATATACGGAAAACTGTTAATCTGTAATCCAAGTCTAGGTGATATATACGGAATACCTATAATCAATAATGCAGGTCTAGTAGATATATACGGAATACCTTTAAGCTGTAATTCCGGTCTAGGTGATATATAGGGAATACCTTCAATCTGTAATCCAGGTATATGTGATATATACGGAATATCTTTAATCTGTAATCCAGGTCTACATGATATATACGGAATATTTTTAATCTGTTATCCAGGTCTAGGTATATATACGGAATGCATTTAATCTGTAATGCAGGTCTAGGTGATATATACGGAATACCTTTAATCTGTAATTCCGGTCTAGGTGATATATAGGGAATAACTTCAATCTGTAATCCAGGTATATGTGATATATACGGAATATCTTTAATCTGTAATCCAGGTCTAGATGATATATACGGAATAATTTTAATCTGTAATCCAGGTCTAGGTGATATATACGGAATGCATTTAATCTGTAATCCAGGTCTAGGTGATATATACGGAATGCTTTTAATCTGTAATCCAGGTATATGTGATATATACGGAATGTCTTTAATCTGTAATCCAGGTCTAGGTGATATATACGGAATACATTTAATCTGTAATCCAGGTCTAGGTTATATAAACGGAATACATTTATTCTGTAATCCAGGTCTAGGTGATATATACAGAATATTTTTAATCTGTAAAGCAGGTATATGTGATATATATGGAATACATTTAATCTGTAATCCAGGACTAGGTGATATATACGGAACACATTTAATCTGTAATCCAGGTCTAGGTGATATAAACGGAATACATTTAACCTGTAATTCAGTTCTAGGTGATATATAGGGAATACCTTCAATCTGTAATCCAGGTATAGGTGATATATACGGAATACCTTTAATCTGTAATGCAGGTCTAGGTGATATATACGGAATACATTTAATCTGTAATCCATGTCTAGGTGATATATACGAAAACTTTTAATCTGTGATCCAGGTCTAGGTGATATATACAGAATACTTTTAATCTGTAATCCAGGTATATGTGATATATACGGAATACATTTAATCTGTAATCCAGGTCTAGGTGATACATACGGAATGCATTTAATCTGTAATCCAGGTCTAGGTGATATATACAGAATACTTTTAATCTGTAATGCAGGTCAAGGTGATATGAACAGAATACTTTTAATCTGTAATCCAGGTCTAGGTGATATATACGGAATACATTTAATGTGTAATCCTGGTCTAGGTGATACATACGGAATGCATTTAATCTGTAATCCAGGTCTAGGTGATATATACAGAATATTTGTAATCTGTAATGCAGGTCTAGGTGATATATACAGAATACTTTTAATCTGTAATCCAGGTATATGTGATATATACGGAATACATTTAATCTGTAATCCAGGTCTAGGTGATACATACGGAATGCATTTAATCTGTAATCCTTGTCTAGATGATATATACAGAATCCTTTTAATCTGTAATCCAGGTATATGTGATATATACGGAATACATTTAATCTGTAATCCAGGTCTAGGTGATATATACGGAATACATTTAATCTGTAATCCAGGCCTAAGGGCGTATAAACGGAATACATTTATTCTGTAATTCAGGTTTAGGTGATATATAGGGAATACCTTCAATCTGTAATCCAGGTCTAGGTGATATATACGGAATGCATTTAATCTGTAATCCAGGTCTAGATGATATATACAGAATACTTTTAATCTGTAATGCAGGTCTAGGTGATATACACGGAATTCAATTATTCTGTAATTCTGGCCTAGGAGATATATACGGAATACAATTAATCTGTAATTCACGTCTAGGTGATATATACAGAACGAATTTAATCTGTAATCCAGGTCTAGGTGATATATACGGAATACACTTAATCTGTAATGCAGGTCTAGGTGATATATACGGAATACATTATATATACGGAATACATTTAATCTGTAATCCAGGTCTAGGTGATATATACGGAATACATTTAATCTGTAATCCAGGTCTAGGTGATATATACGGAATACCTTTAATCTGTAATGCAGGTCTAGGTGATATATACGGAATACATTTAATCTGTAATCCAGGTCTAGGTGATATATACGAAATACATTTAATCTGTAATCCAGGTCTAGGTGATATAAACGGAATACCTTAAATCTGTAATGCAGGCCTAGGTGATATATACGGAATACCTATAATCTGTAATTCAGGTCTAGGTGATATATAGGGAATAGCTTCAATCTGTAATCCAGGTATATGTGACATATACGGAATATCTTTAATCTGTAATCCAGGTCTAGGTGATATATACGGAATACTTTTAATATGTATTGCAGGTTTAGTTGATATATACGGAATACCTTTAATCTGTAATCCAGGTCTAGGTGATATATACGGAAAAACTTTAATCTGTAATCTAGGTCTATGTGATATATACGGAATACCTTTAATCTGTAATCCAGGTCTAGATGATATATACGGAATACTTTTAATCTGTTATCCAGGTCTAGGTGTTATATACGGAATACACTTAATCTGTCATCCAGGTCTGGGTGATATATACGGAATACATTTAATCTGTAATCCAGGTCTAGGTGATATATACGGAATGCATTGAATCTGTAATCCAGGTCTAGGTGATATATACGGAATAAATTTAATCTGTAATCCAGGTCTAGGTGATATATACGGAATACATTTATTCTGTAATGCAAGTGTAGGTGATGAATACAGAATATTTTTAATCTGTAATCCAGGTCTAGGTGATACATACGGAATACATTTAATCTGTAATCGAGGTATATGTGATATATACGGAATACATATAATCTGTAATCCAGGTCTAGGTGATATAAACGGAATACAGTTATTCTGTAATCAAGGTGATATATACAGAATATTTTTAACCTGTAATCCAGGTCTAGGTGATATATACGGAATGCTTTTAATCTGTAATCCAGGTATATGTGATATATACGGAATACATTTAATCTGTAATCCAGGTCTAGGTGATATATACGGAATACTATTAATATGTATTGCAGGTTTAGGTGATATACACGGATTACCTTCAATCTGTAATCCAGGTCTAGGTGATATATAAGTAATACCTTTAATATGTAATCCAGGTGTAGGTGATTTATACGGAATACATTTAATCTGTATTCCAGGTCTATGTGATATATACGGAATACCTTTAATCTGTAATCCAGGTCTAGGTGATATATACGGAAAACCTTTAATCTCTAATCTAGGTCTATGTGATATATACGGAATACCTTTAATCTGTAATCCAGGTCTAGATGATATATACGGAATACTTTTAATCTGTTATCCAGGTCTAGGTGTTATATACGGAATACACTTAATCTGTAATCCAGGTCTAGGTGATATATACGGAATACATTTAATCTGTAATCCAGGTCTAGGTGATATATACGGAATGCATTGAATCTGTAATCCAGGTCTAGGTGATATATACGGAATAAATTTAATCTGTAATCCAGGTCTAGGTGATATATACGGAATACATTTATTCTGTAATGAAAGTGTAGGTGATGAATACAGAATATTTTTAATCTGTAATCCAGGTCTAGGTGATATATACGGAATACATTTAATCTGTAATCGAGGTATATGTGATATATACGGAATACATATAATCTGTAATCCAGGTCTAGGTGATATAAACGGAATACATTTATTCTGTAATCAAGGTGATATATACAGAATATTTTTAATCTGTAATCCAGGTCTAGGTGATATATACGGAATGCTTTTAATCTGTAATCCAGGTATATGTGATATATACGGAATACATTTAATCTGTAATCCAGGTCTAGATGATATGTACGGAATACCTTTAATCTGTAATCCAGGTATATGTGATATATACGGAATGTCTTTAATCTGTAATCCAGGTCTAGGTGATATAAACGGAATACATTTAATCTGTAATGCAGATCTAGGCGATATATACGGAATACCTTTAATCTGTAATGCAGATCTAGGCGATATATACGGAATACCTTTAATCTGTAATTCAGATCTAGGTGATATATAGGGAATAGCTTCAATCTGTAATCCAGGTATATGTGATATATACGGAATATCTTTAATCTGTAATCCAGGTCTAGGTGATATATACGGAATACTATTAATATGTATTGCAGGTTTAGGTGATATACACGGATTACCTTCAATCTGTAATCCAGGTCTAGGTGATATATAAGAAATACCTTTAATATGTAATCCAGGTCTAGGTGATATATACGGAAAACCTTTAATCTGTAATCTAGGTCTATGTGATATATACGGAATACCTTTAATCTGTAATCCAGGTCTAGATGATATATACGGAATACTTTTAATCTGTTATCCAGGTCTAGGTGTTATATACGGAATACACTTAATCTGTAATCCAGGTCTAGGTGATATATACGGAATACATTTAATCTGTAATCCAGGTCTAGGTGATATATACGGAATGCATTGAATCTGTAATCCAGTTCTAGGTGATATATACGGAATACATATAATCTGTAATCCTGGTCTAGGTGATATAAACGGAATACATTAATTCTGCAATCCAGGTCTAGGTGATATATACAGAATATTTTTAATCTGTAATCCAGGTCTAGGTGATATATACGGAATGCTTTTAATCTGTAATCCAGGTATATGTGATATATACGGAATACATTTAATCTGTAATCCAGGTCTAGATGATATATACGGAATACCTTTAATCTGTAATGCATGTCTAGGTGATATATACGGAATACCTTTAATCTGTAATTCATTCAGGTCTAGGTGATATTGGCAATACCTTCAATCTGTAATCCAGGTATACGTGATATATACAGAATACTTTTAATCTGTAATCCAGGTCTAGGTGATATATACGGAATACATTTAATCTGTAATCCAGGTCTAGTTGATATAAACGGAATACATTTATTCTGTAATGCAAGTGTAGGTGATAAATACAGAATATTTTTAATCTGTAATCCAGGTCTAGGTGATATATACGGAATACATTTAATCTGTAATCGAGGTATATGTGATATATACGTAATACATATAATCTGTAATCCAGGTCTAGGTGATACATACGGAATGCATTTAATCTTTAATCCAGGTCTAGGTGATATATACAGAATACTTTTAATCTGTAATCCAGGTATATGTGACATATACGGAATACATTTAATCTGTAATCCAGGTCTAGGTGATATATACGGAATACATATAATCTGTAATCCTGGTCTAGGTTATATAAACGGAATACATTTATTCTGCAATCCAGGTCTAGGTGATATATACAGAATATTTTTAATCTGTAATCCAGGTCTAGGTGATATATACGGAATGCTTTTAATCTGTAATCCAGGTATATGTGATATATACGGAATAATTTAATCTGTAATCCAGGTCTAGATGATATATACGGAATACCTTTAATCTGTAATCCAGGTCTAGGTGATATATACGGAATACCTTTAATCTGTAATGCATGTCTAGGTGATATATACGGAATACCTTTAATCTGTAATTCATTCAGGTCTAGGTGATATATAGGCAATACCTTCAATCTGCAATCCATGTATATGTGATATATACGGAATATATTTAATCTGTAATGCAGGTCTAGGTGATATATACGGAATACCTTTAATCTGTAATGCAGGTCTAGGTGATATATACGGAATACATTTAATCTGTAATCCAGGTCTCGGTGATATATACGGAAAACTGTTAATCTGTAATCCAAGTCTAGGTGATATATACGGAATACCTATAATCAATAATGCAGGTCTAGTTGATATATACGGAATACCTTTCAGCTGTAATTCCGGTCTAGGTGATATATAGGGAATACCTTCAATCTGTAATCCAGGTATATGTGATATATACGGAATATCTTTAATCTGTAATCCAGGTCTACATGATATATACGGAATATTTTTAATCTGTTATCCAGGTCTAGGTATATATACGGAATGCATTTAATCTGTAATGCAGGTCTAGGTGATATATACGGAATACCTTTAATCTGTAATTCCGGTCTAGGTGATATATAGGGAATAACTTCAATCTGTAATCCAGGTATATGTGATATATACGGAATATCTTTAATCTGTAATCCAGGTCTAGATGATATGTACGGAATAATTTTAATCTGTAATCCAGGTCTAGGTGATATATACGGAATGCATTTAATCTGTAATCCAGGTCTAGGTGATATATACGGAAGACATTTAATCTGTAATCCAGGTCTAGGCGATATATACGGAATACATTTAATCTGTAATCCAGGTCTAGGTGATATATACGGAATACATTTAATCTGTAATCCAGGTCTAGGTGATATATACGGAATACCTTTAATCTGTAAGGCAGGTCTAGGTGATATATACGGAATACATTTAATCTGTAATCCAGGTCTAGGTGATATATACGGAATACTTTTAATCTGTAATCCAGGTCTAGGTGATATATACGGAATACATTTAATCTGTAATCCAGGTGTAGGTGATATATACGGAATACATTTAATCTGTAATCCAGGTCTAGGTGATAAATACGGAATGCATTTAATCTGTAATCCAGGTCTAGGTGATATATACGGAATACATATAATCTGTAATCCTGGTCTAGGTGATATAAACGGAATAAATTTATTCTGTAATCCAGGTCTAGGTGATATATACAGAATATTTTTAATCTGTAATCCAGGTCTAGGTGATATATACGGAATACATATAATCTGTAATCCTGGTCTAGGTGATATAAACAGAATAAATTTATTCTGTAATCCAGGTCTAGGTGATATATACAGAATATTTTTAATCTGTAATCCAGGTCTAGGTGATATATACGGAATGCTTTTAATCTGTAATCCAGGTATATGTGATATATACGGAATACATTTAATCTGTAATCCAGGTCTAGATGATATATACGGAATACCTTTAATCTGTAATTTAGGTATATGTGATATATACGGAATACCTTTAATCTGTAATCCAGGTATATGTGATATAAACGGAATACCTTTAATCTGTAATGCAGGTCTAGGTGATATATACGGAATACCTTTAATCTGTAATTCATTCAGGTCTAGGTGATATATAGGCAATACCTTCAATCTGCAATCCAGGTATATGTGATATATACGGAATATCTTTAATCTGTAATGCAGGTCTAGGTGATATATACGGAATACCTTTAATCTGTAATGCAGGTCTAGGTGATATATACGGAATACATTTAATCTGTAATCCAGGTCTCGGTGATATATACGGAAAACTGTTAATCTGTAATCCAGGTCTAGGTGATATATACGGAATACCTTTAATCTGTAATGCAGGTCTAGGTGATATATACGGAATACCTTTAATCTGTAATTCCGGTCTAGGTGATATATAGGGAATACCTTCAATCTGTAATCCAGGTATATGTGATATATACGGAATATCTTTAATCTGTAATCCAGGTCTAGATGATATATACGGAATAATTTTAATCTGTTATCCAGGTCTAGGTATATATACGGAATGCATTTAATCTGTAATGCAGGTCTAGGTGATATATACGGAATACACTTAATCTGTAATCCAGGTCTAGATGATATATACGGAATACATTTAATCTGTAATCCAGGTCTAGATGATATATACGGAAGACATTTAATCTGTAATCCAGGTCTAGGCGATATATACGGAATATATTTAATCTGTAATCCAGGTCTAGGTGATATATACGGAATACCTTTAATCTGTAATCCAGGTCTAGGTTATATATACGGAATACATTTAATCTGTAATCCAGGTCTAGGTGATATATACGGAATACCTTTAATCTGTAATGCAGGTCTAGGTGATATATACGGAATACATTTAATCTGTAATCCAGGTCTAGGTGATATATACGGAATACTTTTAATCTGTAATCCAGGTCTAGGTGATATATACGGAATACATTTAATCTGTAATCGAGGTATATGTGATATATACGGAATACATATAATCTGTAATCCAGGTCTAGGTGATATAAACGGAATACATTCATTCTGTAATCCAGGTCTAGGTGATATATACGGAATACCTTTAATCTGTAATCCAGGTATATGTGATATAAACGGAATACCTTTAATCTGTAATGCAGGTCTAGGTGATATATACGGAATACTTTTAATCTGTAATCCAGGTCTAGGTGATATATACGGAATACATTTAATCTGTAATCCAGGTGTAGGTGATATATACGGAATACATTTAATCTGTAATCCAGGTCTAGGTGATAAATACGGAATGCATTTAATCTGTAATCCAGGTCTAGGTGATATATACGGAATACATATAATCTGTAATCCTGGTCTAGGTGATATAAACGGAATAAATTTATTCTGTAATCCAGGTCTAGGTGATATATACAGAATATTTTTAATCTGTAATCCAGGTCTAGGTGATATATACGGAATACATATAATCTGTAATCCTGGTCTAGGTGATATAAACAGAATAAATTTATTCTGTAATCCAGGTCTAGGTGATATATACAGAATATTTTTAATCTGTAATCCAGGTCTAGGTGATATATACGGAATGCTTTTAATCTGTAATCCAGGTATATGTGATATATACGTAATACATTTAATCTGTAATCCAGGTCTAGATGATATATACGGAATACCTTTAATCTGTAATTTAGGTATATGTGATATATACGGAATACCTTTAATCTGTAATCCAGGTATATGTGATATAAACGGAATACCTTTAATCTGTAATGCAGGTCTAGGTGATATATACGGAATACCTTTAATCTGTAATTCATTCAGGTCTAGGTGATATATAGGCAATACCTTCAATCTGCAATCCAGGTATATGTGATATATACGGAATATCTTTAATCTGTAATGCAGGTCTAGGTGATATATACAGAATACCTTTAATCTGTAATGCAGGTCTAGGTGATATATACGGAATACATTTAATCTGTAATCCAGGTCTCGGTGATATATACGGAAAACTGTTAATCTGTAATCCAGGTCTAGGTGATATATACGGAATACCTTTAATCTGTAATGCAGGTCTAGGTGATATATACGGAATACATTTAATCTGTAATCCAGGTGTAGGTGATATATACGGAATACATTTAATCTGTAATCCAGGTCTAGGTGATAAATACGGAATGCATTTAATCTGTAATCCAGGTCTAGGTGATATATACGGAATACATATAATCTGTAATCCTGGTCTAGGTGATATAAACTGAATAAATTTATTCTGTAATCCAGGTCTAGGTGATATATACAGAATATTTTTAATCTGTAATCCAGGTCTAGGTGATATATACGGAATACATATAATCTGTAATCCTGGTCTAGGTGATATAAACAGAATAAATTTATTCTGTAATCCAGGTCTAGGTGATATATACAGAATATTTTTAATCTGTAATCCAGGTCTAGGTGATATATACGGAATGCTTTTAATCTGTAATCCAGGTATATGTGATATATACGGAATACATTTAATCTGTAATCCAGGTCTAGATGATATATACGGAATACCTTTAATCTGTAATTTAGGTATATGTGATATATACGGAATACCTTTAATCTGTAATCCAGGTATATGTGATATAAACGGAATACCTTTAATCTGTAATGCAGGTCTAGGTGATATATACGGAATACCTTTAATCTGTAATTCATTCAGGTCTAGGTGATATATAGGCAATACCTTCAATCTGCAATCCAGGTATATGTGATATATACGGAATATCTTTAATCTGTAATGCAGGTCTAGGTGATATATACAGAATACCTTTAATCTGTAATGCAGGTCTAGGTGATATATACGGAATACATTTAATCTGTAATCCAGGTCTCGGTGATATATACGGAAAACTGTTAATCTGTAATCCAGGTCTAGGTGATATATACGGAATACCTTTAATCTGTAATGCAGGTCTAGGTGATATATACGGAATACCTTTAATCTGTAATTCCGGTCTAGGTGATATTTAGGGAATACCTTCAATCTGTAATCCAGGTATATGTGATATATACGGAATATCTTTAATCTGTAATCCAGGTCTAGATGATATATACGGAATAATTTTAATCTGTTATCCAGGTCTAGGTATATATACGGAATGCATTTAATCTGTAATGCAGGTCTAGGTGATATATACGGAATACACTTAATCTGTAATCCAGGTCTAGATGATATATACGGAATACATTTAATCTGTAATCCAGGTCTAGGTGATATATACGGAAGACATTTAATCTGTAATCCAGGTCTAGGCGATATATACGGAATATAATTAATCTGTAATCCAGGTCTAGGTGATATATCCGGAATACCTTTAATCTGTAATCCAGGTCTAGGTGATATATACGGAATACATTTAATCTGTAATCCAGGTCTAGGTGATATATACGGAATACCTTTAATCTGTAATGCAGGTCTAGGTGATATATACGGAATACATTTAATCTGTAATCCAGGTCTAGGTGATATATACGGAATACTTTTAATCTGTAATCCAGGTCTAGGTGATATATACGGAATACATTTAATCTGTAATCGAGGTAAATGTGATATATACGGAATACATATAATCTGTAATCCAGGTCTAGGTGATATAAACGGAATACATTCATTCTGTAATCCAGGTCTAGGTGATATATACGGAATACCTTTAATCTGTAATCCAGGTATATGTGATATAAACGGAATACCTTTAATCTGTAATGCAGGTCTAGGTGATATATACGGAATACCTTTAATCTGTAATTCATTCAGGTCTAGGTGATATATAGGCAATACCTTCAATCTGCAATCCATGTATATGTGATATATACGAAATATATTTAATCTGTAATGCAGGTCTAGGTGATATATACGGAATACCTTTAATCTGTAATCCAGGTCTAGGTGATATATTCGGAATGCTTTTAATCTGTAATCCAGGTATATGTGATATATACAGAATATTTTTAATCTGTAATCCAGGTCTAGATGATATATACGGAATACCTTTAATCTGTAATCCAGGTATATGTGATATATACGGAATACCTTTAATCTGTAATCCAGGTATATGTGATATAAACGGAATACCTTTAATCTGTAATGCAGGTCTAGGTGATATATACGGAATACCTTTAATCTGTAATTCATTCAGGTCTAGGTGATATATAGGGAATACCTTCAATCTGCAATCCAGGTATATGTGATATATACGGAATATCTTTAATCTGTAATGCAGGTCTAGGTGATATATACGGAATACCTTTAATCTGTAATGCAGGTCTAGGTTATATATACGGAATACATTTAATCTGTAATGCAGGTCTATGTTATATATACGGAATACATTTAATCTGTAATCCAGGACTAGGTGATATATACGGAATACATTTAATCTGTAATCCAGGTCTAGGTGATATAAACGGAATACATTTATTCTGTAATGCAAGTGTAGGTGATAAATACAGAATATTTTTAATCTGTAATCCAGGTCTAGGTGATATATACGGAATACATTTAATCTGTAATTCCGGTCTAGGTGATATTTAGGGAATACCTTCAATCTGTAATCCAGGTATATGTGATATATACGGAATATCTTTAATCTGTAATCCAGGTCTAGATGATATATACGGAATAATTTTAATCTGTTATCCAGGTCTAGGTATATATATGGAATGCATTTAATCTGTAATGCAGGTCTAGGTGATATATACGGAATACACTTAATCTGTAATCCAGGTCTAGATGATATATACGGAATACATTTAATCTGTAATCCAGGTCTAGGTGATATATACGGAAGACATTTAATCTGTAATCCAGGTCTAGGCGATATATACGGAATATATTTAATCTGTAATCCAGGTCTAGGTGATATATACGGAATACCTTTAATCTGTAATCCAGGTCTAGGTGATATATACGGAATACATTTAATCTGTAATCCAGGTCTAGGTGATATATACGGAATACCTTTAATCTGTAATGCAGGTCTAGGTGATATATACGGAATACATTTAATCTGTAATCCAGGTCTAGGTGATATATACGGAATACTTTTAATCTGTAATCCAGGTCAAGGTGATATATACGGAATACATTTAATCTGTAATCGAGGTATATGTGATATATACGGAATACATATAATCTGTAATCCAGGTCTAGGTGATATAAACGGAATACATTCATTCTGTAATCCAGGTCTAGGTGATATATACGGAATACCTTTAATCTGTAATCCAGGTATATGTGATATAAACGGAATACCTTTAATCTGTAATGCAGGTCTAGGTGATATATACGGAATACCTTTAATCTGTAATTCATTCAGGTCTAGGTGATATATAGGCAATACCTTCAATCTGCAATCCATGTATATGTGATATATACGAAATATATTTAATCTGTAATGCAGGTCTAGGTGATATATACGGAATACCTTTAATCTGTAATCCAGGTCTAGGTGATATATTCGGAATGCTTTTAATCTGTAATCCAGGTATATGTGATATATACAGAATATTTTTAATCTGTAATCCAGGTCTAGATGATATATACGGAATACCTTTAATCTGTAATCCAGGTATATGTGATATATACGGAATACCTTTAATCTGTAATCCAGGTATATGTGATATAAACGGAATACCTTTAATCTGTAATGCAGGTCTAGGTGATATATACGGAATACCTTTAATCTGTAATTCATTCAGGTCTAGGTGATATATAGGGAATACCTTCAATCTGCAATCCAGGTATATGTGATATATACGGAATATCTTTAATCTGTAATGCAGGTCTAGGTGATATATACGGAATACCTTTAATCTGTAATGCAGGTCTAGGTTATATATACGGAATACATTTAATCTGTAATGCAGGTCTAGGTTATATATACGGAATACATTTAATCTGTAATCCAGGTCTAGGTGATATATACGGAATACATTTAATCTGTAATCCAGGTCTAGGTGATATAAACGGAATACATTTATTCTGTAATGCAAGTGTAGGTGATAAATACAGAATATTTTTAATCTGTAATCCAGGTCTAGGTGATATATACGGAATACATTTAATCTGTAATCGAGGTATATGTGATATATACGTAATACATATAATCTGTAATCCAGGTCTAGGTGATACATACGGAATGCATTTAATCTTTAATCCAAGTCTAGGTGATATATACAGAATACTTTTAATCAGTAATCCAGGTATATGTGATATATACGGAATACATTTAATCTGTAATCCAGGTCTAGGTGATATATACGGAATACATATAATCTGTAATCCTGGTCTAGGTGATATAAACGGAATACATTTATTCTGCAATCCAGGTCTAGGTGATATATACAGAATATTTTTAATCTGTAATCCAGGTCTAGGTGATATACACGGAATGCTTTTAATCTGTAATCCAGGTATATGTGATATATACGGAATACCTTTAATCTGTAATGCATGTCTAGGTGATATATACGGAATACCTTTAATCTGTAATTCATTCAGGTCTAGGTGATATATAGGCAATACCTTCAATCTGCAATCCATGTATATGTGATATATACGGAATATATTTAATCTGTAATGCAGGTCTAGGTGATATATACGGAATACCTTTAATCTGTAATGCAGGTCTAGGTGATATATACGGAATACATTTAATCTGTAATCCAGGTCTCGGTGATATATACGGAAAACTGTTAATCTGTAATCCAGGTCTAGGTGATATATACGGAATACCTATAATCAATAATGCAGGTCTAGTTGATATATACGGAATACCTTTAATCTGTAATTCCGGTCTAGGTGATATATAGGGAATACCTTCAATCTGTAATCCAGGTATATGTGATATATACGGAATATCTTTAATCTGTAATCCAGGTCTAGATGATATATACGGAATATTTTTAATCTGTTATCCAGGTCTAGGTATATATACGGAATGCATTTAATCTGTAATGCAGGTCTATGTGATATATACGGAATACCTTTAATCTGTAATTCCGGTCTAGGTGATATATAGGGAATAACTTCAATCTGTAATCCAGGTATATGTGATATATGCGGAATATCTTTAATCTGTAATCCAGGTCTAGATGATATATACGGAATAATTTTAATCTGTAATCCAGGTCTAGGTGATATATACGGAATGCATTTAATCTGTAATCCAGGTCTAGGTGATATATACGGAAGACATTTAATCTGTAATCCAGGTCTAGGTGATATATACGGAATACATTTAATCTGTAATCCAGGTCTAGGTGATATATACGGAATACCTTTAATCTGTAAGGCAGGTCTAGGTGATATATACGGAATACATTTAATCTGTAATCCAGGTCTAGGTGATATATACGGAATACTTTTAATCTGTAATCCAGGTCTAGGTGATATATACGGAATACATTTAATCTGTAATCCAGGTGTAGGTGATATATACGGAATACATTTAATCTGTAATCCAGGTCTAGGTGATAAATACGGAATGCATTTAATCTGTAATCCAGGTCTAGGTGATATATACGGAATACATATAATCTGTAATCCTGGTCTAGGTGATATAAACGGAATAAATTTATTCTGTAATCCAGGTCTAGGTGATATATACAGAATATTTTTAATCTGTAATCCAGGTCTAGGTGATATATACTTAATACATATAATCTGTAATCCTGGTCTAGGTGATATAAACGGAATAAATTTATTCTGTAATCCAGGTCTAGGTGATATATACAGAATATTTTTAATCTGTAATCCAGGTCTAGGTGATATATACGGAATGCTTTTAATCTGTAATCCAGGTATATGTGATATATACGGAATACATTTAATCTGTAATCCAGGTCTAGATGATATATACGGAATACCTTTAATCTGTAATCCAGGTATATGTGATATATACGGAATACCTTTAATCTGTAATCCAGGTATATGTGATATAAACGGAATACCTTTAATCTGTAATGCAGGTCTAGGTGATATATACGGAATACCTTTAATCTGAAATTCATTCAGGTCTAGGTGATATATAGGCAATACCTTCAATCTGCAATCCAGGTATATGTGATATATACGGAATATCTTTAATCTGTAATGCAGGTCTAGGTGATATATACGGAATACATTTAATCAGTAATGCAGGTCTAGGTGATATATACGGAATACATTTAATCTGTAATCCAGGTCTCGGTGATATATACGGAAAACTGTTAATCTGTAATCCAGGTCTAGGTGATATATACGGAATACCTTTAATCTGTAATGCAGGTCTAGGTGATATATACGGAATACCTTTAATCTGTAATTCCGGTCTAGGTGATATATAGGGAATACCTTCAATCTGTAATCCAGGTATATGTGATATATACGGAATATCTTTAATCTGTAATCCAGGTCTAGATGATATATACGGAATAATTTTAATCTGTTATCCAGGTCTAGGTATATATACGGAATGCATTTAATCTGTAATGCAGATCTAGGTGATATATACGGAATACACTTAATCTGTAATCCAGGTCTAGATGATATATACGGAATACATTTAATCTGTAATCCAGGTCTAGGTGATATATACGGAAGACATTTAATCTGTAATCCAGGTCTAGGCGATATATACGGAATAAATTTAATCTGTAATCCAGGTCTAGGTGATATATACGGAATACCTTTAATCTGTAATCCAGCTCTAGGTGATATATACGGAATACCTTTAATCTGTAATGCAGGTCTAGGTGATATATACGGAATACATTTAATCTGTAATCCAGGTCTAGGTGATATATACGGAATACTTTTAATCTGTAATCCAGGTCTAGGTGATATATACGGAATACATTTAATCTGTAATCGAGGTATATGTGATATATACGGAATACATATAATCTGTAATCCAGGTCTAGGTGATATAAACGGAATACATTTATTCTGTAATCCAGGTCTAGGTGATATATACAGAATATTTTTAATCTGTAATCCAGGTCTAGGTGATATATTCGGAATGCTTTTAATCTGTAATCCAGGTATATGTGATATATACGGAATACATTTAATCTGTAATCCAGGTCTAGATGATATATACGGAATACCTTTAATCTGTAATCCAGGTATATGTGATATATACGGAATACTTTTAATCTGTAATCCAGGTATATGTGATATAAACGGAATACCTTTAATCTGTAATGCAGGTCTAGGGGATATATACGGAATACCTTTAATCTGTAATTCATTCAGGTCTAGGTGATATATAGGGAATACCTTCAATCTGCAATCCAGGTATATGTGATATATACGGAATATCTTTAATCTGTAATGCAGGTCTAGGTGATATATACGGAATACCTTTAATCTGTAATGCAGGTCTAGGTTATATATACGGAATACATTTAATCTGTAATGCAGGTCTTGGTTATATATACGGAATACATTTAATCATTAATCCAGGTCTAGGTGATATATACGGAATACATTTAATCTGTAATCCAGGTCTAGGTGATATAAACGGAATACATTTATTCTGTAATGCAAGTGTAGGTGATAAATACAGAATATTTTTAATCTGTAATCCAGGTCTAGGTGATATATACGAAATACATGTAATCTGTAATCGATGTATATGTGATATATACGTAATAAATATAATCTGTAATCCAGGTCTAGGTGATACATACGGAATGCATTTAATCTTTAATCCAGGTCTAGGTGATATATACAGAATACTTTTAATCTGTAATCCAGGTATATGTGATATATACGGAATACATTTAATCTGTAATCCAGGTCTAGGTGATATATACGGAATACATATAATCTGTAATCCTTTTCTAGGTGATATAAACGGAATACATTTATTCTGCAATCCAGGTCTAGGTGATATATACAGAATATTTTTAATCTGTAATCCAGGTCTAGGTGATATACACGGAATGCTTTTAATCTGTAATCCAGGTATATGTGATATATACGGAATATATTTAATCTGTAATCCTGGTCTAGATGATATATACGGAATACCTTTAATCTGTAATCCAGGTATATGTGATATATACGAAATACCTTTAATCTGTAATCCAGGTATATGTGATATAAACGGAATACCTTTAATCTGTAATGCATGTCCAGGTGATATATACGGAATACCTTTAATCTGTAATTCATTCAGGTCTAGGTTATATATAGACAATACCTTCAATCTGCAATCCATGTATATGTGATATATACGGAATATATTTAATCTGTAATGCAGGTCTAGGTGATATATACGGAATACCTTTAATCTGTAATGCAGGTCTAGGTGATATATACGGAATACATTTAATCTGTAATCCAGGTCTCGGTGATATATACGGAAAACTGTTAATCTGTAATCCAGGTCTAGGTGATATATAAGGAATACCTTTAATCTATAAGGCAGGTCTAGTTGATATATACGGAATACCTTTAATCTGTAATTCCGGTCTAGGTGATATATAGGGAATACCTTCAATCTGTAATCCAGGTATATGTGATATATACGGAATATCTTTAATCTGTAATCCAGGTCTAGATGATATATACGGAATAATTTTAATTTGTTATCCAGGTCTAGGTATATATACGGAATGCATTTAATCTGTAATGCAGGTCTAGGTGATATATACGGAATACACTTAATCTGTAATCCAGGTCTAGATGATATATACGGAATACCTTTAATCTGTAATGCAGGTCTAGGTTATATATACGGAATACATTTAATCTGTAATGCCGGTCTAGGTTATATATACGGAATACATTTAATCTGTAATCCAGGTCTAGGTGATATATACGGAATACATTTAATCTGTAATCCAGGTCTAGGTGATATAAACGGAATACATTTATTCTGTAATGCAAGTGTAGGTGATAAA
The DNA here is from genome assembly GCF_978046115.1 of Saccoglossus kowalevskii. Taxonomy (NCBI): domain Eukaryota; kingdom Metazoa; phylum Hemichordata; class Enteropneusta; family Harrimaniidae; genus Saccoglossus; species Saccoglossus kowalevskii. The sequence goes on from NC_140642.1 coordinate 2,119,791, forward strand.
TACAGAATATTTTTAATCTGTAATCCAGGTCTAGGTGATATATACGGAATACATTTAATCTGTAATCGAGGTATATGTGATATATACGTAATACATATAATCTGTAATCCAGGTCTAGGTGATACATACGGAATGCATTTAATCTTTAATCCAGGTCTAGGTGATATATACAGAATACTTTTAATCTGTAATCCAGGTATATGTGATATATACGGAATACATTTAATCTGTAATCCAGGTCTAGGTGATATATACGGAATAAATATAATCTGTAATCCTGGTCTAGGTGATATAAACGGAATACATTTATTCTGCAATCCAGGTCTAGGTGATATATACAGAATATTTTTAATCTGTAATCCAGGTCTAGGTGATATACACGGAATGTTTTTAATCTGTAATCCAGGTATATGTGATATATACGGAATATATTTAATCTGTAATCCAGGTCTAGATGATATATACGAAATACCTTTAATCTGTAATCCAGGTATATGTGATATAAACGGAATACCTTTAATCTGTAATGCATGTCTAGGTGATATATACGGAATACCTTTAATCTGTAATTCATTCAGGTCTAGGTGATATATAGACAATACCTTCAATCTGCAATCCATGTATATGTGATATATACGGAATATATTTAATCTGTAATGCAGGTCTAGGTGATATATACGGAATACCTTTAATCTGTAATGCAGGTCTAGGTGATATATACGGAATACATTTAATCTGTAATCCAGGTCTCGGTGATATATACGGAAAACTGTTAATCTGTAATCCAGGTCTAGGTGATATATAAGGAATACCTTTAATCTATAATGCAGGTCTAGTTGATATATACGGAATACCTTTAATCTGTAATTCCGGTCTAGGTGATATATAGGGAATACCTTCAATCTGTAATCCAGGTATATGTGATCGATACGGAATATCTTTAATCTGTAATCCAGGTCTAGATGATATATACGGAATAATTTTAATTTGTTATCCAGGTCTAGGTATATATACGGAATGCATTTAATCTGTAATGCAGGTCTAGGTGATATATACGGAATACACTTAATCTGTAATCCAGGTCTAGATGATATAAACGGAATACATTTAATCTGCAATCCAGGTCTAGGTGATATATACGGAATGCATTTAATCAGTAATCCAGGTCTAGGTGATATATACGGAAGACATTTAATCTGTAATGCAGGTCTAGGCGATATATACGGAATACATTTAATCTGTAATCCAGGTCTAGGTGATATATACGGAATACCTTTAATCTGTAATCCAGGTCTAGGTGATATATACGGAATACATTTAATCTGTAATCCAGGTCTAGGTGATATATACGGAATACCTTTAATCTGTAATGCAGGTCTAGGTGATATATACGGAATACCTTTAATCTGTAATTCCGGTCTAGGTGATATATAGGGAATACCTTCAATCTGTAATCCAGGTATATGTGATATATACGGAATATCTTTAATCTGTAATCCAGGTCTAGATGATATATACGGAATAATTTTAATCTGTTATCCAGGTCTAGGTATACATACGGAATGCATTTAATCTGTAATGCAGGTCTAGGTGATATATACGGAATACACTTAATCTGTAATCCAGGTCTAGATGATATATACGGAATACATTTAATCTGTAATCCAGGTCTAGGTGATATATACGGAATGCATTTAATCTGTAATCCAGGTCTAGGTGATATATACGGAAGACATTTAATCTGTAATCCAGGTCTAGGCGATATATACGGAATACATTTAATCTGTAATCCAGGTCTAGGTGATATATACGGAATACCTTTAATCTGTAATCCAGGTCTAGGTGATATATACGGAATACATTTAATCTGTAATCCAGGTCTATGTGATATATACGGAATACCTTTAATCTGTAAGGCAGGTCTAGGTGATATATACGGAATACATTTAATCTGTAATCCAGGTCTAGGTGATATATACGGAATACTTTTAATCCGTAATCCAGGTCTAGGTGATATATACGGAATACATTTAATCTGTAATCCAGGTGTAGGTGATATATACGGAATGCATTTAATCTGTAATCCAGGTCTAGGTGATATATACGGAAGATATTTAATCTGTAATCCAGGTCTAGGCGATATATACGGAATACATTTAATCTGTAATCCAGGTCTAGGTGATATATACGGAATACCTTTAATCTGTAATCCAGGTCTAGGTGATATATACGGAATACATTTAATCTGTAATCGAGGTATATGTGATATATACGTAATACATATAATCTGTAATCCAGGTCTAGGTGATACATACGGAATGCATTTAATCTGTAATCCAGGTCTAGGTGATATATACAGAATACTTTTAATCTGTAATCCAGGTATATGTGATATATACGGAATACATTTAATCTGTAATCCAGGTCTAGGTGATATATACGGAATACATATAATCTGTAATCCTGGTCTAGGTGATATAAACGGAATACATTTATTCTGCAATCCAGGTCTAGGTGATATATACGGAATACATTTAATCTGTAATCGAGGTATATGTGATATATACGGAATATCTTTAATCTGTAATCCAGGTCTAGATGATATATACGGAATAATTTTAATCTGTTATCCAGGTCTAGGTATACATACGGAATGCATTTAATCTGTAATGCAGGTCTAGGTGATATATACGGAATACACTTAATCTGTAATCCAGGTCTAGATGATATATACGGAATGCTTTTAATCTGTAATCCACGTATATGTGATATATACGGAATACCTTTAATCTGTAATCCAGGTCTAGATTATATATACGGAATACCTTTAATCTGTAATCCAGGTATATGTGATATATACGAAAAACCTTTAATCTGTAATCCAGGTATATGTGATATAAACGGAATACCTTTAATCTGTAATGCATGTCTAGGTGATATATACGGAATACCTTTAATCTGTAATTCATTCAGGTCTAGGTGATATATAGGCAATACCTTCAATCTGCAATCCATGTATATGTGATATATACGGAATATATTTAATCTGTAATGCAGGTCTAGGTGATATATACGGAATACCTTTAATCTGTAATGCAGGTCTAGGTGATATATACGGAATACATTTAATCTGTAATCCAGGTCTCGGTGATATATACGGAAAACTGTTAATCTGTAATCCAGGTCTAGGTGATATATACGGAATACCTTTAATCTATAATGCAGGTCTAGTTGATATATACGGAATACCTTTAATCTGTAATTCCGGTCTAGGTGATATATAGGGAATACCTTCAATCTGTAATCCAGGTATATGTGATATATACGGAATATCTTTAATCTGTAATCCAGGTCTAGGTGATATATACGGAATACCTTTAATCTATAATGCAGGTCTAGTTGATATATACGGAACACCTTTAATCTGTAATTCCGGTCTAGGTGATATATAGGGAATACCTTCAATCTGTAATCCAGGTATATGTGATATATACGGAATATCTTTAATCTGTAATCCAGGTCTAGATGATATATACGGAATAATTTTAATCTGTTATCCAGGTCTAGGTATATATACGGAATGCATTTAATCTGCAATCCAGGTCTAGGTGATATATACGGAATGCATTTAATCTGTAATCCAGGTCTAGGTGATATATACGGAAGACATTTAATCTGTAATCCAGGTCTAGGCGATATATACGGAATACATTTAATCTGTAATCCAGGTCTAGGTGATATATACGGAATACCTTTAATCTGTAATCCAGGTCTAGGTGATATATACGGAATACATTTAATCTGTAATCCAGGTCTAGGTGATATATACGGAATACCTTTAATCTGTAATGCAGGTCTAGGTGATATATACGGAATACCTTTAATCTGTAATTCCGGTCTAGGTGATATATAGGGAATACCTTCAATCTGTAATCCAGGTATATGTGATATATACGGAATATCTTTAATCTGTAATCCAGGTCTAGGTGATATATACGGAATACCTTTAATCTATAATGCAGGTCTAGTTGATATATACGGAATACCTTTAATCTGTAATTCCGGTCTAGGTGATATATAGGGAATACCTTCAATCTGTAATCCAGGTATATGTGATATATACGGAATATCTTTAATCTGTAATTCCGGTCTAGGTGATATATAGGGAATACATTTAATCTGTAATCCAGGTATATGTGATATATACGGAATATCTTTAAATATTTTTAATCTGTAATTCAGGTCTAGGTGATATATACGGAATACACATAATCTGTAATACAGGTCTAGGTGAAATATACGGAATGCATTTAATCTGTAATCCAGGTCTAGGTGATATATACGGAATACATTTAATCTGTAATCCAGGTCTAGGTGATATAACGGAATACATTTATTCTGTAATGCAAGTGTAGGTGATATATACAGAATATTTTTAATCTGTAATCCAGGTATATGTGATATATATGGAATACATTTAATCTATGTAATCCAGGTCTAGGTGATATATACGGAATACCTTTAATCTGTAATCCAGGTATATGTGATATATACGGAATGTCTTTAATCTGTAATCCAGGTCTAGGTGATATAAACGGAATACATTTAATCTGTAATTCAGGTCTAGGTGATATATAGGGAAGACCTTCAATCTGTAATCCAGGTATATGTGATATATACGGAATACCTTTAATCTGTAATGCAGGTCTAGGTGATATATACGGAATACATTTAATCTGCAATCCATGTCTAGGTGATATATACGGAAAACTTTTAATCTGTGGTCCAGATCTAGGTGATATATACAGAATACTTTTAATCTGTAATGCAGGTATATGTGATATATATGGAATACATTTAATTTGTAATCCAGGTCTAGGTGATACATACGGAATGCATTTAATCTGTAATCCAGGTCTAGGTGATATATACAGAATACTTTTAATCTGTAATCCAGGTATATGTGATATATACGGAATGTATTTAATCTGTAATCCAGGTCTAGGTGATATATACGAAAAACCTTTAATCTGTAATCCAGGTATATGTGATATAAACGGAATACCTTTAATCTGTAATGCATGTCTAGGTGATATATACGGAATACCTTTAATCTGTAATTCATTCAGGTCTAGGTGATATATAGGCAATACCTTCAATCTGCAATCCATGTATATGTGATATATACGGAATATATTTAATCTGTAATGCAGGTCTAGGTGATATATACGGAATACCTTTAATCTGTAATGCAGGTCTAGGTGATATATACGGAATACATTTAATCTGTAATCCAGGTCTCGGTGATATATACGGAAAACTGTTAATCTGTAATCCAGGTCTAGGTGATATATACGGAATACCTTTAATCTATAATGCAGGTCTAGTTGATATATACGGAATACCTTTAATCTGTAATTCCGGTCTAGGTGATATATAGGGAATACCTTCAATCTGTAATCCAGGTATATGTGATATATACGGAATATCTTTAATCTGTAATCCAGGTCTAGGTGATATATACGGAATACCTTTAATCTATAATGCAGGTCTAGTTGATATATACGGAACACCTTTAATCTGTAATTCCGGTCTAGGTGATATATAGGGAATACCTTCAATCTGTAATCCAGGTATATGTGATATATACGGAATATCTTTAATCTGTAATCCAGGTCTAGATGATATATACGGAATAATTTTAATCTGTTATCCAGGTCTAGGTATATATACGGAATGCATTTAATCTGCAATCCAGGTCTAGGTGATATATACGGAATGCATTTAATCTGTAATCCAGGTCTAGGTGATATATACGGAAGACATTTAATCTGTAATCCAGGTCTAGGCGATATATACGGAATACATTTAATCTGTAATCCAGGTCTAGGTGATATATACGGAATACCTTTAATCTGTAATCCAGGTCTAGGTGATATATACGGAATACATTTAATCTGTAATCCAGGTCTAGGTGATATATACGGAATACCTTTAATCTGTAATGCAGGTCTAGGTGATATATACGGAATACCTTTAATCTGTAATTCCGGTCTAGGTGATATATAGGGAATACCTTCAATCTGTAATCCAGGTATATGTGATATATACGGAATATCTTTAATCTGTAATCCAGGTCTAGGTGATATATACGGAATACCTTTAATCTATAATGCAGGTCTAGTTGATATATACGGAATACCTTTAATCTGTAATTCCGGTCTAGGTGATATATAGGGAATACCTTCAATCTGTAATCCAGGTATATGTGATATATACGGAATATCTTTAATCTGTAATTCCGGTCTAGGTGATATATAGGGAATACATTTAATCTGTAATCCAGGTATATGTGATATATACGGAATATCTTTAAATATTTTTAATCTGTAATTCAGGTCTAGGTGATATATACGGAATACACATAATCTGTAATACAGGTCTAGGTGAAATATACGGAATGCATTTAATCTGTAATCCAGGTCTAGGTGATATATACGGAATACATTTAATCTGTAATCCAGGTCTAGGTGATATAACGGAATACATTTATTCTGTAATGCAAGTGTAGGTGATATATACAGAATATTTTTAATCTGTAATCCAGGTATATGTGATATATATGGAATACATTTAATCTATGTAATCCAGGTCTAGGTGATATATACGGAATACCTTTAATCTGTAATCCAGGTATATGTGATATATACGGAATGTCTTTAATCTGTAATCCAGGTCTAGGTGATATAAACGGAATACATTTAATCTGTAATTCAGGTCTAGGTGATATATAGGGAAGACCTTCAATCTGTAATCCAGGTATATGTGATATATACGGAATACCTTTAATCTGTAATGCAGGTCTAGGTGATATATACGGAATACATTTAATCTGCAATCCATGTCTAGGTGATATATACGGAAAACTTTTAATCTGTGGTCCAGATCTAGGTGATATATACAGAATACTTTTAATCTGTAATGCAGGTATATGTGATATATATGGAATACATTTAATTTGTAATCCAGGTCTAGGTGATACATACGGAATGCATTTAATCTGTAATCCAGGTCTAGGTGATATATACAGAATACTTTTAATCTGTAATCCAGGTATATGTGATATATACGGAATGTATTTAATCTGTAATCCAGGTCTAGGTGATATATACGGAATACATTTAATCTGTAATCCAGGTCTAGGTGATATAAACGGAATACATGTATTCTGTATTCCAGGTCTAGGTGATATACTCAGAATATTTTTAATCTGTAATCCAGGTCTAGGAGATATATACGGAATGCTTTTAATCTGTAATCCAGGTATATGTGATATATACGGAATACATTTAATCTGTAATCCAGGTCTAGGTGATATATACGGAATACCTTTAATCTGTAATCCAGGTATATGTGATATATACGCAATGTCTTTAATCTTTAATCCAGGTCTAGGTGATACATACGGAATGCATTTAATCTGTAATCCAGGTCTAGGTGATATATACAGAATACTTTTAATCTGTAATCCAGGTATATGTGATATATACGGAATACATTTAATCTGTAATCCAGGTCTAGGTGATATATACGGAATACATTTAATCTGTAATCCAGGTCTAGGTGATATATACGGAATGCTTTTAATCTGTAATCCAGGTATATGTGATATATACGGAATACATTTAATATGTAATCCAGGTCTAGGTGATATATACGGAATACCTTTAATCTGTAATCCAGGTATATGTGATATATACGCAATGTCTTTAATCTGTAATCCAGGTCTAGGTGATATAAACGGATACCTTTAATCTGTAATGCAGGTCTAGGTGATATATACGGAATACCTTTAATCTGTAATCCAGGTATATGTGATATATACGGAATATCTTTAATCTGTAATGCAGGTCTAGGTGATTTGTACGGAATACCTTTAATCTGTAATTGCGGTCTAGGTGATATATTCGGAATACATTTAATCTGTAATCAAGGTCTAGGTGATATATACGGAATACTTTTAATCTGTAATCCAGGTCTAGGTGATATATACGGAATACATTTAATCTGTAATCCAGGTCTAGGTGATAAATACGGAATGCATTTAATCTGTAATCCAGGTCTAGGTGATATATACAGAATACTTTTAATCTGTAATTCAGGTGTTGGTGATATACACGGAATACCTTTAATCCGTAATTCTGGTCTAGGTGATATATGCGGAATACATTTAATCTGTAATCCAGGTGTAGGTGATATATACGGAATACCTTCAATCTGTAATCCAGGTATATGTGATATATACGGAATATCTTTAATCTGTAATGCAGGTCTAGGTGATATATACGGAATACCTTTAATCTGTAATGCAGGTCTAGGTGATATATACGGAATACATTTAATCTGTAATCCAGGTCTAGGTGATATATACGGAATACTTTTAATATGTATTGCCGGTTTAGGTGATATACACGGATTACCTTTAATCTGTAATCCCGGTCTAGGTGACATATACGGAATACTTTTAATCTATAATCCAGGTATATGTGATATATACGAAATACATTTAATCTCTAATCCAGGTCTAGATGATATATACGGAATACTTTTAATCTATAATCCTGGTCTAGGTGATATATACGAAATACCTTTAATCTGTAATCCCGGTCTAGGTGATATATACGGAATACTTTTAATCTATAATCCAGGTATATGTGATATATACGAAGTACATTTAATCTGTAATCCAGGTCTAGATGATATATACGGAATACTTTTAATTCGTAATCCAGGTCTAGGTGATATATACGGAATACATTTAATCTGTAATCCAGGTCTAGGTGATGTAAACGGAATACATGTATTCTGTATTCCAGGTCTAGGTGATATATACAGAATATTTTTAATCTGTAATCCAGGTCTAGGTGATATATACGGAATGCTTTTAATCTGTAATCCAGGTATATGTGATATATACGGAATACATTTAATCTGTAATCCAGGTCTAGGTGATATATACAGAATACCTTTAATCTGTAATCCAGGTATATGTGATATATACGGAATGTCTTTAATCTGTAATCCAGGTCTAGGTGATATAAACGGAATACCTTTAATCTGTAATGCAGGTCTAGGTGATATATACGGAATACCTTTAATCTGTAATTCAGGTCTAGGTGATATATAAAGAATACCTTCAATCTGTAATCCAGGTATATGTGAAATATACGGAATATATTTAATCTGTAATGCAGGTCTAGGTGATATATACGGATTACCTTTAATCTGTAATGCAGGTCTAGGTGATATATACGGAATACATTTAATCTGTAATCCAGGTCTAGGTGATATATACGGAATACTTTTAATCTGTAATCCAGGTCTAGGTGATATATACGGAATACATTTAATCTGTAATCCAGGTGTAGGTGATATATACGGAATATATTTAATCTGTAATCCAGGTCTAGGTGATAAATACTGAATGCATTTAATCTGTAATCCAGGTCTAAGTGACATATACAGAATACTTTTAATCTGTAATTCAGGTGTAGGTGATATACACGGAATACCTTTAATCTGTAATTCTGGTCTAGGTGTTATATACGGAATACATTTAATCTGTAATCCAGGTCTATGTGATATATACGGAATACCTTTAATCTGTAATCCAGGTGTAGGTGATTTATACGGAATACATTTAATCTGAAATCCAGTTCTATGTGATATATACGGAATACCTTCAATCTGTAATCCAGGTCTAGGTGATATATACGGAATACTTTTAATCTGTAATTCAGGTGTAGGTGATATACACGGAATACCTTTAATCTGTAATTCTGGTCTAGGTGATATATACGGAATACATTTAATCTGTAATCCAGGTCTATGTGATATATACGGAATACCTTTAATCTGTAATCCAGGTGTAGGTGATTTATACGGAATACATTTAATCTGAAATCCAGTTCTATGTGATATATACGGAATACCTTCAATCTGTAATCCAGGTCTAGGTGATATATACGGAAAACTTTTAATCTGTGGTCCAGATCTAGGTGATATATACAGAATACTTTTAATCTGTAATGCAGGTATATGTGATATATATGGAATACATTTAATTTGTAATCCAGGTCTAGGTGATACATACGGAATGCATTTAATCTGTAATCCAGGTCTAGGTGATATATACAGAATACTTTTAATCTGTAATCCAGGTATATGTGATATATACGGAATGTATTTAATCTGTAATCCAGGTCTAGGTGATATATACGGAATACATTTAATCTGTAATCCAGGTCTAGGTGATATAAACGGAATACATGTATTCTGTATTCCAGGTCTAGGTGATATACTCAGAATATTTTTAATCTGTAATCCAGGTCTAGGAGATATATACGGAATGCTTTTAATCTGTAATCCAGGTATATGTGATATATACGGAATACATTTAATCTGTAATCCAGGTCTAGGTGATATATACGGAATACCTTTAATCTGTAATCCAGGTATATGTGATATATACGCAATGTCTTTAATCTTTAATCCAGGTCTAGGTGATACATACGGAATGCATTTAATCTGTAATCCAGGTCTAGGTGATATATACAGAATACTTTTAATCTGTAATCCAGGTATATGTGATATATACGGAATACATTTAATCTGTAATCCAGGTCTAGGTGATATATACGGAATACATTTAATCTGTAATCCAGGTCTAGGTGATATATACGGAATGCTTTTAATCTGTAATCCAGGTATATGTGATATATACGGAATACATTTAATATGTAATCCAGGTCTAGGTGATATATACGGAATACCTTTAATCTGTAATCCAGGTATATGTGATATATACGCAATGTCTTTAATCTGTAATCCAGGTCTAGGTGATATAAACGGATACCTTTAATCTGTAATGCAGGTCTAGGTGATATATACGGAATACCTTTAATCTGTAATCCAGGTATATGTGATATATACGGAATATCTTTAATCTGTAATGCAGGTCTAGGTGATTTGTACGGAATACCTTTAATCTGTAATTGCGGTCTAGGTGATATATTCGGAATACATTTAATCTGTAATCAAGGTCTAGGTGATATATACGGAATACTTTTAATCTGTAATCCAGGTCTAGGTGATATATACGGAATACATTTAATCTGTAATCCAGGTCTAGGTGATAAATACGGAATGCATTTAATCTGTAATCCAGGTCTAGGTGATATATACAGAATACTTTTAATCTGTAATTCAGGTGTTGGTGATATACACGGAATACCTTTAATCCGTAATTCTGGTCTAGGTGATATATGCGGAATACATTTAATCTGTAATCCAGGTGTAGGTGATATATACGGAATACCTTCAATCTGTAATCCAGGTATATGTGATATATACGGAATATCTTTAATCTGTAATGCAGGTCTAGGTGATATATACGGAATACCTTTAATCTGTAATGCAGGTCTAGGTGATATATACGGAATACATTTAATCTGTAATCCAGGTCTAGGTGATATATACGGAATACTTTTAATATGTATTGCCGGTTTAGGTGATATACACGGATTACCTTTAATCTGTAATCCCGGTCTAGGTGACATATACGGAATACTTTTAATCTATAATCCAGGTATATGTGATATATACGAAATACATTTAATCTCTAATCCAGGTCTAGATGATATATACGGAATACTTTTAATCTATAATCCTGGTCTAGGTGATATATACGAAATACCTTTAATCTGTAATCCCGGTCTAGGTGATATATACGGAATACTTTTAATCTATAATCCAGGTATATGTGATATATACGAAGTACATTTAATCTGTAATCCAGGTCTAGATGATATATACGGAATACTTTTAATTCGTAATCCAGGTCTAGGTGATATATACGGAATACATTTAATCTGTAATCCAGGTCTAGGTGATGTAAACGGAATACATGTATTCTGTATTCCAGGTCTAGGTGATATATACAGAATATTTTTAATCTGTAATCCAGGTCTAGGTGATATATACGGAATGCTTTTAATCTGTAATCCAGGTATATGTGATATATACGGAATACATTTAATCTGTAATCCAGGTCTAGGTGATATATACAGAATACCTTTAATCTGTAATCCAGGTCTATGTGATATATACGGAATACCTTTAATCTGTAATCCAGGTGTAGGTGATTTATACGGAATACATTTAATCTGAAATCCAGTTCTATGTGATATATACGGAATACCTTCAATCTGTAATCCAGGTCTAGGTGATATATACGGAATACTTTTAATCTGTAATTCAGGTGTAGGTGATATACACGGAATACCTTTAATCTGTAATTCTGGTCTAGGTGATATATACGGAATACATTTAATCTGTAATCCAGGTCTATGTGATATATACGGAATACCTTTAATCTGTAATCCAGGTGTAGGTGATTTATACGGAATACATTTAATCTGAAATCCAGTTCTATGTGATATATACGGAATACCTTCAATCTGTAATCCAGGTCTAGGTGATATATACGGAAAACTTTTAATCTGTGGTCCAGATCTAGGTGATATATACAGAATACTTTTAATCTGTAATGCAGGTATATGTGATATATATGGAATACATTTAATTTGTAATCCAGGTCTAGGTGATACATACGGAATGCATTTAATCTGTAATCCAGGTCTAGGTGATATATACAGAATACTTTTAATCTGTAATCCAGGTATATGTGATATATACGGAATGTATTTAATCTGTAATCCAGGTCTAGGTGATATATACGGAATACATTTAATCTGTAATCCAGGTCTAGGTGATATAAACGGAATACATGTATTCTGTATTCCAGGTCTAGGTGATATACTCAGAATATTTTTAATCTGTAATCCAGGTCTAGGAGATATATACGGAATGCTTTTAATCTGTAATCCAGGTATATGTGATATATACGGAATACATTTAATCTGTAATCCAGGTCTAGGTGATATATACGGAATACCTTTAATCTGTAATCCAGGTATATGTGATATATACGCAATGTCTTTAATCTTTAATCCAGGTCTAGGTGATACATACGGAATGCATTTAATCTGTAATCCAGGTCTAGGTGATATATACAGAATACTTTTAATCTGTAATCCAGGTATATGTGATATATACGGAATACATTTAATCTGTAATCCAGGTCTAGGTGATATATACGGAATACATTTAATCTGTAATCCAGGTCTAGGTGATATATACGGAATGCTTTTAATCTGTAATCCAGGTATATGTGATATATACGGAATACATTTAATATGTAATCCAGGTCTAGGTGATATATACGGAATACCTTTAATCTGTAATCCAGGTATATGTGATATATACGCAATGTCTTTAATCTGTAATCCAGGTCTAGGTGATATAAACGGATACCTTTAATCTGTAATGCAGGTCTAGGTGATATATACGGAATACCTTTAATCTGTAATCCAGGTATATGTGATATATACGGAATATCTTTAATCTGTAATGCAGGTCTAGGTGATTTGTACGGAATACCTTTAATCTGTAATTGCGGTCTAGGTGATATATTCGGAATACATTTAATCTGTAATCAAGGTCTAGGTGATATATACGGAATACTTTTAATCTGTAATCCAGGTCTAGGTGATATATACGGAATACATTTAATCTGTAATCCAGGTCTAGGTGATAAATACGGAATGCATTTAATCTGTAATCCAGGTCTAGGTGATATATACAGAATACTTTTAATCTGTAATTCAGGTGTTGGTGATATACACGGAATACCTTTAATCCGTAATTCTGGTCTAGGTGATATATGCGGAATACATTTAATCTGTAATCCAGGTGTAGGTGATATATACGGAATACCTTCAATCTGTAATCCAGGTATATGTGATATATACGGAATATCTTTAATCTGTAATGCAGGTCTAGGTGATATATACGGAATACCTTTAATCTGTAATGCAGGTCTAGGTGATATATACGGAATACATTTAATCTGTAATCCAGGTCTAGGTGATATATACGGAATACTTTTAATATGTATTGCCGGTTTAGGTGATATACACGGATTACCTTTAATCTGTAATCCCGGTCTAGGTGACATATACGGAATACTTTTAATCTATAATCCAGGTATATGTGATATATACGAAATACATTTAATCTCTAATCCAGGTCTAGATGATATATACGGAATACTTTTAATCTATAATCCTGGTCTAGGTGATATATACGAAATACCTTTAATCTGTAATCCCGGTCTAGGTGATATATACGGAATACTTTTAATCTATAATCCAGGCATATGTGATATATACGAAGTACATTTAATCTGTAATCCAGGTCTAGATGATATATACGGAATACTTTTAATTCGTAATCCAGGTCTAGGTGATATATACGGAATACATTTAATCTGTAATCCAGGTCTAGGTGATGTAAACGGAATACATGTATTCTGTATTCCAGGTCTAGGTGATATATACAGAATATTTTTAATCTGTAATCCAGGACTAGGTGATATATACGGAATGCTTTTAATCTGTAATCCAGGTATATGTGATATATACGGAATACATTTAATCTGTAATCCAGGTCTAGGTGATATATACAGAATACCTTTAATCTGTAATCCAGGTATATGTGATATATACGGATTGTCTTTAATCTGTAATCCAGGTCTAGGTGATATAAACGGAATACCTTTAATCTGTAATGCAGGTCTAGGTGATATATACGGAATACCTTTAATCTGTAATTCAGGTCTAGGTGATATATAAAGAATACCTTCAATCTGTAATCCAGGTATATGTGATATATACGGAATATATTTAATCTGTAATGCAGGTCTAGGTGATATATACGGATTACCTTTAATCTGTAATCCAGGTCCAGGTGATATATACGGAATACATTTAATCTGTAATCCAGGTCTAGGTGATATATACGGAATACTTTTAATCTGTAATCCAGGTCTAGGTGATATATACGGAATACCTTTAATCTGTAATCCAGGTGTAGGTGATATATACGGAATATATTTAATCTGTAATCCAGGTCTAGGTGATAAATACTGAATGCATTTAATCTGTAATCCAGGTCTAAGTGACATATACAGAATACTTTTAATCTGTAATTCAGGTGTAGGTGATATACACGGAATACCTTTAATCTGTAATTCTGGTCTAGGTGATATATACGGAATACATTTAATCTGTAATCCAGGTCTATGTGATATATACGGAATACCTTTAATCTGTAATCCAGGTGTAGGTGATTTATACGGAATACATTTAATCTGAAATCCAGTTCTATGTGATATATACGGAATACCTTCAATCTGTAATCCAGGTCTAGGTGATATATACGGAATACATTTAATCTGTAATTCAGGTCTAGGTGATATAAACGGAATGCATTTAATCTGTAATCCAGGTCTAGGGGATATATACGGAATACATTTAATCTGTAATCCAGGTCTAGGTGATATATACGGAATACATTTAATCTGTAATCCAGGTCTAGGTGATATATACGGAATACCTTTAATCTGTAATCCAGGTCAATGTGATATATACGGAATACATTTAATCTGTAATCCAGGTCTAGGTGATATAACGGAATACATTTATTCTGTAATGCAAGTGTAGGTGATATATACAGAATATTTTTAATCTGTAATCCAGGTATATGTGATATATACTGAATACATTTAATCTATGTAATCCAGGTCTAGGTGATATATACGGAATACATTTAATCTGTAATCCAGGTATATGTGATATATACGGAATGTCTTTAATGTGTAATCCAGGTCTAGGTGATTTAAACGGAATACATTTATTCTGTTATTCAGGTCTAGGTGATATATAGGGAAGACCTTCAATCTGTAATCCAGGTATATGTGATATATACGGAATACCTTTAATCTGTAACGCAGGTCTAGGTGATATATACGGAATACATTTAATCTGTAATTCGTGTCTAGGTGATATATACGAAAACTGTTAATCTGTGGTCCAGGTCTAGGTGATATATACAGAATACTTTTAATCTGTAATCCAGATATATGTGATATATAGGGAATACATTTAATCTGTAATCCTGGTCTAGGTGATATATACGAAATACCTTTAATCTGTAATCCCGGTCTAGGTGATATATACGGAATACTTTTAATCTATAATCCAGGTATATGTGATATATACGAAGTACATTTAATCTGTAATCCAGGTCTAGATGATATATACGGAATACTTTTAATTCGTAATCCAGGTCTAGGTGATATATACGGAATACATTTAATCTGTAATCCAGGTCTAGGTGATGTAAACGGAATACTTGTATTCTGTATTCCAGGTCTAGGTGATATATACAGAATATTTTTAATCTGTAATCCAGGTCTAGGTGATATATACGGAATGCTTTTAATCTGTAATCCAGGTATATGTGATATATACGGAATACATTAAATCTGTAATCCAGGTCTAGGTGATATATACAGAATACCTTTAATCTGTAATCCAGGTCTATGTGATATATACGGAATACCTTTAATCTGTAATCCAGGTGTAGGTGATTTATACGGAATACATTTAATCTGAAATCCAGTTCTATGTGATATATACGGAATACCTTCAATCTGTAATCCAGGTCTAGGTGATATATACGGAATACTTTTAATCTGTAATTCAGGTGTAGGTGATATACACGGAATACCTTTAATCTGTAATTCTGGTCTAGGTGATATATACGGAATACATTTAATCTGTAATCCAGGTCTATGTGATATATACGGAATACCTTTAATCTGTAATCCAGGTGTAGGTGATTTATACGGAATACATTTAATCTGTAATCCAGGTCTAGGTGATATATACGGAATACTTTTAATATGTATTGCCGGTTTAGGTGATATACACGGATTACCTTTAATCTGTAATCCCGGTCTAGGTGACATATACGGAATACTTTTAATCTATAATCCAGGTATATGTGATATATACGAAATACATTTAATCTCTAATCCAGGTCTAGATGATATATACGGAATACTTTTAATCTATAATCCTGGTCTAGGTGATATATACGAAATACCTTTAATCTGTAATCCCGGTCTAGGTGATATATACGGAATACTTTTAATCTATAATCCAGGTATATGTGATATATACGAAGTACATTTAATCTGTAATCCAGGTCTAGATGATATATACGGAATACTTTTAATTCGTAATCCAGGTCTAGGTGATATATACGGAATACATTTAATCTGTAATCCAGGTCTAGGTGATGTAAACGGAATACATGTATTCTGTATTCCAGGTCTAGGTGATATATACAGAATATTTTTAATCTGTAATCCAGGTCTAGGTGATATATACGGAATGCTTTTAATCTGTAATCCAGGTATATGTGATATATACGGAATACATTTAATCTGTAATCCAGGTCTAGGTGATATATACAGAATACCTTTAATCTGTAATCCAGGTCTATGTGATATATACGGAATACCTTTAATCTGTAATCCAGGTGTAGGTGATTTATACGGAATACATTTAATCTGAAATCCAGTTCTATGTGATATATACGGAATACCTTCAATCTGTAATCCAGGTCTAGGTGATATATACGGAATACTTTTAATCTGTAATTCAGGTGTAGGTGATATACACGGAATACCTTTAATCTGTAATTCTGGTCTAGGTGATATATACGGAATACATTTAATCTGTAATCCAGGTCTATGTGATATATACGGAATACCTTTAATCTGTAATCCAGGTGTAGGTGATTTATACGGAATACATTTAATCTGAAATCCAGTTCTATGTGATATATACGGAATACCTTCAATCTGTAATCCAGGTCTAGGTGATATATACGGAAAACTTTTAATCTGTGGTCCAGATCTAGGTGATATATACAGAATACTTTTAATCTGTAATGCAGGTATATGTGATATATATGGAATACATTTAATTTGTAATCCAGGTCTAGGTGATACATACGGAATGCATTTAATCTGTAATCCAGGTCTAGGTGATATATACAGAATACTTTTAATCTGTAATCCAGGTATATGTGATATATACGGAATGTATTTAATCTGTAATCCAGGTCTAGGTGATATATACGGAATACATTTAATCTGTAATCCAGGTCTAGGTGATATAAACGGAATACATGTATTCTGTATTCCAGGTCTAGGTGATATACTCAGAATATTTTTAATCTGTAATCCAGGTCTAGGAGATATATACGGAATGCTTTTAATCTGTAATCCAGGTATATGTGATATATACGGAATACATTTAATCTGTAATCCAGGTCTAGGTGATATATACGGAATACCTTTAATCTGTAATCCAGGTATATGTGATATATACGCAATGTCTTTAATCTTTAATCCAGGTCTAGGTGATACATACGGAATGCATTTAATCTGTAATCCAGGTCTAGGTGATATATACAGAATACTTTTAATCTGTAATCCAGGTATATGTGATATATACGGAATACATTTAATCTGTAATCCAGGTCTAGGTGATATATACGGAATACATTTAATCTGTAATCCAGGTCTAGGTGATATATACGGAATGCTTTTAATCTGTAATCCAGGTATATGTGATATATACGGAATACATTTAATATGTAATCCAGGTCTAGGTGATATATACGGAATACCTTTAATCTGTAATCCAGGTATATGTGATATATACGCAATGTCTTTAATCTGTAATCCAGGTCTAGGTGATATAAACGGATACCTTTAATCTGTAATGCAGGTCTAGGTGATATATACGGAATACCTTTAATCTGTAATCCAGGTATATGTGATATATACGGAATATCTTTAATCTGTAATGCAGGTCTAGGTGATTTGTACGGAATACCTTTAATCTGTAATTGCGGTCTAGGTGATATATTCGGAATACATTTAATCTGTAATCAAGGTCTAGGTGATATATACGGAATACTTTTAATCTGTAATCCAGGTCTAGGTGATATATACGGAATACATTTAATCTGTAATCCAGGTCTAGGTGATAAATACGGAATGCATTTAATCTGTAATCCAGGTCTAGGTGATATATACAGAATACTTTTAATCTGTAATTCAGGTGTTGGTGATATACACGGAATACCTTTAATCCGTAATTCTGGTCTAGGTGATATATGCGGAATACATTTAATCTGTAATCCAGGTGTAGGTGATATATACGGAATACCTTCAATCTGTAATCCAGGTATATGTGATATATACGGAATATCTTTAATCTGTAATGCAGGTCTAGGTGATATATACGGAATACCTTTAATCTGTAATGCAGGTCTAGGTGATATATACGGAATACATTTAATCTGTAATCCAGGTCTAGGTGATATATACGGAATACTTTTAATATGTATTGCCGGTTTAGGTGATATACACGGATTACCTTTAATCTGTAATCCCGGTCTAGGTGACATATACGGAATACTTTTAATCTATAATCCAGGTATATGTGATATATACGAAATACATTTAATCTCTAATCCAGGTCTAGATGATATATACGGAATACTTTTAATCTATAATCCTGGTCTAGGTGATATATACGAAATACCTTTAATCTGTAATCCCGGTCTAGGTGATATATACGGAATACTTTTAATCTATAATCCAGGTATATGTGATATATACGAAGTACATTTAATCTGTAATCCAGGTCTAGATGATATATACGGAATACTTTTAATTCGTAATCCAGGTCTAGGTGATATATACGGAATACATTTAATCTGTAATCCAGGTCTAGGTGATGTAAACGGAATACATGTATTCTGTATTCCAGGTCTAGGTGATATATACAGAATATTTTTAATCTGTAATCCAGGTCTAGGTGATATATACGGAATGCTTTTAATCTGTAATCCAGGTATATGTGATATATACGGAATACATTTAATCTGTAATCCAGGTCTAGGTGATATATACAGAATACCTTTAATCTGTAATCCAGGTATATGTGATATATACGGAATGTCTTTAATCTGTAATCCAGGTCTAGGTGATATAAACGGAATACCTTTAATCTGTAATGCAGGTCTAGGTGATATATACGGAATACCTTTAATCTGTAATTCAGGTCTAGGTGATATATAAAGAATACCTTCAATCTGTAATCCAGGTATATGTGATATATACGGAATATATTTAATCTGTAATGCAGGTCTAGGTGATATATACGGATTACCTTTAATCTGTAATCCAGGTCCAGGTGATATATACGGAATACATTTAATCTGTAATCCAGGTCTAGGTGATATATACGGAATACTTTTAATCTGTAATCCAGGTCTAGGTGATATATACGGAATACCTTTAATCTGTAATCCAGGTGTAGGTGATATATACGGAATATATTTAATCTGTAATCCAGGTCTAGGTGATAAATACTGAATGCATTTAATCTGTAATCCAGGTCTAAGTGACATATACAGAATACTTTTAATCTGTAATTCAGGTGTAGGTGATATACACGGAATACCTTTAATCTGTAATTCTGGTCTAGGTGATATATACGGAATACATTTAATCTGTAATCCAGGTCTATGTGATATATACGGAATACCTTTAATCTGTAATCCAGGTGTAGGTGATTTATACGGAATACATTTAATCTGAAATCCAGTTCTATGTGATATATACGGAATACCTTCAATCTGTAATCCAGGTCTAGGTGATATATACGGAATACATTTAATCTGTAATTCAGGTCTAGGTGATATAAACGGAATGCATTTAATCTGTAATCCAGGTCTAGGGGATATATACGGAATACATTTAATCTGTAATCCAGGTCTAGGTGATATATACGGAATACATTTAATCTGTAATCCAGGTCTAGGTGATATATACGGAATACCTTTAATCTGTAATCCAGGTCAATGTGATATATACGGAATACATTTAATCTGTAATCCAGGTCTAGGTGATATAACGGAATACATTTATTCTGTAATGCAAGTGTAGGTGATATATACAGAATATTTTTAATCTGTAATCCAGGTATATGTGATATATACTGAATACATTTAATCTATGTAATCCAGGTCTAGGTGATATATACGGAATACATTTAATCTGTAATCCAGGTATATGTGATATATACGGAATGTCTTTAATGTGTAATCCAGGTCTAGGTGATTTAAACGGAATACATTTATTCTGTTATTCAGGTCTAGGTGATATATAGGGAAGACCTTCAATCTGTAATCCAGGTATATGTGATATATACGGAATACCTTTAATCTGTAACGCAGGTCTAGGTGATATATACGGAATACATTTAATCTGTAATTCGTGTCTAGGTGATATATACGAAAACTGTTAATCTGTGGTCCAGGTCTAGGTGATATATACAGAATACTTTTAATCTGTAATCCAGATATATGTGATATATAGGGAATACATTTAATCTGTAATCCAGGTCTAGGTGATACATACGGAATGCATTTAATCTGTAATCCAGGTCTAGGTGATATAAACGGAATACATTTATTCTGTAATCCAGGTCTAGATGATATATACGGAATACTTTTAATCTATAATCCCGGTCTAGGGGATATATACGAAATACCTTTAATCTGTAATCCCGGTCTAGGTGATATATACGGAATACTTTTAATCTGTAATCTAGGTATATGTGATATATACGGAATACATTTAATCTGTAATCCAGGTCTAGGTGATATATACGGAATACCTTTAATCTGTAATCCAGGTATATGTGATATATACGGAATGTCTTTAATCTGTAATCCAGGTCTAGGTGATATAAACGGAATACCTTCAATCTGTAATCCAGGTATATGTGATATATACGGAATATCTTTAATCTGTAATTCAGGTCTAGGTGATATATACGGAATGCATTTAATCTGTAATCCAGGTCTAGGTGATATATACGGAATACATTTAATCTGTAATCCAGGTCTAGGTGATATAACGGAATACATTTATTCTGTAATGCAAGTGTAGGTGATATATACAGAATATTTTTTAATCTGTAATCCAGGTATATGTGATATATATGGAATACATTTAATCTATGTAATCCAGGTCTAGGTGATATATACGGAATACCTTTAATCTGTAATCCAGGTATATGTGATATATACGGAATGTCTTTAATCTGTAATGCAGGTCTAGGTGATATAAACGGAATACCTTTAGTCTGTAATCCAGGTATATGTGATATATACGGAATATCTTTAATCTGTAATGCAGGTCTAGGTGATATATACGGAATACCTTTAATCTGTAATGCAGGTCTAGGTTATATATTCGGAATACATTTAATCTGTAATCCAGGTCTAGTTGATATATACGGAATACTTTTAATCTGTAATCCAGGTCTAGGTGTTATATACGGAATACATTTAATCTGTAATCCAGGTCTAGGTGATATATACGGAATACATTTAATCTGTAATCCAGGTCTAGGTGATAAATACGGAATGCATGTAATCTGTAATCCAGGTCTAGGTGATATATACAGAATACTTTTAATCTGTAATTCAGGTGTTGGTGATATACACGGAATACCTTTAATCCGTAATTCTGGTCTAGGTGATATATGCGGAATACATTTAATCTGTAATCCAGGTGTAGGTGATATATACGGAATACCTTCAATCTGTAATCCAGGTATATGTGATATATACGGAATACCTTTAATCTGTAATGCAGGTCTAGGTGATATATACGGAATACATTTAATCTGTAATCCAGGTCTAGGTGATATATACGGAATACTTTTAATATGTATTGCCGGTTTAGGTGATATACACGGATTACCTTTAATCTGTAATCCAGGTCTTGGTGATATATACGAAATACATTTAATCTGTAATCCAGGTCTAGATGATATATACGGAATACTTTTATTCTATAATCCCGGTCTAGGTGATATATACGAAATACCATTAATCTGTAATCCCGGTCTAGGTGATATATACGGAATACTTTTAATCTGTAATCCAGGTCTAGATGATATATACGGAATACTTTTAATTTGTAATCCAGGTCTAGGTGATATATACGGAATACATTTAATCTGTAATCCAGGTCTAGGTGATATAAACGGAATACATTTAATCTGTAATCCAGGTCTAGGTGATATAAACGGAATACATGTATTCTGTATTCCAGGTCTAGGTGATATATACAGAATATTTTTAATCTGTAATCCAGGTCTAGGTGATATATACGGAATGCTTTTAATCTGTAATTCAGGTCTAGGTGATATATAGGGAATACTTTTAATCTGTAATCCAGGTGTAGGTGATTTATACGGAATACATTTAATCTGAAATCCAGTTCTATGTGATATATACGGAATACCTTCAATCTGTAATCCAGGTATATGTGATATATACGGAATACCTTTAATCTGTAATCCCGGTCTAGGTGATATATACGGAATACTTTTAATCTATAATGCAGGTATATGTGATATATACGAAATACATTTAATCTGTAATCCAGGTCTAGATGATATATACGGAATACTTTTAATCTGTAATCCTGGTCTAGGTGATATATACGGAATACCTTTAATCTGTAATCCAGGTGTAGGTGATATATACGGAATACATTTAATCTGTAATCCAGGTCTAGGTGATATATACGGAATACTTTTAATCTATAATCCAGGTATATGTGATATATACGAAATACATTTAATCTGTAATCCAGGTCTAGATGATATATACGGAATACTTTTAATCTGTAATCCAGGTCTAGGTGATATATACGGAATGCATTTAATCTGTAATCCAGGTCTAGATGATATATACGAAATACCTTTAATCTGTAATCCAGGTCTAGTTGATATATATGGAGTACTTTTATTCTGTAATCCAGGTCTAGGTGATATATACGGAATACTTTTAATCTGTAATCCAGGTCTAGGTGATATATACGGAACACTTTTAATCTGTGATCCAGGTATAGGTGATATATACATTCTTCTAGTGCTAATCAGCATTTTATATATTTTCCATTTTCAATCTTATATGTTAAGCTGAAATCAGTTCAACGACCTGGTTGCTCTCAAGTGCTGTCACTTCCATATCTCACCTTTGACATGTAAATTAAAATTTTCCTATCCTTCAAGAATCTATATCAAAGATTGAAGATCTAATCAATGAATACATTCGTTTGTGTACACGCAACGAAACAAGATATATAATCATGTACCAAGAGAATAGTGAGAACGGATATTCGTTCTTCATAATATTTCTGGATAAATAATTGCTCCGTGGTTTTCCTCTATAGTTACAGGCGATGCAATTAAAATATGACCCCGAGTTGTTCAGCCGTCTATTGACGTGCACTTATTTTATATACTCTTCAAATGAATCTTGAAAGCTCATGAAAATTTCATATAGAATGTATTTAATGGCGACAACAGCCAATTAATGTACATTTTGTTCACCGCGTGAATTATATGTTGTACTTGCCTGGTTGTTATTTAATTCACCATGAGCGTATTAGACATTAATGCGTCTGCAAATTAAAGTCACCGGACATACTGAGAAATAAACCTAAAAAAACAGGAGAGAATCGATATTTATACGATTATATGTAAAGCATTTAACAAAGTAAACACACATACACACACACAAGACTACTTACTATGAATTGGCTGAACGTGTCATTTTTCACATACAGCTCTTTCAAATAAAAACCATCGTCATGTAGTTATATGTGTAGTTCGTTTAAATTAACACCGTTACCATAATAATTCCAATAAAAAATCTGGAGGGGCCTTGCAAATGTCGGCTTCAAATTATAGACAACAGTTTTGAATAGAATGCAGTTGTCGCACACACACATATTTCCCATCAGTACCTTCAACTGCAACCTGATTTAAAAATGAAGGAGACGTTAAAAAAAATACTCATCCAACGTACCCATTATTCGGTGTCATGTGAAATTCAACTGATAATAAAATCGAATAAGCACATAGCGTGTACGACGCATAAATACTTGTTAAGTCGTAATAATACCTTTTCTAACTAAATTAAGTACAATCCAATTTTGTTTGACATTTCCCTAGATGTCTCAATGAATGAAAATAAATATAAGTTAATTTATACTTTTTACTAATAATCTTCTGTCGGTGAAATATTTCATACATAGAAAGCATATTTTGTAAAATATTTTGTTTGACCTCGTTTCGCGAGGTGTTTTTTTTTATATGGTTTATTGTGAATATGTGCAGCGTGTGCATGTAATTGTAGTCAATTAATACACGTGAACATTGTATAATTTAATAATATTCAAATTAGATTGTCATTCACTGCTGCGAGGAGCACTCAAAATCAGCAAAAAGTAACTTTTACCTATTTCACATTATACTTATTAGAAGCTATGATTACTATTGGACGAACGGACGTATCCACCCCAACAGTAAAATTAAATACAAAAGTCGTACAAATATGGTGTACATTTATTATCGCACCCTAGAGTATTGTTATTCTAAAATAATTCTTACCTCTGTGTTCCAACTCAGTAGAAGTTGAGTATCACATTACGCACAATCGAGGTCAATATCATTTATTATTACCTGTAGTTTTTGTTCTATAATTAAGACTAGAACATTATTAATATTGTCTATTGTTTACGAAATATATAAGAGTTTTAAGCTTCAATGTACTGTACACTTGAATACCGCCTTGTTTAGGTAAAGTCCCTAAGCTGAGGTGGCACACAATTAATTCCATTGATCGAAAATGAAACAGTTTGCGCCTGTCACATTTGTGAGTGTCATTTACAGTCTATATAATTATGTACTGCAAACAATGATTGATAAATTATTCAATCGGTTTGATGCTCTACCAATGATCTCGATATTATTCGATACGTACCCTAAATAATTGGAATTAAAGAGTAGTTGTAACCTGCTACTAGAACTGCCTCAGCCCGGTGTTTTATCGAAATTAATGGTATTCCACAGAGATATTAATGCCTGAGAAATGTGTTGTTTGTGGCCGTGTAATTAACTTTTGTAATATTTTTTTATCAAATCCAGAAAATGGATAGTCAAAGAATGATGGTGTTTGTCAGTTTGTAACTCTAAACGAACATTCAGTTATTCAAATTACGTGTTATCTATTTACCCACTGTATGTGCAGTCAATGATATTTTAATAAAATGGATTCGGTTGAAAGTATTACAGCCAAGACGTGAAAACAATCCAAGAGTAACGCAAATATTATATATTGCATATGACATTGGGAACACTATAGCAGAATTATTTACAATAATAATTTGTTTTGTAATTAAACC
Organism: Saccoglossus kowalevskii; assembly: GCF_978046115.1. Taxonomy (NCBI): domain Eukaryota; kingdom Metazoa; phylum Hemichordata; class Enteropneusta; family Harrimaniidae; genus Saccoglossus; species Saccoglossus kowalevskii. The sequence goes on from NC_140642.1 coordinate 2,146,174, forward strand.
AGTTACTACTGGTGTGATAATATTCTTAGCTGGTCACGTAGGCATAATTCGACTTGTCTATAATTTAGAATATGCATATATAACAGGCATATGTAACAGCCCGAGCCTAACATTACCATTAATTTGAAATATTAGAAAGAGCACACTAGATGTTTATTCTTCATAGTCAACAACAGTATCGTGTAATTTACAATTTCAGTACAGTTTGTTTTCGACGACCATGCTCTTCTTCATGTGTATTCAATCGTAACTAAGTTTATTCGAACTTTGACTACGTACGTTGTTTGTGATGTCCAGACTTCGACATCTAGTTGTTGTGGGCGGTGTTTATTATACATCATTTCGAACTGCTGCGATTTGTGACGCAAAGAGCATGGCGTGGTAGGTAGGTAGCGAGCATGCGCATATGACTGTGGGTTCGATTTTTGTGTTTTCTGATGCAATATCTGTCTGATATTTTTTAATTCATATAACTAATGTTGAAACGCGTACAATGGAAAAACCACCACATACTGTACATACTGTATTCCACTTTTAATTTGAATGTATTTGGTCAAATGAATTGTTGTATTTGCATACTAATGGTTCTAGTTTGTTTTGCGTAGGCAAATACAGGCGGAACATTCAAGGCAGTCACCATGTGAACTTATGAATCTACCATTGTTGAATCAAAAAGTAAAAGAAAACACAAACAAGCATACCAGTAACCAATTATAAATTACAAAACGTCAGATAGTGACACTAATTCAATGAAACCCATATCAAATAACATTGAAAATAAAACAAACACTACTACATAAATTCAAACAAATCTTTTTGAAACTGGTTTTTATATTAGGGTAGATAATTTTATATGGATCTTGGAAATGATCTAAAACATCCACAAGGTCACCATATATTGCTATAAAGGCCAATCAAGTAATATATTCTATAATATATATCTACTACCGGTAGTATATTATATTATCTATATCTATATTATCTTTGTAGTTTTGACATTTCCTAAAATGCAATAGCATCCACATTTCATAAGCTGTTCATCTATCGCAAAAAATCGAATTTCATAACATACTGACGATAGACAATATTCTGACGTTTTGTTCAACATAAACACAATGATGAGTATTAAAACAGTGTAAACGCTACTTCAGAGCAGTTCCCATCCCATTTAAGGTTCCGTTTAAAAGAAAGTCACACGACATCATATATTCGAAATATATTAAAATATACTACTGCATTGAACACTGATGTTTACAATACGAAATAAATATACAAACATGTAAAATGACGTGTATCATATGTCATCATATATTGTTCAATGATTCGTATAAAACAGGTAATATTTAAACAACAAATATCACCCGTGATTATTTCCAGGAGGCATGCTGTATCGTACAAATAAATGCAATTAGTACCGATTGAAATGCTGTTAGTCACATAAACAATTTCCTTTAAACTACAACTAGACAAACATGTCTTTAAATAAAAAAATGCACACTGCCTTGCATCTGTTTCGCTACGTAACTTTAAACTGTAGTGACATGTTAATGTTTAAAAATAATAAGCCTCTGATACATTTCGCATATTTCAGTGTTAACTATTGATTTAATCTATTGAGCTATGCCGCTGTCGAGACTCTTCGAGGATCATGACCCCAAGTTCTAACGACTGAATTCATCATTTAATTAGAAAAATGTGCTTGTCTCCTATCTCTAATATATGTTGCAATATTTACCATCTTTACAAGTCACGTATATAACACATATACATGAACGAGAGATAATCACGTGAACTACAGCACATGTAGTTGAGATAAGATGAGAATAAGCGTTATCCATTCCATAATTCAAGTCGTAATCAGAGCGTAGTCTCGTGGATCACATCAGATACACATGGCTATGTTACACATTCTATTAAATAATTAATGATCGCTGCAAGCAAAAGACCTTCTCACTAAAACCAATCTGAGTCCCATAATGGCGACTACTGGTTTTATGATTGAGAATCACCAGAGTCCTGTCGAATTTGACTATACACTATCACATATACTGACCTATGTGGTCATACATAACAGCTGCTGATATAAAGTAAATAAGTCGAAAATACTTGCTTTGTAACTGAGGACCATTGTAATGCACAAATAGAGAAACATATATGGCTCATGGTATACATGGTCAGCACATTGTAATTTATGTAAGCTATTTTTGAAAATAAACGACAACTTAATGATCATTTACACTCATTTTTCTTCTACATATAACAATGTATTCCGTGGACATGTTTTGATTTGGAAATTGTACATCGAAAACGCAACGTAAATAATCAAGTTTTGCTGATATTGAAAAAATGTTTGTTTTCAGGGTAGTAATAGAAGGAATGTAGTAGATCAAAAACAGCATCATTCCAACGTAAACAATTCAATATTTCTTAAACAGTCTCCTCGTTTAGATCATATACTACAACGTCATCTGTTGAATAGATTGTTGAAAGTGGATGCATATGTGATACAAAACGATATCCATTCACGGTCCCATCGTTATTAATTGACTTGTTTGCAATATATGGACTGCTTTGGCGTCCTTTACGACAACAGCAACATATGCAGAATACAAACCCAATTAACAATATCACAACGCTTATTAGAAAAATCGCGGCGACAGCAATACTCGTGCTCCCAAAAAGAGTCACAGACGTCTCGACTTCTGTGGATATAAACACAAAAAATGAATTTAAAGCAGAAGAATGTCAATCTGTTTTATGATCCGTCTGATTAAATATGTTGTTACTTATCCAGTGAAAGGTATATATATATATATATATATATTATGACCTGCCTTGACACTACTGTACTTCCTTTATGGGTGATTTTCATATATGTGTGCAGGTTATAATGCATGTCAAACGGGCGTGGAGGTTTGTTATTTTGATTATTGAAGGCAACACAAATCTCATGCATTTGACCGATTTAATGTCACAAGGATATTGAAAATAGCTATTTTTGCATAATAGCTTTGAGAAGTAGAGATAAATATATTTGTTTAAATTTCTGTAAGGGAAGTTTATTACCAAATGTCAGTACATTGTTTTATCAACCGTGAAATTTTTACCTCCCCAAACACAAATAAAACAAGTCAGTCAGTATCCCAGTATCAGTATAGGAATACTTACCGTCGTCATGACAACCATCATAATACTCATCTCTTCCATCTTGGCAATCTTTTGCGCCGTCACAGCGACGGGTATTTGGTAGCAACGCCACACAGCTATCTGAACACAAACACATGGAGCCACACAATATTATTATAACGTTTCATACACTTAATTATGCAACCTAGACATATTATAAGAGACATAATTATATATATTTATATATCATAGCAGTTCATTGTAATAAAGTTTTCTCCACACTGTAATAAAAATCCTCGCAATCTAATTGTTCTACGCAAGCAGATTGAACTAATGACATTTATATACAATAACCGATATTCCAAACGAGTGTGACGTCATCATGGACGAGTGGGAATCATAGCAGCCGTATCCCTCCGAGCTGTAGAGAAGGATATGCCTATATGGGAAGTCGCCAGTCAAATATGACGTCACACAAGTGAGGAAAATTCAGGACTTATTATATTAAATATTAATCATAGTTATAGTCCCAAAGCTTAGACGACTTTATAGTTAGAATTGTAGGGTTTTTATCGAATAACTAGAACGCGCAGTCAACCCACTGTCGCGCATCGCTCGGTTTAGTAGTTCAATATTTACCGTATTTGACAGAGATTTATTATTGCTTAAAAAAATTCAACGCAATGTGTACTGCATGTCTGTTTGTCTACAGAACTTAAACGATTTAGTTAATTCAGATTAATAAAACAGTTATTATTTCCAGTGTACTCTAGGTTATGTCGGATTTAAAGTTCTCATTGATTTTGAATTGTACGAACGATCGGCAGAAACCGGCAAAATATTTGGGGCACATGCTTGAGAAAGCGATGGGAAATTCTCGGCTTAAAGTGAATATATATTATATGATTATATTAGTTGTTTAACGTAATGTACAGGTTTATACTGTCACATAGTGCTATTAATAAATATGTTCGTTCTAATGGTTACTATTGGGCACAGACGTGTCTTACACTGCGTCAGAGGTAATGTTTAAGATTTTTAATTTTCAGCCTCCATATATCTCCTCCTATATATCGAATATAGCTTCCAAGCTTGGTAATGTTTGATGAGCTGAGTGATATAAGTTGAGATTCCATGTAAAAAAAAGAAGGAAACATCTGCAGATTTACGATTTACATCATGGCAAACTATCAGAAAATAACATAATAATATGTTCAACTTGATGGTTTTACACAATATTTCTTGATTATTATTCGGAGGTATATAAATTTGAATATTCTGGTAGTTTCTGTGATATGAAGCCGTGCAAATGTGATACAAGTTTTTAACGTTTCCTCGCACATAAATTTCACCCACATCTATTGACGTTCATGCAGGGCAATTGGTTATGCAAATGAGCCAGAACTCTCTGCCATACACTCACAAACTTCGATCTCTACGGTAATTTTCAGTCGTTTAGAAGGTGCGAAATGGATACATGGAATAAACAATATGTCAAATTAGTGACTCTACAAACTTACAAGTGAACCTACAGACTAATTTAAGAAAACATCACAATAATTATGTATCCACTACATCATAGAAACCGTGATGGCTCCAAAACAACTATATATAAATAAATAACCTTTATAACCTGCCTGTTTGAGACTAGACCTAGACTATTGAATAAAACTAAATGCTTGAGTAACAAGGAGTTCATAATGCATTGCAGATAACTTATTCATAAGGTTCTCTTGAGAAAGGCCAATAAATTAGCCTAATTTAAACGAGTATATATATGATCTAACCTTTGAAGGTCCTGGGGAAGGGAAATCCTTATTACAGATGACAAACTTAATTTTTTAACCAAGGGCATACAACTTCTTGCTTGCCTTATACTTATGCTGTAATACACCCACGCATGAAGATGGAACACTTATTCGTGAACGACCACTTAGTAGTGTCATTACCATCAGTACCAGTACGGTGGGTAAGCACACTGGAAGGCTCGGTTACATGGTGGAAATCTTGCTTGGCTTCGCTTTGAAAAAAAATACCCAATCACCCACTTAAATGATTAATAAATAACCTGCCCATATTTGTCAATGGTGTGTGCTTCCAACGCCTCATCAATCATGTAGGCGTTTTCTGCTGTTGTATTTTTATTTGCTCTTGATGTTACATTTTTGAAGTCATACTAAATGTATGCTCATTGTTTGACCCGAACGATGTTTGAATAAAATATTATTCACTGGCACCTTTATCGTCGATTGGATTGGATTTGGTATGCGATACTTTGTCGGAGCTTGTATCAAAATAGCATGACAAGGTAGCATGACAAGGTCGCGTGAGTTGCGCCTTCTGCGGTGCTCCAAACTCACCACACCCCTGACAGAACGATGTAGTTTTTCGCTTCCCCGACGATTTTTGTGACATGAACGTCAGATAGTGACAGCCATCAAAGGGTAACTATACATAGCAGAGTTTATTTGTTTGTTGACATAATGTGTGATAAGGTGCTGGCAAATTTACGTCCAATGTTTATCATCTTGTTGAAAACAGTCTGTAATTTTTGCCGACAATGCAAACACGTTGTTACCATGGCCACCAAAATGAATTTTCATCGAACTCATTGCAAAAAGGCGTGAACTTTGCGAATTCGCAGTATTGATCTTGCCGACGAGACTTACGCTATTCTGTCAGCCGTTAGTGGAGTCTGATGCCATTCGGCCGATGAGGGCACCACTCACGCCTACAAGTCAGGCTAGCGTCAAAGAAAACTGATGAAATGTTTTATTATATTTTTGACACGATCACAGAATAAATGTACACTCTGAAATAGAGATTCCTGGACCGAAACGACTACGACACTTAGTCATCGAAAATATATGCTAACGACTATTTGCTTTGACAGAAATGAGTTATTGTCGTCACGCCTTTGCGTAGGTTGCAAGAGACAACATGGAAATTTGAAAATAAGATCCAAACTCTCTTGAAAATCCGTGATACAATCCGGGGTGTGAGATCATCCGACCCGACCAACAGGTATGCGGGTCACCCAAGGGGTCTGTTAGTTATGGGTTTTCTTTAAAATTTGTTTCAAGAGGTGTGTTTTTCTTGAAGTGAAAATGTATTTCAAGAGGTCGATTTTTGAGAAATTTTGCCTCCCAGACAGTGATTTTCATCAAAACTTGGTGCTTCGCTTACCGGTATATAAATAATACAAGGGATTCCAGAGGAGATATTTTCATCAACTGACTTACGTATTCCGACTAAGAAAATCAAACGAGGTGCACTTTCTGACCAATGTGTGGTATGATCAAGCAAAGAAGAGAAGCAGAGAAGTAATAGATAGATTTGATTATATTATATGTGACACTCGATTGTCGCTGCCGATTAATATTTTTGAATGAAAAAATAGTTTACTCATTAAAATTATGACCAACCAACATACCACGTCCAATTTTCCAGTAGCAAATCTATTCAAGTCTATTTTTTGGTTGGCCAGTTTGGTGTTATCAGTATCATCACCTGCTCCAATTTGAGAAATGTTGCAGTTATGAGTGGAAAGGTGGAAATGGGCAAGTGACACATATCATGGCTTAATTGCACTGGATTTGGGTCACAAACACTGGGGTTTTGTGGTTGTGGTCACATGAGCCATTGGAGAGTACCCCCAATTTTCTTAATCCGGTGGCTAACACAAATTGTAGCAAGCTGGATAGTCTAGGATGAGTATAAGTGAGATTCGCCTGCATTGATATTCATATACCGAAACAACCAATGACGGAACTGATGTGAAATGATGCAGAAAAATAACTACTACACAAAACACTTTTGTGAACACCATGGGATCAAGTCTCAGGCCAAACGGGAACGGTGGTGGGTGGCAGTATACCTTTGACCCTGGATAACAAACCTTAGTAGGTGGTGGTTGGGTATTGGCATGTACAGATACACGTTCTGGAGTAAAACATTGTAAAACAGCCTATGTGCAGTTTTAACTGTGCAATATTATTTTGAAACCGTTCGTCTTGGATACAGACGAGTACGAGTTGTCATTGCTGTAATATGGGACTATTGCCCCTTTTTCTTAGCAATGCTAGTAGCAATGCTAGTTCGGCTAGTAGCAGGGTCCGAGAGCAAAGCTATTGCTCGTGCCCATTGGGTTGAGGGTAGGTTGAATTTTCAACGTGAGATCCAACAGTACTAGTCTTTCCCACTTTTGTGACCAGCACATCAAATTTGCTATCGCGATACAATATATCTTTACAAACACCACACCACCTCTCATTGTTGAGATCACCACAGTTCATTAAGATATGATTTTTGGGAAATAGTCCACTGTTTCAATAATTTGCACTTATCCAACTAATAGTCTGTCCAAGTATGACTTAAGTGAAGATAATAGTAACTAATCGAAATAACAGGCGCATACATAAAAATGTAAATACGAAACACGAAATGTTATCTCGTCACTGTAAGCAGATGTTCTCTTTGTCACACTACAACGTATCTTTTGTAAAGAACATTATTTCACAATTCAGAAACACTTAATGAGACTAGATGGACATACCTCCATAGCATGTGTCGAATAATTCATCGGCATCGTTGTCACAATGACTTTCCCCATCACATCTCAATGACCAAAGAAGGCATATTTCGTCACCGTTGACAGTACATGGAAAACAAAGTCCATCTATGGGGATATAATATATCATTACTATCTAAATTTATAATCCGTGAAAAAGATATTGTATGTATTATTGAATTTAGTCACTATCATCGAATAATATTGTAAGGGATAATATGACAGAACCCCATACCCTCCCCGTGGCTTTCGTTGCGTATGGAAGTTATTTTCACGAGTGATGCGGTGTATCCTGCGGCCGTACTTTCACGAGCGAAGCGAGTGAAAGTACAGCAGAATACACCGCATCTCGAGTATTTACATCACACAAAAGCCAACAATTTAAAACACTGACTTTTGAAATTGTTCGGCGGCAATCTCAGATTCATGTTAAACCGTATGTGGTAGATTTATTGCCACATGGACTATCTTTTACCAACACAAATTTTAACGGACATGTGATATTTCAACAACAAAAAATGCCAAAAAGAATTCTTCAGAACCATTTGAAATGTCGATTTGAAATGGCGATTGTGACATTTATGTATCAAATTTATTACCATTTGCCAATTTACGATTAGTCACGTGGGTTGACGGCCATCTTGTTTTGAATACATACTGAAAAATACTACGACATTCAATTGGTTTAAACAGATGAAATTGATTGTGACAGCCTATCACCTGCCTATGTTGTGGATCGATGACAATATTTATTCGCGTGGTTTATATAATTTTCAAGTGTTTGGTTGTCATTGGAGCTATTTAAAAAAAAAAACATTTTGAAATTGGTCGCAAGGTTTAGGTGCCATATTAGATTATCAAACATGGCATATAGTAGTTAGAAATTAATCTATCTATCAAACACAATTTGTGGTTTCACAGCAATATTGCAATTGAGGCAACGGGAAGGAATGTATTTTCATATTTCCAGAACTTGTGAATTATTTTCACATAGTTACTACATAATTTTGGTTCTAAGACCTCGTTTTTACCTCCAGCGTTCATTTGAAGAATGCAGATAGGTAAACAATTAATGGTAGTCATCGGAAGGCGGCATTACGAACATTCACATTTCAGTGGGAAACAATGATCATAATAGTACTCAATTCAATTTTTTATAGAGATTTACTTTGGAGTTCACAAACTTTCCCTTAATGTTCAAGTTTGTTGTTGTGGACACTGGTTATCGCTTCGCACATGCTATCTATATGTTCACAATGCTTACTGTAATATTTGTCTGGGCAGTGTTGACACTAAATCTAAATTACAGCCATATTTACGAACATATAAAATTAAACCCGAGATTGCATTTTGGATCTCGCGAATGCGTCTTTATAAAGCCAGAACCAACTGACCTGGTCTACTGACACAAACAACTAAACCGTACTGCTTAGTAGCATGTAATTCCCTCATGGCTTTCCAAATGAAGGCTGGTACGATAAACATAATATACAAGTCCAATTATCTGTTAATCCGCATTGAATCGACAATTTGGCGTTATGTATTTGACAGTTAACATTGACATGATTAATGTATAACTTTCTGATTTGCATTAGCTCTACTTACTTAATTACTAACTTACATACGTATTTAAGTCGTATAAGTACAGTGTAACAAAAACATTTTTGCACAACTGTGAGAAGGCAGTCAATCATCTGCTTTCAAAGTACATAGTTAACCATAATTACTATAAATGCTGCTCAATTTTGACCTGACATTTGTTTACATCAACTGATGTATATTTTCTGTGGAAACATGTCATTAAAACAATTGTCTACACATGACATACGCACTTTTTGCGAACGCGGGTAATCTATACAATTAAAATTGAAATTTAAAACATAGAAAAAGCGGCGCAATATGTTTCGCATGTATATTGTCTAAATGGTAAATTACTGCTAAAAAAATCTCAAGCGAACTCTGATAGAAACCGATTGTTTAACGTATCGATTTAAAAAGGTAATCAGCCAGATTTACTTGACAGATTAAACAATACGCAAACAGCATTCACAAAGATGTTCGTCAAATATTTAAAGGATACGCATTCATCAATACATATTGTGCTGAAGTAGGTTTTAGTAGATGAACCAATAACATTTATAATATATAATATATTAAATATGTATATAATTTACATATAAATTTACAATTAATTGTATTTAATGCATTTATTATCATAAACATGTAAGCATGCATTGCAGTTAATTTTCTATGCAGAATATACGACATATATGAATAGTCTATTGTATCTAACATGTCAAACCAAAAGATAATATGTGATTTCGAGCGCTGCTTCAGTAGAATCACCCAATCTGTAACACAACAGAATGGCAACAAACAGAGAAACATAATTGTTGCACGGGAAGTGAATAATGAAAATATTCATAATATGAACTACTATACGCAAATGAAACGTACAATACACTCATTAAAATTGGTTAAATATTTTGTTGTAACAAACACGTTGGCAAGGAATGAATCTTATCCACGTTTAGCATTACTATATAATTATGTTCAAGTATATAAAGTGTAATGACTAGAAAATAGTTTCGCTCAGCGTAAACATAAATGTGTAATTATATTTCATGATTGATTAATGACAAATAAAGACACGCCATACATGAGATCACGCATGATTTATTATCTCGCGCAATTCGACAGTCCACGTCGAATGTACCGTTCTTGTATGACCATTTGTATGATCTAATTGAATTTTAATAAACAAATTGCGATCTTGAATTTAATTGAAATGCAATCCAATACTACCCAATAATTGTCATGCAGTATTTCCTGTTTTATGATAGAAGTAACAAGAATAAAACAAACAAAAATAACTAAACTAATAACTAAATAACTAATTCTAAATAAAATATATCGCCGAGATAATGATTCTAATTTATTAACTGCCCGTTCTGTCGATCAACAAATTAATTATGCCAAGTACATGTCCCAGTGTTGTGCATTGTACGTATATGTCAATAGCGATATGAACACCATTCAACAGGATATAGACTTGTTTACACTACTAACACAATGTCATGTTACAATACATAGTCAGCCTTACCAATTACCGAGTATGCCGGCTACACGCTCCATTGAAAGCCTACATGATTAAAATATTTTACCATTCAAGTGCATTACATTGCAATTAACGCCGACTACATTGGTGCCATGGAAACTCAGAGAACACGTTATTTCTGATATCAATTAAATAAATTTATGTTTTCAAATCAAATTTGGTTTGGTGTAAAGTTTAGATACTTATTAGCCATTGTCGAGTGAATGATTGCAAAGTGATGGTCGCGCGATCAGTATGTCAGTGATTTATATTTATTTAAATCGACCTCTGCACCCAGAAACCGCTGTTATGTTGACCTCGGAGTAGTTACATGTAACCCTTTGCCTGTTATAAAAAGGCAAATATAAATGACAGATTTTACCACATGTGATACATCTTCTTTCGTTGTTATCCGGAGTACAACACATTACTTGTTTGTCTTGGTAATACACAAGATAACATGCTAGTATTTAACATGGACAACGTTTTCACAACCACTATTATCCATATTCCACTGTATGAGACCTGCCACATAGGTTATTAAAGAGCTAATGTTTTATGCAGACTTGATTCGTAAGTTTATGTAATTACACTGAGCTGATAAGCTTAATGAAAAAATCAAAATTATAGTCAAATCTTGGTTTGGAAATTATCAATTCCAGACAAAACTATCACCACGATTAAATTGAACTATGTCTAGTTTCACATTATGTCATTAAAGACACGCGCGTCGTAACTTGTAGGATATATGGAGTATGAACATAGATCATTGGATCCATCACTCACAATTAAATCAAACCTAGCCTTGGAAAGCGACACCACACTGAATATCACCAAAGGCGAGTACTGTATATTTTCAAGTAGTGCCAAGGAGACATATTTACACAGCATGCACTGTGAGCAAACATTTACAATTCATTGAAAGAATTCGTGAACTAACATAAAATGATCGAAGAGACTAGAACACCTTTCTTGTAATGCATCACATTTGTCATAGTATTCAAAGAATAACAATGTCCTTGTACCTACCATCGGCGAAGGCGACGCCCTGGGACGTTACCATGACTGTGAGAAGTACGGGCAGAATATGAATTATCTCCTGTAAATAAGTCGAAAACACTGTTAGATAAACCAATATTTGCACAGATGACATCGTTCTTAAGCATTCTCAGAGGACACCTTACTATACCTGACACTCAAAGATCTTCTGGTACGTCAATGCCATTCCGCTTTGCTCCAACTGACACTGTCCATCGGTACTTGACTAATCAACGATCGGGCAGGCACTGTTCATCGGTACCATACTAGTAATTCGGTATATACAAATATATTACATGCTTACACCATAGCATGAAGAACTAAAAGCTGACAGTGTAGTCTACAATAGATGTTTACCGAACTCTAATAGATATTCCGTTTCTTATTGTACAGCAACGCAATTGAATGTCACATTTCAGTTCCATCCAATTTCCCACTGTTAGACGATGCACGTCGGCGTTCCATTGTAAACATAAGTACTGACAGCGACATCGAGGACCTCTAGCTTAGTTGCTATTAAGAGGGTGGCGCGTAGACGCACCACCATAACATGTGCACTATTCGGCACTTTCACTTTTCTATGTCTACCACGTGATTCGAGTGGATATACTGAACAATTAAGTCAATTTGGATTAAGTGACATAACTGAACACATTGGGCTAATGACAATCAAGGAGTTGCCATTCAATATATGCCCGCATTAAAATTGTTTGCATAATGTCTCGGACTAATATATTGCATTAAAGGAACGTGCTATAAGTTCTTGCATCTTAACATTACGACAGTCAATGACATGAGTTATGTTACATCCATTGCTAATTGACCACTTATCCAGTTTAGGATGATTATCGTTCGACGTGTACTGATTCGCTGATTTATCTTTACAACTATCATCAGAAACACAGTCTCATCACGATTCTCCAATATCATAATAACACAATCTGAGTGCCATTTACTATAATACTGGTAACCATTAGAGTGTAACGCTAACTGACCAAACGGATCAAAGTAATGTATATAAGAATTTACGACAATAATAATTCTGTAGACTGCAGCAGTAGTACTGAGTACATTTTACTCTTGTGTACGTAATTGCATCTATTAATTAAAACAATAATTAATTGATTAAGGTGATATCAATTTCGTCATCTAAACTATTATTGCTAGTATCATATGTTGAAAATTGTAAATCATCGACAGCTTATCAAGATGTTAATGCTCAATGCCAATGTTTATTTATATATGCTCAAGATACCGCTGTTTAATTGTATTTACCCTAATATCGGGAAAGTCGTTCGTGATTTTCTGTTTATTATGTTACTAAATCAACTTATAGCTACACCAAAATAAAGAATTTGTACCAGCATATATTAATTAAAAATAAGAACAAACGAAACGGTACTACAAGATAATAAGCTCTGTATCAATAGCTTTTAATTTTACCAGTTCACTGGCGTTTATAAGCACAATTTCATTTGATACAATAATATTTATTGGCGTTATATTTTTCGCTGAATTGTATGAACTATATATATTATATATGACATGTGTTATTAGTATATTACTTCTTAGATGTAGGAAACGGTTTATTGATAAAATTGTATAGTTTATTGCCAAAGTTAGTCATTGTTATTCATCCCCCGTTATATTTAGAAACTAAATTTAAGCTATTTTGGGTTGATTAAATAATTATATTGAAATTGTAGCAATAAAAGAACACTTATCCCCATATGTACTTAACCTGAAGCCGGATTATATTGTAGTTTGTTCTGTGTGAAATGACTGGAGGGGAATTTTATTGAACAGACATCACTCAATGACTCAATCTGATCAATACTTGATATGCGGGATTTAAACCCCACGACTTTCAGTATGCAGTATGAAAAATGGATAAAACTGTTAGCATTGTACCGACTACTAGATTGAAAGTCTAACGGCGCGATTCCCAGATGTACTAAGTAAACAATCACGCGTACATGCATAACCTCTAAAAGAACACTGAACTTTAATCATTCCTTTGATCCCTGCTGACACTATTCTGATAATTACATAATTATTTTCTTGGACCGTCACAGTTGGTACCAAATAGGTAAACTAGCTTCATGGGCTATTGGACAAACAAACCTAGACCAATAGGAATGTCGAATGACGCGACGTTATGGAAACGTATTATGAATCTGTTATATTTCATTTTTTCATTCGAGCATCATACGCCACATAATTCTTAATAATACACTTGTTGGCAATGTTTCTCGAAGTGAACATAATCTATTCCTATGAGCTCTCGTTGATTTGGGTGATTGCGTTTCAGATAAGGTGATACTAATATTGCCTTTACGTTCAGATATATTGATAATGTAGTTTTTTTCGCCAATAAAATCAATGGTTTTAAAGTGTATACGACTAGCCTTTAATATTAATATTGTTGTTTGTACATAATGAGCGTGGGTAACTGGTAATTGAATAACCCCTCTAGATTTTTTTCTTGAGTCAGTGTTGCAGTGAACTGCACATCACCTTACCACAGTATTCTATGTGTTCACGGCGGATCAGAAAAAGTAGAGACGCAAACTTATACACGAATAGCCTAACTAAAGAAATGACGTCACAATTTGCTGTAGCGCCCGCAGGGATATGGCCAAGTGAGCGCAACCCTCGTTTATTCATTTTCAAATGTTTTTTAAAGGGCCATTTAAAACGATACAGGCGGCCTTATGTTTTTAAATTTATTTTTATTTCAATAAAACTATTAAAAAACCATTGTGAAAGTAATGTATTCTAGATTTTTGTATCCTTTTAAATATGTTTGTCACAAGGTCACGGGGTCAAATATTAACCAAAAATACCAAATAGTATGTAATACTTTCACCACCTCGTGTGCAGGTTTTTAGCCAATATAAAATTACACAATTCGTGTAACACAGGGATAATTTAGACTGATGGAGTTCAATATAACTATATGCACATATAAGCAGCAATAATGCACACCGGCAAATCTTACAATCATACGACACTACACATAAATTACGTGAAACCATAGTTTATTAGGCACACAAAACATAGGCTTGCTACAGTTCTTTCCGTCAGTATGACCCTCACCACGCACCAACGCAACTATATTATTGGTAAGAGTTGGGGGTTACGAAATTTCGCACCATTGCAAAGTCGGTAATGACCCTACGACCAAGGGGAGAAACGGCATTCCCTACTAGTCACGCATATCAGTGCCATGCACTCCTAAAATGTTACATAAATAAACTGGCCAGGAAAAGAACAATTCCAGAAATTAACAATATAATTAAATAACTCAAAGCCCGGGACTAACTAGTGTGTGTGTAGGAATGTTCTCGACGTGCGTTGAACGGTGTCAGTCGGCGGCGTCGCCCGGTGATTTATAAGGAGCCAGCGACAGTAGTTAGCGACTTGAACTCTACCTTCTCATCCACAGTGCCAAGGCTTCCTTCCCAGTTAGACATCAGACTGATGTTCAACGCCGGGTTCGACTATGGTAGTATATGGTGGTACTGCTCGCCACTTCCAGGGTCGTACGAAGCGTAGGTCGTTGGTCAAGATCTCCAGCAGCAACCACCGAGCACCACGCTGTCTCTGTCTTTAAATATCATGCCTTCACGTTGCTAATTGTTTCAATCGCTAATTGGTCTAATACGGCTATCTGCCGGGCTATAAAACCTACCTCTGGGCTGTTATCAATTTATACTATAACAATGAATTAATAAATACAAAATTACATAATAAAAAGCGTGTCCTTTTAATAATACAGTTTCTGGTATGATTCAATCACTCGTGACAATGTTAACTCTTACACATACGACCAATATGTGCTGACTCTTTTCACATGGTGTCACTTGTGATCTCTATCACTTACTGATTTGACAATGTTCTTTTTTTCTGGTTTGTTTTTTGTTTTGCTAAATAAAAAAAAACGCCTTGGTAAAAAGACATAACCTCCTTCATTTAAAATGGTGTTCATTCATACTTTCGCAGCAGAACGAGAACACCTGTATGGCATGATATGGTATATATGAATATATACCAAATGTTAATATACTGGTATAATTGGATCTAAGCTTAAATTACTTAGCAGTGGTTTCTACTGTATTATAGTCGTCAATAAGGAGAGATAATATAACTATTAAGAAGAAAGGGTTATCGTGAAACATCATCTTTTAATGAATAATTTGAAAATTATGTTCACTAATGCACTGATAATGCACTTATAAAATAAAGTACTGATAATGTACTGATAATGCACTCACAAATACAGTACTAGTAATGTTCTGGTAATGTACTTCACATCTTTTTTCCGGGAATAAAATTACCCATTTATATAACTATGGAGGGTGTCTAACAAGGTTATTGGCATAAAACATTCAATCCAATTACATTATATATATGATTACGTATCAACGCGTGATTTATAAGGGGAGACGTTGTTTTATGAAGTATACAAAAGCGCACATCATGTTATACAATGCCACAGAGAAAATAACTTTAAAAAAACAAATTCAAAACAGAAAGTCATTATACTAACGTCATTTACCATTGATTCTTATCAATGATTTGAAAATTCGGAAGAGTGATATTTTATGACGATGCTTTAACATAGATTTCATTTAAAAAATAGTTTGTATTCGGTGAAAAACAATTAATTATGTAGTTATGAACCATAATGTTTTAGACTATAGAATTTGTGAATACAGATAGTTAAATGAGAATTTGAATAACCTGTATGAAAGAGACGATATCAATATATACATTACCATATAAATCAAGTATACTATGAATGAAATTCTTTTCATTGTTTACTTTTTTACTAATTAATTTTGGCATTTAATTTGAATGAACAAAGTTCAATTTAAATAATTTATATATATATATCTAATTTACTGAATAGTATTTAAATAATTTATAATTACATGGGCATATCACAAAGTATCAATCGTCTGCCAGATTTGAACGATTAACATGTAACATGTCAGGGAGTGAAATGTGAACGACTGAACGGTGCATATTTAATTGACTATAAAAATGTATGCATATTCATTTGGTGAATTTGCTCGCAGTGTAGTTTACTCTACATATTTAGGAGCAATAACTTATTAATGGTACTATTAGGAGCAATAAATTATGAATGGTACTAACAAGTGAATAAACTAGTAAGGGTACTATCAGGTGAATAAATTATTATTGGTACTAACAGGAGAAAAAAATACTAATGGTAGCAACAAGTGAATACATTATTAATGGTATTATCAGGTGAATAAATTATGAATGGTACTATCAAGTAAATAAATTATTATTGGTACTAACAAGTGAATAAACTAGTAAGGGTACTATCAGGTGAATAAATTATTAATGGTACTAAAAGGTAAAAAAAATATTAATGGTACCAACAAGTGAATAAATTATTAATGGTATTATCAGGTGAATAAATTATGAATGGTACTATCAAGTAAATAAATTATTATTGGTACTAACAAGTGAATAAACTAGTAAGGGTAATATCAGGTGAATAAATAATTAATGGTACTAACAGGTGAAAAAAATATTAATGGTACCAACAAGTGAATAAATTATTATTGGTACTAACAGGTAAATAAACTAGTAAGGGTACTATCAGGTGAATAAATTATTAATGGTATTATCAGGTGAATAAATTATGAATGGTACTATCAAGTAAATAAATTATTATTGGTACTAACAGGTAAATAAACTAGTAAGGGTACTATCAGATGAAGAAATTGTTAATGGTACTATCAGGTGAATAAATTATTAATGGTACTATCAGGCGAATAAATTGTTAATGGTACTACCAGGTGAATAAATTATTATTGGTACTAACAGGTAAATAAACTAGTAAGGCTACTATCAGATGAATAAATTATTAATGGTATTATCAGGTGAATACATTATGAATGGTACTGTCAAGTAAATAAATTATTATTGGTACTAACAGGTAAATAAACTAGTAAGGGTACTGTCAGGTGAATAAATTGTTAATGGTACTATCAGGTGAATAAATTATTAATGGTACTATCAGGTGAATAAATTATGAATGGTACTGTCAAGTGAATAAATTATTATTGGTACTAACAGGTAAATAAACTAGTAAGGGTACTATCAGGTGAATAAATTATTAATGGTATTATCAGGTGAATAAATTATGAATGGTACTATCAAGTAAATAAATTATTATTGGTACTAACAGGTAAATAAACTAGTAAGGGTACTATCAGATGAAGAAATTGTTAATGGTACTATCAGGTGAATAAATTATTAATGGTACTATCAGGTGAATAAATTGTTAATGGTACTACCAGGTGAATAAATTATTATTGGTACTAACAGGTAAATAAACTAGTAAGGCTACTATCAGATGAATAAATTATTAATGGTATTATCAGGTGAATACATTATGAATGGTACTGTCAAGTAAATAAATTATTATTGGTACTAACAGGTAAATAAACTAGTAAGGGTACTGTCAGGTGAATAAATTGTTAATGGTACTATCAGGTGAATAAATTATTAATGGTACTATCAGGTGAATAAATTATGAATGGTACTGTCAAGTAAATAAATTATTATTGGTACTAACAGGTAAATAAACTAGTAAGGGTACTATCAGGTGAATAAATTATTAATGGTATTATCAGGTGAATAAATTATGAATGGTACTATCAAGTGAATAAATTATTATTGGTACTAACAGGTAAATAAACTAGTAAGGGTACTATCAGGTGAATAAATTGTTAATGGTACTATCAGGTGAATAAATTATGAATGGTACTAACAGGTGAATAAATTATTAATGGTACTTTCAGGTGGATAAATTGTTAATGGTACAATCAGGTGAATACATTATTAATGGTGCTAACAGGTGAATAAATTATTAATGGTACTAACAGGAAATTACATTATTAATGGTACTATCAGATGAATAAATTATTAATGGTACTATCAGGTGAACAAATTATTAATGGAACTATCAGATGAATAAATTATTAATGGTACTATCAGGTGAATACATTATTAATGGTACTAACAGGTGAATAAATTACTAATGGTACTATCAGGTGAATAAATTATTAATGGTACTAAGAGGTGAATAAATTATTAATGGAACTATCAGATGAATAAATTATTAATGGTACTAACAGGTGTATAAATTATTAATGGTTCTATCAGGTGAATAAATTATTAATGGTACTAACAGGAAAATGCATTATTAATGGTATTATCAGATGAATAAATTATTAATGGTACAATCAGGTGAATAAATTATTAATGGTACTAACAGGTAAATACATTATTAATGGTACTATCAGATGAATAAATTATTAAGGGAACTAACAGGTGAATAAATTCTTAATGGTACTAACAGGTGAATAAATTATTAATGGAACTATCAGATGAATAAATTATTAATGGTACTAACAGGTGAATAAATTATTAATGGTACTATCAGGTGAATACATTATTAATGGTGCTAACAGGTGAATAAATTATTAATGGTACTAACAGGAAAATACATTATTAATGGTACTATCAGATGAATAAATTATTAATGGTACTAACAGGTGAATAATTTATTAATGGTTCTATCAGGTGAATAAATTATTAATGGTATTAACAGGAAAATACATGATTAATGGTATTATCAGATGAATAAATTATTAATGGTACTATCAGGTGAATAAATAATTAATGGTACTAACAGGTAAATACATTATTAATGGTACTATCAGATGAATAAATTATTAATGGAACTAACAGGTGAATAAATTCTTAATGGTACTATCAGGTGAATAAATTATTAATGGAACTATCAGACGAATAAATTATTAATGGTACTAACAGGTGAATAAATTATTAATGGTACTATCAGGTGAATACATTATTAATGGTACTAACAGGTGAAAAACATATTAATGGTACCAACAAGTGAATAAATTATTAATGGTATTATCAGGTGAATAAATTATGAATGGTACTATCAAGTAAATAAATTATTATTGGTTCTAACAAGTGAATAAACTAGTAAGGGTACTATGAGGTGAATAAATTATTAATGGTACTATCAGGTGAATAAATTATTAATGGTACTATCAGATGAATAAATTATTAATGGTACTATTAGGTGAATAAATTATTAATGGAATTATCAGGTGAATAAATTATTAATGGTACTAACAGATAAATACATAATTAATGGTACTATCAGGTGAATAAATTATTAATGGTATTAGCAGGTGAATAAATTATTAATGGTATTATCAGGTGAATAAATTATTAATGGTACTATCAGGTGAATAAATTATCAATGGTATTATCAGGTGAATAAGTTATTAATGGTACTATCAGGTGAATAAATTATTAATGGTACTATCAGGTGAATAAATTATTAATGGTACTATCAGATGAATAAATTATTAATGGTACTATCAGATGAATAAATTATCAATGGTACTATCAGGTGAATAAATTATTAATGGTACTAACAGGTAAATACATTATTAATGGTACTATCAGGTGAATAAATTATCAATGGTACTATCAGGTGAATAAATTATTAATGGTACTATCAGTTGAATAAATTATTAATGGTACTAACAGATAAATACATAATTAATGGTACTATCAGGTGAATAAATTATTAATGGTATTAGCAGGTGAATAAATTATTAATGGTACTATCAGATGAATAAATTATTAATGGTACTATCAGGTGAATAAATTATCAATGGTATTATCAGGTGAATAAGTTATTAATGGTACTATCAGGTGAATAAATTATTAATGGTACTATCAGGTGAATAAATTATTAATGGTACTATCAGATGAATAAATTATTAATGGTACTATCAGATGAATAAATTATTAATGGTACTATCAGGTGAATAAATTATTAATGGTACTAACAGGTAAATACATTATTAATGGTACTATCAGGTGAATAAATTATCAATGGTACTATCAGGTGAATAAATTATTAATGGTACTATCAGATGAATAAATTATTAATGGTACTATCAGGTGAATAAATTATTAATGGTACTATCAGGTGAATAAATTATTAATGGTACTATCAGATGAATAAATTATTAATGGTACTATCAGGTGAATAAATTATTAATGGTACTATCACATAAATTTCTCGTATACGTGAGATGTAAATAACATGATAATAAATTTTAATAAACAGTAACGTTTGAATAAAACAGTAAATGTGTAACTTTTGGCCTAGATTCAGGAGACATATTATTTTATTCTTACAGCCCAAATTAGAAGATATTATTGAATATAGCAAAATTTGCTTATGTTGTGTTGAAACGAAATAAGACTTCGTGACATATTCAAACGCGTTCTTATGCTAATTTCAGTGAGTTGTTACATAATATAGGTTACGTAGTTTTACAAACTTTTAACTGTACACAGAATACGGATATGGATATCTGGTCTATGGATATCTGAGTGAGTGTAGGGTTTGGTTGGAGGCAGGGTTTGGGAATATCTGGATGAGAGTTGTTTTATAGGCAGGGTATGATGACATCAGGGTGAGAGTGGGTTTAGAGGCAGGGTCTGTGCCTATTTGGGTGAGAGTGGGGATAGAGGCTGGGTCTTGGTTAGCTGGGTGACAGTGTGTTTAGAGGCAGGTATGTAGATATCTGGGTGAGAGAGTTTAGAGGCAGGGTCTGTGGATATTTGGGTGAGAGAGAGAGTTTAGAGGCAAGGACTGTGGATATCTGGCTGAGAGAGAGTTTAGAGGCAGGGACTGTGGATATCTGGGTGACAGTGTGTTTAGAGGCAGGGTATATGGATACCTGGGTGAGAGAGAAAGTTTAGAGGCTGGGCCTGTGGATATCTGGGTGAGAGAGAGAGTTTAGAGGCAGGGTCTGTGGATGTCTGGGTGGCAGGGTGTTTAGAGGCAGGGTCTGTGGATATCTGGGTGAGAGAGTTTATAGGCAGGATCTGTGGATATTTGGGTGAGAGAGAGAGTTTAGAGGCAAGGACTGTGGATATCTGGCTGAGAGAGAGTTTAGAGGCAGGGACTGTGGATATCTGGGTGACAGTGTGTTTAGAGGCAGGGTATATGGATACCTGGGTGAGAGAGAAAGTTTAGAGGCTGGGCCTGTGGATATCTGGGTGAGAGAGAGAGTTTAGAGGCAGGGTCTGTGGATGTCTGGGTGGCAGGGTGTTTAGAGGCAGGGTCTGTGGATATCTGGGTGAGAGAGTTTATAGGCAGGATCTGTGGATATTTGGGTGAGAGAGAGAGTTTAGAGGCTGGATCTGTGGATATCTGGCTGACAGTGTGTTTAGAGGCAAGGCCTGTAACTATCTAGGTGTGAGTAGGGTTAGAGGCATGTGCAAACTGTAAGTGTTATCACTTTTACTATCTGTTTCATCCCTGGTCGTATATTACAATTATTATATTACATGGAACATACAACTTACTTATCCATTACTATTCAGAGCGTGATGCAAAATACCATTTAATAGCTTTAGTGATTCATACTCATACCACATAGACAGCAAAGCTGCCAGTCTGTCTATCAGTCATCGGCACATGTCAAAACAGACAGATGTTATATAATATATTATTATACATCTGTCACCGTAACGCCATAAGTTACAGTGTGTCGTAATTTTGTGGTATTTTACGGTGTTTTTACATCCTATCATATTAGGAAATGCGAATTCCAAATATGGAATGATTACGCGCGTCAGACAGTACGCCGCGCATCGACCTCCGCTGCGCGTCGGTCAATACTCCAGCTGCACTGTCCTCGTGCTTACTTTGGGGTATTCTCGTAATAACCTTATATTACTGCATAGAACCGATGAGATTAATTGTTGAATAGGCGCCTTCAAATGACGTCAACATGTAGTGCATTCGTGGTTTAAAAAAACAAAAAAATTGACAGTTATTTACCAATTTGCATAAGAAACGCCTGTGCTTGAGATTAGTATTCATTGCATGAATACTCTGACAGAGCTTGAACAACATACCGCTTCACATAACTTTGATTTGATTACATCACTTTTGACATCTTAAAACTATCGTATTCGCCATGGAGCTACGACCTTTCACCCATGCATACTTCATGATTACTTGCATTTAGCGTTTTTTTAGGAAGAACATGAAGGCACAAAATCAGATAACGTTTCCATGTTTACTATATGTTTCTTGAATGCTTTGTCAGGCACGTAATGACACTGACAGATATTTAAACAGTAATTATCATTTATCTGAGCCCACGCTACAAATGTTTAAGTGATTCTTTATATTTATTACTAACCTAAATGAGCTATATCGCTTTTTGCTAGTCACGATACATAATATAAACATTTCAATATATACCATATATTCCCCCGTATAATCAAATTATTGGTGGCCGAGAATGAATTTTTTTTGCAAAATTACATTCATGACACAATATGTTATTCATAATTACTTAGCATCACTGTGTTATTGGTTATTAGCAATTTCTGAGAAACTACCAAGAACAACGGAATTCCCATGGCGCATTTCTTCTGCAATGTGTTAGTTGCGGACTGACCGATGTGTGAATGCTTTCGACATTGAACAAAAACACACATTAATTTCACATAAAGGATAACAACTGATACCGTTTATCTATAATCGAAATCTCTAGAATAGATATGGCGGTGTGTAATCCTTTAATCTACTAACCACAATTAGTAATGAGCTGAGAATAAATAAAGTGCACTCCAAATGCGTAAAATGGTGACACTAATATAATATGTTACAGCTTTAAAACCACTTGACATTCTCAGATGTAAGTCAATCAATCTCAAGCAGTTGTTTATGTTTAATAACAGTTTATTCCAGTGAGTTGTTTGAGAATAATGTTATAAATTACTAAATGTAATATGTGCAACTCAATTATATGTGTTATATTGGCAGTAATTATGCAATACATAATTATGCTACGTAAATCCGCCTATAAAATCTCTATTCAAATGGAATAATTGAAATTGAAAAATGTCATTAAAAGACAAAATATAATCGATGTGGAACTAACTAAATACAAGACATGAGATATGTTGGTTATTGGCATGAAGTCAGAGGAGAATAATACGTGGATTTAAACCCCCACAAAATCTGTAATCTGTAAATAAAAGAATAATCATAACATTACAAGTTGTTATAACTGCAAGGCCAGATTGTGTTAAATTTCTTTCTATATATTATAGGCGCTGACGATTAAGATATGTTCACTATGACAACTTCTTTGTTTCTATGGTGGGCTTGATTGAATGTCAGTGCGCGCGACCTGTTTAGTGGCACACAAATTCATTCAACCTTCGTATATTCTTAGTAGAATATACACGAGTAACGAGTATATTCAAGCGTGGTTTTACGATTCGGCAAATTTCAAATTGTTGAAAATCATTCAGGTGTACACAGATTTAACGACACACAGCTATCCACATCGCCTGTAGTTGAAAGTAGAACATACACCGTATGTATTAAAGTATTGATATATAACTAATTCAGTAGTTTGCACGTTTATCTTTGCTGTTAACTCTACTAACAAAATGACATTAATAACGCAATCCAATAATTGCAGCTCGATGTCAGTTTGTTGCTAACTACTTATATAACTAATAATTGGCTTAGATTTTGCATGTTTATCTTATATATATATTTAAGGTACGGTTTGGTGGAACACGATTTCCATCCTAATTTCAGACGGATATTAATTCCACACGTCTGTTTTAATCTCACTTGTACGATTGAGAGAAACATTGTCTGTTTCACGTCGATATACGTCACTATCTGAGGTGGTGACCTTTGAGACAAGGAAATTGCTGATGTTGAGCTTCTAATAGCATATGTCCCTTTCCAAGTCATAAATGTTCACTGATTCGACAGTTGCACTGAGTTGTTTATTATTCAGCAAGTAGTTTGCGCAAGGGGTTCGGGGGCCTTTCATGAACCCTTGACCTGCAATGGAAACTATCATTTCGTATGAGATATGCATTTATTTACGTCATTATGGGTTGCTTTTAATGGTGCCTAGCTCTGGTGTTATGTATACAAATATGTTTGCACAAGTGAAATGAAACATGTGTGTGTATCGAAAGTACATACCAGCCAAGAGCGTGTATATTGAAAAAATCGAATCTAGCACACAGTGACCAATAACTCTTCAACAGTCAAAAATTTCGCCCTAAATTTCTAATATATCGACATTTAACAACTGTGGAAATTCGCATGGCACTTAAAGAAAACATGTTCGTTATGGAATATATATATGATACCGGCCATTATATAATTAAAACACAGTAAATTAATTGAGATTACGCATCGCCATTGTCGGCCGTTCCTTGCCTAGCCGTGTTAGGAAAAGCTGTATTTGACATCACAACTACCTTCTACCACAGTTACTAGAAAAATGGTTAGGAAACGCTATTGTTAGATATGTGAATTATCATTGACTTATAGTAGCTCATTATGCCTAAAGATCGACGTAGAAACATCTGTGCAAATGTTGATAATTGAGGTTTTGAAAATACCAATAGTTTGTTTTGTTCACAGATTTGCCGTCTTTGAATTGAAATTGACCATGACACTTTGTACCCCCCCCCCCCCAAAAAAAAATATGTCTGCGAATGTTTTAAAATGTTAGTATTTGTTACTACGCATTGCTTGGGTATTTTAATGAGGAACTGCGATTATCCTAACTAGTTTCAATCGTAACTTTCGAAAATAACGGTTTTTTTGTTGAGGTTAGCGACGTCAGCCATTTTTTCTGCCGTCAGGAAATAGTTCAAGAAAATTGCTGAATAATCGAATGAAATTATATTTTAGTACAACGCATTGTTATATTAGTATTTTTAGTTTTCATTGTTATAATTTCTGTACGTAAAATACTAAGTTGTTGTAGAACATATTCATCGTTTCAGTAGGACGATCATCTGCGTCTACTGCATCTCGGAACGTTTCACAAGTTTATATTGTACATTGAATTAGAATCTGTGAGTGTTTTATGAGAATACTATGATAGTTAGAATGTAAGTTTCATTTACCCGAAGTTTGCATTTTTCTCTCTTATAGCAATGCCAGTCATATTGTGTTTTATTTCCTGACCGCTTCCAGTGGAAAGGTATGTGACACAGTAAGTTGTATGGTTTCATGGCGCAGTTTGAATATAACACGATTGGAACTATTTCGGGATAATTGGATTCGCTTAAAATGTGCTACTGTAATGGTTTGTTTTCACAAAAATATTTTATTTGTTCGTTTTAGATTTTTTTCTGATAATTTCTTGTATTGATATCAGAAATGAGGAAATTAAGAACAATACTACCCTACATTTTATATCACATACCATAATTATAGCAAATATACTCCTATGTATCCCTTTAATCTTACTGTGAATCATTTAATGTGTTCCAACTCGATTGCGTATCTTAGTAACGGCGCCAAAGCGTCGTAAATCAACAGCGTCCTAGTTTTAGCAGACACTAGAACACATTTTAAATCCACATCGTTAATAAATAACCTATTTATATTGTTTTGAAAGGAGTTCATTTAACATATTTCTATCTTTTATCTTCTATCTTTTTCAAAGAATAATTAATAATGTTTTACAAAAACATAATTAATATACAATAATTTCAGTTACACAGTCAGGTGAAATGACTAACAACCGTAAGTGGGAAATCGTCACTTCATGACCATATAACTTTGGAAAACAAACAAATTGGGATTTATCAATCATTTATTGTTGTGTGTTGATTGGTTTGTGATTTCAGATAACGAATTACAATTAATATGTTTTATATCAATTGAGAGTAATGTGCTTACTTAACTAATAATAATAACAACATGTGCTGGTAGCTGGTCTAGAGATGATACAAAAATGAACAAGGTGTTCCGTTGAATCTTCATTCAGATACATTCTTTTAATACTAATGTTTGTAAGGTGCTGATTGGTAGATTTACAAATTGAAATTAACATTTTATTTAAACTCATGTAGTCGTCAAACAGAGAAAATAGAGCAGTAATTTATCTGCATGGAAGGTAGTTGAATTGTATTTGGCATTTGTTAGCTACAAAGCAAGATTTATGTTATGGGTATGTCATCTACTTTGACGTCCGGTAAAATGATTAGTAAACATTTAAAGATGTTCTAAAATTATTTCATACTTGATTGTGCGAATTACTAATTATTTGGAATACATAAAAATATGCAAATTTAATTATCCCTTAGTTGTCAATGCAGGATGTCAACTTCGACCACTGGTATTTCTACACTGAATGTTTCATAGAATATTAAGATATACTTATGGATTCTGTATTTTGCCAAAAAAACTGGTCTACATTCGTAAACACAAATCTAATATCAAAGGTGCCTATGCCTATCACGTATGGCTTTTCCTACTACCACAACGGAATCAAAACATAATATAATACATTATGTCGAATATTGACTTACTTGCTGTTTTGGATATAACGTCTTATAAGGAATAATAAGAAATGGGTGTTGTCAAATTGGGCAAAGTTTACATTAAGTCGTTAGCTGCACACTCAATGCATAACTCATAACTATTAATGGTCTGTATAAAATCAAAGTTAGGTTATAGTTTATGTGCGATGGATATTGATACTATTTCGTTATAACAAGATCAAAGGGGTTGTTGGTCGACAGCCAATGACCATAATTACACTCACTCATTCCGCTTATACAAATAATATATACTGTCTACTTAAACTAAAATGTTGAACAATATATTGATAATTTTGATTTGTCGCACATTTTGCATATAGTAATCTTATGTTTTGTTGGATTTTGATTGCAGTTATATTGCTTAACATCAATCCAACATCTTCCTTCTTTCCCAGACTGGAACCTTATAATGTTTTTTTTTTTTGGGGGGGGGGGGGTAGTGGTACAACATAGTTTCATCAAATATATGGTTATTGATATATACAACGTCCTGTTGTATATTCTCTGTCATAAAACAAAACTTTCATTAGCAGCACATAAGTTTGCATATTACGCAATGCGCAAGCACATGGATGTAATACACCATATCAGCAACTCCAAACGCATGCGCAATGTCCATTTTAACATCAACTATTATAGCTCACGAAAATCTTTCTTGAAGGTTTTGAACAAAACGACATCCTACTTGTATTAACGACGGAAAAATAGCCGTCAACGAAGAGAGTAATCAACCTGATCTCCGAACTGAGTGATGTTGCGGAAATGTCCTTAAATATCTAAGTCATGTCGGATGTTGCGGATTGTCAAACAAATTCTTGTGACATTAAGTGGTTAAGTATACACTGAATTGATGACGTAATGTATACACTTAGTACTGAAAACAACACAGTCACGTAGGTAGATTGTGTCCATGTATTACATTAAGAAAAAATCAAGTTAAATATACTGGCACGGACGTCATGTTTGAATGTTAAATGGTATAATAATAATAATCTTTATTGAAACCGTATCCCGGAGTGGGTTCTTAGTTGAAAATACAATAAAGTAATACAAAAAAGATAGCAAACAAAAAAAAAAAAAAAAAAACAAAAAAAAAACAAAAAAAAAAAAAACAAAAAACAAGTGGAGTGAACACGTACATAGGTGTGTACTAAAAAGTACTAAGTCCATCGGTAAGCTCAATAACAAACTAAATCGCTTGCATTCCCTAATTGAGATACAGAGAAGAGAGCAGTTACGTTTGAATTACCATATTCAATTTGTATCATTTTTGTCAATAGACTCCCGCCGTTCAATTTGAATAATATGTTGAGTAGTATATATGCATTACTATGTACGATATGAACGTATTTTTATATTGTTAATACCAGGACTTCTACAAATACGAATTTATTTAACAAATACGTTTTACTCAGCAATTATTTATTTATTGTCTATGGGTGGGACATTTGATTATTATTGCACTCGGCGACGTGTATAAGTGATACATAACGAACGAAAGTTGGTATTATAAACACATACATGCGACCTTATATACTTGTATTACTGTATACATTTAATCTGACATCCACAGTGCATGCAACTACGTAATTCATGTTTCTCGGGTTCACAACTTTGTAAAAATCGTCACCAATATACATGGAATTGACAACATATTTGCTGAAATGTGTGAATAAAAAATATGTAAAAATACACAAGAGCGACCTGTTTAATATCGAACGACCTATACAATAGATATTATAGATGTGTTGCCGTCATGTAGATGAATTTAGACTCAGTGAAAATAAAGAAAGCACATCAATAATATATTTATATAATAATGTGTTATTAATTCAATGACATATTCATCAATATAGCAGTACAGTTTATTGCATCTCTTCTTTGTGGAACATTACAGGCACGATTCGATTGCTGTTTTTATGTATAACTTTGCTGACTGAAATACCTTGATATGCTGTAGCTGTATTCACACAGAATTCTCACTCAAATCATAAACAAAAGTACCACCCATTGAATAGTTTCCTGCCACTTGTGACACCCATCGGCGACCGTCTGCGGTGTCCTTTTTATCTTCATTATCGTCAACAATGTCCGAGATGTAGGGTCTCCCCTCGCGCCCTCTCCGACAACAGCAACATATACAGAAAATAAATCCAAGCAATATTACGGCAACACTTAACAGGAACATAGCAGTAACGGCAACCGTTGTATCTTTGAATACTGATACCGATGTGTCAGCTTCTGCAAGTCGAAACATCAATCAATCAATCAATCAGCCACTCAACTGAAAATAGTGCAGTATTTAAAATGTCCTCTATGCTACATGCTACATATAGAAATATTCATACTGCCTGAAAACTGTGACCGGAAAACCTAAATTCAAATAAATTGTACACATATCTACAAGCAAACATTTCGGCTAATGTTCGGCAACACACTGTGTCCTTGTGTGCTAAAGGTCAAAACAGGTAATAGGCATGGATACTATAAGGTTATTACGAGAATACCTAAAAGTATGCACGAAGACTGTACAACGGCAGTATCGACCGACGCGTAGCCGAGGTCAATGTGACGGCATACATCTTTTCCTCTCAAAGATACATGGGAATACCGAAAAACATTTAGCGAACTTCTTTGTGCGGAGTCCGGTCAAACCCTGGGGGCTACCATGTTTGTGTTTTACTATTAGAGGACTCTCACGCGCGTAATCGCTCCATATTTGGAATTCGCATTTCCTAATTTTGGTAGGATGAAAAAAACAGTGTAATACCACAGAATTACGGCACGTTAAACTCATGACGTTACTGTGACATATGTATAATAATAGCATATAATAGTACCTCCATGTCTTATGCAAAGGCAGTATGTGATGTGTACAGCGCAAACATTGTGTGCTTTCTTCCGTTAATTACTACAGATTTGCATCAAAACTTCCTTCATTTTAAAAAACAAGATGTCGGTCAAATTGAGATAAATCCCAGTAATAATAGAAAAGTTAAATTGAGAAACTGTATGTACTCACTCTGTTTTATAGCAAATCTCAGTATTGGGGTAGCCAATTTGCAAACTCGCTGGCGAATTGGCTAACTGCTTGGTTTTTGACTGAACAGTAGACTTTCGAATCTCGCTGGCGCCGACTTGTGGTCACGTTCAAAATGGAACATAGAATGCTTTTACGTAGCCTGGTACATGTCTGGATTCTCCTGAATGATTTGCTTTGTGAGGCGTGAAATGTGAAAGTAGTTTCCGAGGCCAGCTTGCGAATGGCCACTGTCAGCTGGCGTACAAGTGATAATATGATAAATGCGATATTTACTATATGGGGGGAACCATCTTGAACACTGATTGAAACTAAATAAACAGAGTTGCGAAACAGTTTCCTATAAATCAGGCAGAAAATACGTTTTCACATCCAAACGATTCTTTGGGGTTACTTTAAACTAAACTGCTAATAAAATTCGACTTCATTCATCGTTTTTGCGTCGACAATTCCTTTGTATACGAATACCTCATTATCCGAAGAAAATAGAACACTTTCAATGTATATTTTAAAGCGAAATCGCCATTCAACTAAAGTATGAAGACCATCCCCTACTGTTATATAGATTTACCCAGAGTGCGCGTGACCACAGGACGGCGCCAGCGAGATTCGAAAGCCAACCGTTCAGTCAAAACCAAAGCAGTTATCCAATTCGCTAGCGTGTTGCCAATTGGTTGCCTGAATACTTCTGAGACTTGCTGTAAAAGTATTAGGCAAATCGTCAAGGCAATGCAAGCTTTTTGGATGTAGTGTGACGTATCGATGACGTCACGTGACTTCAAGCCAGTCTTTGTCCTCGGTAATTAATCTGCACAACCAAATGAATGAATTAAAAGTTACGTTTACCTTTACAAAGGAAGGTTCACACACAAACACCCGGTGTTCTTTCACACGCTGACAACCATGATTATGGTGTTTACGGTTTGTCAATAAATACTACTAAATTTGCACTCATGTGATCAACTGGCAAGTTTTCCGCCAGGTTCTGTTTCTAATGTTCTAACATGTTCAATAGATTTACATCGCATTATATTCATATTTACCTTGGTCATGACAACCATCGTAGTACTCGTCTCTACCATCTCTACAGTCTTTGTTACCGTCACATCGACGGAAATCTGGTAGTAACGTCACACAACTATCTGCAATTGATAAAAAATTAAACATTCCGGGGATGATGCGTAAAATAGTACATTAGGTGACAATCGGACGAATCAGATGTTTATGTGAACGAAGAGCGAACTGATACTGTCAGTACTTACGCACCTCCGTAACAAGTTGGAAATACTTCATCGGCATTACGATCGCAGTGGCGCTCGCCATCACATCGCAGTATCCAGGGGAGGCATATATCCTCACCATCCACAGCACACGAAAAGCACATTTGATCTGCAAACATATATACATATATATAAGGAACATTCTGAGTGAAATATGTTGAAGGCAGATGATGATATTTGGTAACCAGTCAACACGCTTCCAAGGAAGTAAGACTTTCTCTTTGTAGCCTGTGTTCTCACAGAAATCATGATGTCACAAATTTGAAATGATTTTACGCACCAACATAAAGGCTTCACAATGGTGATGTTCCCTGAAACATTTATGAAAATTCCATCTACTATCACTATACTAAGGCTAAGATATCATTTCTAACCGCTACAGACTGAGGCATACTATTTTCTATAAATGTATATTCTGTTTTCCACAGACTAACCGCTTTTTTTTCAGGAGTATTACCAAGTTCAAAAACGCCATTCAATATACAAATAAAGAACATAACATCGAATGACCTCAACGAAGTGTGTATCTCTACGAACGTTAGCGGAACACTTTATTTTATGGCCACTATAACACAGAAACGACCCAACCACTCTTTAATCTAGTCACGTTCTCTACAGATTGCTAGACAAAGTACTGATAGCAAGTAATGGGAAAATCCCAACAGAAATGTCAGTTGAGATCTGTGTTATTTCCGTAAATCAAAAGTGAATAAATGTGAATAATTGTGTTTTTAACGAGACAAGTGTAACTGTTGTGCCACCTGCTACCCTACTTTAACTTCTGTTGACATTGAACCCTCATTATTGTGTAACTATATTGGTGTGGATGTGCGTTTCACGTGACGCATGCGTAGTTAGTAATCGAATAATCGATATGTGAATACCAGATATCTCAACGTCTATATGTCTGTCATTATGTAAGTTTAATCAATATTATATAATGTGTAATGTAGTTTGTTGTGGTAAGTACAATTGTAATTTGTAAAAAGTAAACATTTGCGGCAAACATGACTAAATTATAAATAATCATTTAAATGTTATTTCAAAATTAATTCGAGTTATTATTAACGACAAATTATGCAAAGTAATATCATATAAAATAATCACATTCTAACGTGTTGGATATTGGTCAATTTGTTTTAAATGCGAAAATAATTTATATGTGTTTACTTGATAATATGATAAAATCACTTTTGCAGTGAACATATAAACACGTTGGTGTTATGACAAGAACCAGGCCTGACACTTCCATTTATTATATTATAGATAAGTCAATTTCAAAGGTCGAATGCAGTCCGTGATTCTTTCTTCTGTTCTATTGTTTAACATCTAAATGTTCATATCAACGTAAATGTTCGCAGCATGATTAAATTAACCTTCATACCAACTTCTCAAGTTTGATTTCAAATTCGCCTTTATTTCATATAAACAGCATTCAACACATGTCGTATTGTTTGGCAAGATTTAGTAAGTCACAAAATGTCATTCTTATGATTAAATGCAACATCTGATTTATATATTACAACATATAACTTATATATTATAACTGTCTGATATTGAGTTTGTAATTGTGTTATGTTACGACAAACAGACGTATACTCAAGCCCGAAAATGAAAGTTCTGTTTCCGTTAGAAACAATACAGACCAATACAAGCAAAACCAAATCCAGAAAATTTTACATATCAGCACCATGTTGCGAGCAGGATGTCATACTCGTGCAGTTATTTATGAACGACGGGATAGAGTTGTTACTATGGTAATCTTTACGTAAGTGGTAATTATTTTCAAAGACGCTAACTTTGCTTATACATCTACCATGCGTACTCTTATCGAGTCTAACTGTATTATTTTATCATTATTGCAGATGACCAGAATCGACACAAAATTTAGTGATTTGAGGGACTGAAATAAATAGAATCAATACAAAAATGTATAATGGCAGTTAAAACGATGTAGCGTTGCACGTGCTCATTAAATTGGTGGTTCACTAACGACTAGGAATTAATTTATACATGTAATTAAACGCGACGCCATCAATCTCAGTGGCTCATCAAACAGAATGTGAAGTATTCGTAGCGTATATCTTCTCGTGTTACCATGGTTACCACTTTAAATGCCACTTACTGCGTTACATGAAATCATTATAAAGATTACCTTCAAAGTAACACTCAGCATGTGTGAATTCAGTAAATAGTAATGTATGTTGCCCAGCTCATGGTTTCTCGTATATATAACGAATGCATAATTCAAAATAATTGTAAAACACACTACACCTACTTGCAAATGTTTGTAAAAATTAAAATATGATATTGCACCATCGGAGTGAGTAGTAGACAATTAGTTATAGTAATATAACCAATAATCACGTATAAGTCATTAGTTCGTTTTTTCAATAGGGAATAAATATAAAAAAGACCTGGTAAAAATGTTGTCATGTCACACCTATACATATGACTGATTTACAGCACGAATGAACAAAATTGCAACATTCGTACGATGTAGTTAGTATGTACGATGCAATAACGTGAGACAGAAACCAAACCATAATCGACAGCAATCGTGTTTGAATGCACTACATGAATACTAGCGATTTACACACAGTTAGACAGCTGATAGCGAGTCTCACCAACACCCTAACTAAATCAACTAAATACATATATTTCAAGCCACGATAAAAGTACATACCATCCTCTACTGTGAACTCCATGATTTCCTGTGTCGCTATCATAGTATACATAGTCACTGTCATAATGTAAATAACGTTCAGTATATATGTTGAGGACACAGTGAGATCGTACATGTGTAATCGTAACTGAATGCACTGAGTAACAACGAAGACGCTGAAGCTGACAAAATTGACCAACAGTATTCCGTCAATATGTACGATATTCGTTTCGTCTGAATTAGCCAGTATACATCACGCCACCCGTCACATAGAGCAAATACACTGTTAATAATCAACGACATTCACTGACGAATCCAGCCTTTTCTTACGACGATACATTGAGCACACATGACACAAATGGTGTTACAATAGTTCGACGTTGCTGCGAGAGTAATCTTCTTCGTCGGTCGACTATTTTAGTCTTCAATTAGTAGTTCAGCTGTTCCGAATCTGGAGTGCGGGCCTTTCCATCCAAAACTTCGATAAGATAGAGTACCCTCAAATAAAATAGTATTAAGCATCCTCAAGTGAGAGAGTATGAAGACGTTGATGGCGCGTATATCACTTTGCACCTGCACACGAACCAATACACGTATTATTATAACGTGGATGTACAAGGCATCCTTATTCAAATATAGCCATCTAATGTATAGATAACCGTTCGGTAATAGACTATTTCATGACCCCTAAAGGTCACACAACCTGGTATTTTCGTTGGTATTACAGAATCGCAATTAGTACAATTTGGGTGTTTTAATGTTTATTTTTTCATAACAGAAACATTTTTCTCTAGTTAAAGAAATGGTTAAGTCTATGAAATTGTGTAGAAATGTCAAGATAAATTAATTCATACCAATGAAAGTAGATGTATGACTTTTAAAAGAGGAAATGGAAGTGACCTATTAGGATAGTTTCTTTCGCAACACTAGTGACGACGGTGTTTTAAAAAAGCCAGATATAAAATCAAAGTACACTGCAATGGAAAGTGACTGCGGACTAGAGGACGGAAAGTGTACTCGATATTTGTGAATTGTTTTAATTGCAGCCATACACGAGTAAATAAATGTGTTACATGGGAGATTAGATCGCTATTTCCCATTTTTTTTTCAAGATAATAATGTGTAACGTCGAAACATCATATATTATTGATGGAATGATGGCTAGCCACGACAACAGTACATAACATCCTCTATTGTTAACTCCAAGAGTCACTATGTCGCAATCATAGTATACATAAGCACTGACATTATGTAAGTAATGTTCAGTATGTATGTTGAGTAATATAGGAGACGCTGAAACTGGCAATCACATGGATGAGAGTTTTGTCCTGACTCATCCACATTACAATGGTAATCTCTCCGGCCTGACAATCACAGAGTTGAATGTTCGTGTCCTCACTATTCCATGTTATAATGGTTATCTCTCCGGCCTGACAATCACAGAGTTGAGTGTCATGTCCTCACTATTCCATGTTATAATGGTTATCTCTCCGGCCTGACAATCATAGAGTTGAGTGTCGTGTCCTCACTATTCCATGTTACAATGGTTATCCCTCTGGTCTGACAATCACAGAGTTGAGTGTCGTGTCCTCACTATTCCACACTACAATGGTTATCCCCTGGCCTGACAATCACATAGTTGAGTGTCGTGTCCTCACTATTCCATGTTACAATGGTTATCCCTCTGGTCTGACAATCACAGAGTTGAGTGCTCGTGTCCTCACTATTCCATGTTACAATGGTTATCCCTCTGGTCTAACAATCACAGAGTTGAGTGCTCGTGTCCTCACTATTCCATGTTACAATGGTTATCTCTCTGGTCTGACAATCACAGAGTTGAGTGTTCGTGTTCTCACTATTCCATGTTACAATGGTTATCTCTCTGGTCTGACAATCACAGAGTTGAGTGTTCGTGTTCTCACTATTCCATGTTACAATGGTTATCCCTCTGGTCTAACAATCACAGAGTTGAGTGCTCGTGTCCTCACTATTCCATGTTACAATGGTTATCTCTCTGGTCTGACAATCACAGAGTTGAGTGCTCGTGTCCTCACTATTCCATGTTACAATGGTTATCCCTCTGGTCTAACAATCACAGAGTTGAGTGCTCGTGTCCTCACTATTCCATGTTACAATGGTTATCTCTCTGGTCTGACAATCACAGAGTTGAGTGTTCGTGTTCTCACTATTCCATGTTACAATGGTTATCTCTCTGGTCTGACAATTACAGAGTTGAATGTTCGTGTTCTCACTATTCCATGTTACAATGGTTATCCCTCTGGTCTGACAATCACAGAGTTGAGTATTCGTGTTCTCACTATTCCATGTTATAATGGTTATCCCTCTGGTCTGACAATCACAGAGTTGAGTGTTCGTGTTCTCACTATTCCATGTTACAATGGTTATCTCTCTGGTCTGACAATCACAGAGTTGAGTATTCGTGTTCTCACTATTCCATGTTATAATGGTTATCTCTCTGGTCTGACAATCACAGAGTTGAGTGTTCGTGTTCTCACTATTCCATGTTACAATGGTTATCTCTCTGGTCTGACAATCACAGAGTTGAGTGTTCGTGTCCTCACTATTCCATGTTATAATGGTTATCCCTCTGGTCTGGGGCTAATCTGCACTGGCTTGGAAGGTTGTAAATGATTAGCTAGTTTGAATTTGCATAACAATACTGACAATGAACGTGCATTCAACGCCACAAGTTTTTTTGTTTTTTAGCCAATCAGAATTCATCTTCCGAGCCAGTGCAGATCAGCCGCTGGTCTGACAATCACAGAGTTGAGTGTTCGTGTTCTCACTATTCCATGTTACAATGGTTATCTCTCTGGTCTGACAATCACAGAGTTGAGTGTTCGTGTCCTCACTATTCCATGTTATAATGGTTATCTCTCCGGCCTGACAATCATAGAGTTGAGTGTCGTGTCCTCACTATTCCATGTTACAATGGTTATCCCTCTGGTCTGACAATCACAGAGTTGAGTGTCGTGTCTTCACTATTCCACACTACAATGGTTATCCCCTGGCCTGACAATCACATAGTTGAGTGTCGTGTCCTCACTATTCCACACTACAATGGTTATCCCTCTGGTCTGACAATCACAGAGTTGAGTGTTCGTGTCCTCACTATTCCATGTTACAATGGTTATCTCTCTGGTCTAACAATCACAGAGTTGAGTATTCGTGTTCTCACTATTCCATGTTACAATGGTTATCTCTCTGGTCTAACAATCACAGAGTTGAGTGTTCGTGTTCTCACTATTCCATGTTACAATGGTTATCTCTCTGGTCTGACAATCACAGAGTTGAGTGTTCGTGTTCTCACTATTCCATGTTACAATGGTTATCTCTCTGGTCTGACAATCACAGAGTTGAGTATTCGTGTTCTCACTATTCCATGTTATAATGGTTATCCCTCTGGTCTGACAATCACAGAGTTGAGTATTCGTGTTCTCACTATTCCATGTTATAATGGTTATCCCTCTGGTCTGACAATCACAGAGTTGAGTGTTCGTGTTCTCACTATTCCATGTTACAATGGTTATCTCTCTGGTCTGACAATCACAGAGTTGAATGTTCGTGTCCTCACTATTCCATGTTATAATGGTTATCCCTCTCGTCTGAGGCTAATCTGCACTGGCTCGGAAGGTTGTAAATGATTAGCTAGTTTGAATTTGCATAACAATACTGACAATGAACGTGCATTCAACGCCACAAGTTTTTTTGTTTTTTAGCCAATCAGAATTCATCTTCCGAGCCAGTGCAGATCAGCCGCTGGTCTGACAATCACAGAGTTGAGTGTTCGTGTTCTCACTATTCCATGTTACAATGATTATCTCTCTGGTCTGACAATCACAGAGTTGAGTGTTCGTGTCCTCACTATTCCATGTTACAATGGTTATCTCTCTGGTCTGACAATCACAGAGTTGAGTGTTCGTGTTCTCACTATTCCATGTTACAATGATTATCTCTCTGGTCTGACAATCACAGAGTTGAGTGTTCGTGTCCTCACTATTCCATGTTACAATGGTTATCTCTCTGGTCTGACAATCACAGAGTTGAGTATTCGTGTCCTGACTATTCCATGTTACAATGGTTATCTCTCTGGTCTGACAATCACAGAGTTGAGTGTTCGTGTTCTCACTATTCCATGTTACAATGATTATCTCTCTGGTCTGACAATCACAGAGTTGAGTGTTCGTGTCCTCACTATTCCATGTTACAATGGTTATCTCTCTGGTCTGACAATCACAGAGTTGAGTATTCGTGTCCTGACTATTCCATGTTACAATGGTTATCTCTCTGGTCTGACAATCACAGAGTTGAGTGTTCGTGTCCTCACTATTCCATGTTACAATGGTTATCTCTCTGGTCTGACAATCACAGAGTTGAGTGTTCGTGTCCTCACTATTCCACCTTATAATGGTTATCCCTCTGGTCTGACAATCACAGAGTTGAGTGTTCGTGTTCTCACTATTCCATGTTACAATGGTTATCCCTCTGGTCTGACAATCACAGAGTTGAGTGTTCGTGTCCTCACTATTCCATGTTACAATGGTTATCTCTCTGGTCTGACAATCACATAGTTGAGTATTCGTGTCCTGACTATTCCATGTTACAATGGTTATCTCTCTGGTCTGACAATCACAGAGTTGAGTGTTCGTGTTCTCACTATTCCATGTTACAATGGTTATCTCTCTGGTCTGACAATCACAGAGTTGAGTGTCGTGTTCTCACTATTCCATGTTACAATGGTTATCTCTCTGGTCTGACAATCACATAGTTGAGTATTCGTGTCCTGACTATTCCATGTTACAATGGTTATCTCTCTGGTCTGACAATCACAGAGTTGAGTATTCGTGTCCTGACTATTCCATGTTACAATGGTTATCTCTCTGGTCTGACAATCACAGAGTTGAGTGTTCATGTTCTCACTATTCCATGTTACAATGGTTATCTCTCTGGTCTGACAACCATTATCGCGTGCATCTTTAGGTTTAAGTAATATGAGAAAATGGTAGCGGCCTGAATTTTAATTTAATAACAACTTGGAAATAGAAGTGACGTTATTTCATGATTACAGTTCAATAACGGGAATGTGAGCAATAATAATCGTGAAGCTGTAGAGAAGTTGACGATTAATTTTATGAACAACAATAAAACAAACAGTAACAGTTTTCTCGCAATTGACGTATACGGGATAATAATATTTACTGAATAATTATGAAAGGTTGCGGATACAATCATTCATAGATGCAGACGTATTAGGCTGATAACGGGTCATCAAGTATGATAATAAGAAACAGACATGTGATTATCGAATACGTATTTCTGGATAGTGTTAAGCGGTTAATGCTTTAATCGGGCGATTGTTAAACAGTCAGTTTACATAATGTGTTATTTATTTATTATATGTTACTGTCTTTTTCACAACGAAGCATGCTATGAACTAAGTAATGCGACGAAACAACTATGCCACTTACTGGTCTGCGAAATATAATGAAATTGTCTACAATTAACAGACTTTTAGGGGTGAAGGTCATTCCTGCTTTAGTTTCATGTGAACACTACTCGAAGCACGTATTCGTATATGTGAAATCCTAATAAGACACGAAATATTGACCGCACGGCTGAAAGCAACATCTGATTTGTATTTCAGTAACTTTTAGATCTGGTATTGGACTTATAATTGCAACGACGGAATTCAAAAT
Source organism: Saccoglossus kowalevskii (assembly GCF_978046115.1). NCBI lineage: Eukaryota > Metazoa > Hemichordata > Enteropneusta > Harrimaniidae > Saccoglossus > Saccoglossus kowalevskii. Next base: position 2,186,211 of record NC_140642.1, read on the forward strand.
ATATACTCATGATTCACTAAGTATTTCAATAGCGATTTGAATTCTGAATTTACACATTATCATAGTAAAATGCTAGAATAATATAAAACAAGTCTCACACTATGTTAACCGTCTATTGACGAACATATATGAACTTCCGTAATTAATAGATTGATCGCCTAATTAACTCAAATTAGAAAGATCGTCGTAACGTTATATGCACGATTCTTTATTTCATTTGTCCACGTTACTTGTTTACTAGAATGAAATAGCTTACATTGTACACTGTACATGTGACCACGTTATTGGTATATACAGTTTATGCACAAAGCCTTGTACATTTCATGTATTCTGACGTCATGTACTTATAATAAGCAAATAACACCGAATAAACGGCAAGGTAAATACTACGTCAGATATAGTAAATACGTACTGCATGCGTGACTCGAACCGGTGCTCGCGTACGGCACCTTATCGCCTAGCTTCACGCCACTGCACTCTTCCCCTCGGCTACCAGGCATCCCCAAAAAAGGATGCTTAATAACCGAGCTTATTACGTGCAGAGAACATGAAACCCGTCCACGCGATACGCGCCACACAGCATGGCCAGAATGCGGCAAAGGCCTTCAGATCTGGCTATACTAGACATTTACCTTGCCGTTTATTCGTTGTTATTTGATTACTTTACTTCCCATATCAACAACAACTACGAGTTTAATGTACTTATAATGTTCATCTCATGTTTATAAATATGAACATTAAAGTGTGGTGGTCATCGCGCCATGTCCTGTTTGATATGGGACTCATAGCGACATACACAACGCATGTAAATACATTGTTAATTTACATTAAACTAGAACACAATTAGTCCAGTCGTCTACTTGCTCTACTTGCAGTGATCGATGTTGTCCTAGTCAAAGTGAAAGGTCTGATTTGCAGTAGCGGTTTAAAAATATGCCACAGTTACGTAGCTAAGATGCCAGTTTACAAAATATGTCACAGTTACGTAGCTAAGACAATGCCAGTTTACAAAATATGTCACAGTTATGTAGCTAAGACAATGCCAGTTTACAAAATATGTCACAGTTATGTAGCTAAGACAATGTCAGTTTACAAAATATGTCACAGTTATGTAACTAAGACAATGTCAATTTACAAAATATGTCACAGTCATGTAGTTAAAATAAGACAATGTCAGTTTACAAAATATGCCACAGTTATGTAGATAGGACAATGTCAGTTTACAAAATATGCCACAGTTATGTAGATAAGACAATGTCAGTTTACAAAATATGCCAGTTATGTAGATAAGACAATGTCAGTTTACAAAATATGTCACAGTTATGTAGCTAAGACAATGTCAGTATACAAAATATGCCACAGTTATGCAGAGAAGACAATGTCAGTTTACAAAATATGTCACAGTTATGCAGAGAAGACAATGTCAGTTTACAAAATATGTCACAGTTACGTAGATAAAACAATGTCAGTTTACAAAATATGTCACAGTTATGTAGATAAGACAATGTCAATTTACAAAATATGTCACAGTTATGTAGATAAGACAATGTCAATTTACAAAATATGTCACAGTTATGTAGATAAGACAATGTCAATTTACAAAATATGTCACAGTTATGTAGATAAGACAATGTCAATTTACAAAATATGTCACAGTTATGTAGATAAGACAATGTCAGTTTACAAAATATGTCACAGTTATGTAGATAAAACAATGTCAGTTTACAAAATATGTCACAGTTATGTAGATAAGACAATGTCAATTTACAAAATATGTCACAGTTATGTAGATAAGACAATGTCAATTTACAAAATATGTCACAGTTATGTAGATAAGACAATGTCAGTTTACAAAATATGTCACAGTTACATAGCCATGACAAAGCCGGTTTATAAAAGACGTCACAATTCTCTGCAGCAATTACACACAGCAATGTGAATCCAACTGTATAAAGTACAATCTGCTTATGAATACTATTAGCAATAATTGTATAAAGATTGACTAAAATAAACCTCAGTATCAAACAGTACGATAATATTAAATGATGTTGCTAATATTATACAATATTATGTTATAATATTATAATAATTTGAATAATTCTGATAGTTTCATGTGTCGACTGGAACGTGTCAAATGTAAAGCTGCATATACTTGAGGCATTATTTCAAATTCTGCCAACCTCAACTTTTCCGCGCACATGAATGTGTTTAAATTTTTAAACGGTCACGGGGGGGGGGCGCTTGTTGTTGTTCAAAAGCGATTGTTTTGTCTTTGCTGTACTTCCTGTCTAGAAAGGCAGCAGTGCACACATCTTATCAGCTGTGTGTAAACTACAAACAGATATCTTATCAGTTGTTTGTAAATAGCAAATAAAGAAAGTGGCTCAACTTAAAACTATTTACCCTCAGTTCAGTTATGTTTGTAAACCATGCATATTAATGAGATGCACTAGTTGGGTGTACACTGGATAAACAAAAACTTGGCCATTTGTTTGCACACAAGAAAAAAATCAGTTTACTTGTACAGGATATTTTTTTTCAATAAAAAAGAAACACCAATGTATGTAGCATGCCTTAGGGAGCTATTTTTGTGATTTTCGAAAAAAAATGTGAAAAGTGCCCTATTCTGCTACCTTAATTAACTCTAAAATTAGCACTTATGTTTCCAATACATCCTCGCAACAGTAATTATGGATCGAAAACTAATAATCTGTTTTATTTAAATTGATGGCCATGCAAATGAGCCATAACAGACTAGGATGTTTTAAATACGAAAGTTACGATCACTGCGTTAGTTTTAGCCTTTAGAAACTGTGAAATGCATACACGTGGTAAGCAGGATATCAAGTTTGTATACAATATCAGATGTATATGATCATCGCCAAAGGATAGGAACAAACGGCAATAACTTTAGCTGATATTGTAGGATCAATCATTAAATATTCTCCATATATCTCTCATTTTATTAAGGTAGCTTGATGCATGTTTCATGTCACGAGTTCACGGGGTCGATTAAAACATTAACTCAAAACGCCCGATAATTTCAATATTTTTACCACTTAGTCGATATAAAATTACACAAGTAGTGTAACATAGGGATGATGTAGACCGATGGATACTAGTATGGTTCAATACAATTTGCATATATAATTGGAAACAAGAATGCACACCCGTCAATGCTATGCAAACTAGGCCACGCACGAATCAAGTAAAATATAGTTTATTAGGTACACCAAGATTTATGCTTGGTATGGTTCTCGTATTCGGCAACATCGCACGCCCATGCAACAGTTAAACGCGGCCTCCAACACGAACTGTAAGAAGTTTATATTAAGACATTATACACTGCAAACACCTGGGCACGGTCGGTAACGATCCTGCGACAAGAGGGGGAATCGGCATTTCATACCGTCACCTATATATTTGTAAATTATCACTTAAATAAACTGACCAGGAAAATATCCAGTTCTATAGAGTTACAAGCACAGTATGGTAACTGAAAGCCAAAGAATAACTAGTGTGTCTGTGTAGGTCAAGAACGCCCCCTAGATCCGCCACTGAGTACATTTTTCCGTTCTCTTGATTTTCGAGTCACTCAAACCATGGACTGTCTTCGTTGGCAAAATCTTGAGCAGCAGCAACGCAGACTAACACTAAAACCACGCTGACTCAGTTTTAATAACATTACGTTTATTGTGCCAATTTTTAATTCATTAAAATAAATAAATAAATAAATAAATAAATAAATAAATAAATAAATAAATAAATAAATAAATAAATAAATAAATAAATAAATAAATAAATAAATAAATAAATAAATAAATAAATAAATACGTAGTAGATTCTTACAATGCTACGCCTCGTGCTATGTCACACGCAACGTAATATTACCGTAATTGGTGATGGTTCAAATACCAAAATGGCAACAGTAACATAAAGACTTCCCTGGCGGCGATGATAACATACGAACACAGAGCCAACAGATGAGGTTTCAACTGGTACTGGTATTATTATACTCTGCAAACATCAAGTACAATAACGCGGTAAAACTACAAACCTCCAATAACTAGATACTTAAATTCCAACACAATTCAACAAGATCTCCGATCTGAACTCAGTGATGAACAACTCCCCTATATATACCCACATGTCTATAAATAGACCATTACATCAGCATACATAATGAGTCTGGAATTTACTATAAATTTCTAGAATGTTCCATTACCTTCTATTGCCTCCTACAGTGTTCTATTACCTATTCTAAAAAAAAATCTAGAATATTCCACCCAGACACAGTACGGTTCTAGAACATTCTCAGTGACACGGAAGTGGTAAATAATGTATATTAGTACATTGGTATATTGTATACCATATATTGACATTGTAAATACGTGTGGCGATACACAGTATAATTGGTGGCTCCACGACGTAGAATTAGTTTAGGCTGGCGGTAATGAAACGTTACGCAATCAATCACTCGCCCAGCAATCGAAATATATACCCACTCGCGCAACTGAAACCACCTACTGCGTTTCATGAAAACATTATAAAGATTACCGTCAAAGAAATACTCAACATGTGTGAGCTCAGTAAATAGTAATGTATGTTGTCATGCTGTGCATAACGGGCACAAAGTAACCATATTTTTTGTATACAGGAATGCATTATTCAAAATAATTATAAAACTCAGTACACCTACTTGCAACTGTACGTGAGACATTAAGACATACTATTTATTTACATAAAAGGGAAAAAGCACATAGTAACATGCAAATGACTAACAATAATTGCTTGCAATTTTGCAATGCTGTTGGATAACACACTTTTCGTTAAATAGAGCTGTAACTTGTTTGATAAACTAAAACAAATATTTCCATAATCCACGACTATTTAACTGACATGTTATTCACTTCACAAATTCCCAGAAACTCTCTGCTTTAACACATATATTCCTTTCTTACCAATGTCAATGTAACTGGATTTCTAGCATCCTATTCTAATACGATTCAAACTGATATATGAGAGATACCACATTTGGAGCAGTTGGTTTTAAGATATTTAACTGCTTTTTATTCAAAACGTAAACTATCACATTGGGTGTCACTATCTATACACAGCACATCACCAGCTGTTACGACGTATGGTCACCCAATAACCAACGAAGTAACATGTTGTGAAATATGAATGTATTTCAAAACACGGTATATTGTGTCGCTTGGTGCCAATGTGTCAAATAACCTTTGGTATATTTACTGTAGTTGTTGTATAATATAAAGTCACATATTAGTTGGAGTGAATGGTCAATTTAACAATAGGCTGTCAATCATATATTTAATCAATTTGACAGGGACGAGAATTTATGTAATCTGTAACGTATATCACGACCATCAATAATCTTGGCACCCAGATCCCGTATTCACATTATGCAGATCTGATGCTGATTGATGAAATGCAAACAACATAAGTAATTTTCATTAATATGATACCCAAAATGTTCGTCACTTAAACCATTAGTGTGCTCAATATATAATATAATCTAATCGCAATAGACTTCAGTGTTATCGCGTTTCAGTGACTTCAACCTACCACTCACTGCTGCCTGTTTGTTTGCGGTCGCTTGGATTATACCGATATATGCTGAGATTAGTCCTAATTAGCTGAACTAATTTCAGCAACAAAGTCAATAGTGATTTAGTTTTATGTAATAATATAAAATCAAAACAAATCTATTATCCATTAACATACAAGATGACAAATGTCACCAGGTTCATGAGACGCACAATTTACCAACAGTGTTAGTATGGATCATCTTGAACTACTCTACGTCTCTGTACAAGTGATGGTACCAGGTGTCCGGAATGGGTACGCGTAGCCTGCTAGCATGCTACACCCGTCAAGATGATACCAATAACTTCAGAAGCATGTAGCTATCTGGGCAAGTTGTAAAATAGTTTATAGTGAGTCATATCCAGGAATACTGTCTCTCGTCATTTGCGAGACAGACATGTCAAACTTGGAAATTAAATGCTTGTATCTTCCAATAAATCTTTTAAAAGTTCTAACAAGCACTGATTTGAGTATCCTTGCTTCACCAGCTTTGAAGCCAGTGAGTTGTGTCTTACCCAAAAATCGTCATACAATACACAAACTCTAGAATATCTAAGAAACTGTGAGATATAGACACCATAAGCTGGAGATGATGGAAAATTGCTAAGCAAATAAGGATAATTACCAATTTCAAAATCAAAATCATCTCTTTTGTCATACAGCTTAGTAAATAGACCATTCGGTCTAATTTGGGAAAAAAATCAAGGTAGGAAGCAGAATCCATGTTCTCAGTGGTGGTATCTTTAATTTCTAACTCATGGGGATAAATCAGGTCTAGATATTTCGAAATACCCTGATTATTGAAACTCAACAGATCATCAATATGTGTGTGTTGTTAAAGCGCTTTGCAAGTTTTTTTTCCTGATTGATGCAGAGATTGTATTAATTCTGCATCATATAAATATAACAAAACAATCAAAGCACGTATATTCATGTCACAAAATGTTGATTCCGATATATTTTTATATTTTTATGTCTGATTCTCAACTTGTACTTAAATTGTTTATATCATATGAGAAACAATAAATGTGTCGTCACGATCCAAATATTTCACAACTGATTTAAATCACATTTTCTCATTATCTTTTGAGGAACAATGTGACCTGTTTTCGAAAGTTCTTTTCGCAATGCATCATGAGATTTGATCGAAATATAATGGAAGGGTTTAGCGAAGATTGCCGTCAAATTTTCAACCCATTATTAGAATAACATCATGCATTGGTTAGTGTTACACAGGGGTATTTTTTTCAAATAAAAACATCAACTGCACAGTGGGGGAGGGAGTGAATTATAATCATTTAAGGCACGTTTAGAAATAGTTAATATACACACAATGAAGCCAATTAGCGAACATGAAATACAGTGACATGTTCTGAACAGGATGTTATTTTTGTATATCTCACACGACTGGACAGTGAAGTATTAGTAAAACGAATAAAGATGTTTCAAATTTAATTGATGCCAATTGTCTGTATACAATTGGTATACAATAATATTGTATTGCCTTCATTACATGCAATGTTTAACGTTACTTTTATTCAGAGCAGTTATTTCAAATATTCTATACATGTGATATTTAAATTATTATATCTCCTTATTACATCAGGTCATAACTAATTATTATTGCTGTTTATCATAATCAAAACCAAATCGACATTCATTGATTTGATCTACATATTGTCAATGCTCAGTCCCAGTTCTATGTTGAATGCCAACAACTAGCAGCGACCCCGTGTGCCAACAACTAGCAGCGACCTAGTGTGCGCGTACTTTAGGCTAAATACTGATATATTGAATGCCAACATCTAGCAGCGACCCAGTGTGCGTGTACTTTAGGCTAAATACTGATATATTGAATGCCAACATCTAGCAGTGACCCAGTGTGCGTGTACTTTAGGCTAAATACTGATATATTGAATGCCAACATCTAGCAGCGACCCAGTGTGCGTGTACTTTAGGCTAAATACTGTTATATTGAATGCCAACATCTAGCAGCGACCCAGTGTGCGTGTACTTTAGGCTAAATACTGTTATATTGAATGCCAACATCTAGCAGCGATCCAGTGTGCGTGTACTTTAGGCTAAATACTGATATATTGAATGCCAACATCTAGCAGCGACCTAGTGTGCGCGTACTTTAGGCTAAATACTGTTATATTGAATGCCAACATCTAGCAGCGATCCAGTGTGCGTGTACTTTAGGCTAAATACTGATATATTGAATGCCAACAACTAGCAGTGACCCAGTGTGCGTGTACTTTAGGCTAAATACTGATATATTGAATGCCAACAACTTGCAGCGATCCAGTGTGCGTGTACTTTAGGCTAAATACTGATATATTGAATGCCAACAACTAGCAGTGACCCAGTGTGCGTGTACTTTAGGCTAAATACTGATATATTGAATGCCAACAACTTGCAGCGATCCAGTGTGCGTGTACTTTAGGCTAAATACTGATATATTGAATGCCAACAACTAGCAGTGACCCAGTGTGCCAACATCTAGCAGCGATCCAGTGTGCGTGTACTTTAGGCTAAATACTGATATATTGAATGCCAACAACTTGCAGCGATCCCGTGTGCGTGTACTTTAGGCTAAATACTGATATATTGAATGCCAACAACTAGCAGCGACCCAGTGTGCGTGTACTTTAGGCTAAATACTGTTATATTGAATGCCAACAACTAGCAGCGACCCAGTGTGCGTGTACTTTAGGCTAAATACTGATATATTGAATGCCAACAACTAGCAGCGACCCAGTGTGCGTGTACTTTAGGCTAAATACTGATATATTGAATGCCAACAACTAGCAGTGACCCAGTGTGCCAACATCTAGCAGCGACCCAGTGTGCGTGTACTTTAGGCTAAATACTGATATATTGAATGCCAACAACTTGCAGCGATCCAGTGTGCGTGTACTTTAGGCTAAATACTGATATATTGAATGCCAACAACTAGCAGCGACCCAGTGTGCGTGTACTTTAGGCTAAATACTGATATATTAAATGCCAACAACTAGCAGCGACCCAGTGTGCGTGTACTTTAGGCTAAATACTGTTATATTGAATGCCAACAACTAGCAGTGACCCAGTGTGCGTGTACTTTAGGCTAAATACTGTTATATTGAATGCCAACAACTTGCAGTGACCCAGTGTGCGTGTACTTTAGGCTAAATACTGATATATTGAATGCCAACAACTAGCAGCGACCCAGTGTGCGTGTACTTTAGGCTAAATACTGATATATTGAATGCCAACAACTAGCAGCGACCCAGTGTGCGTGTACTTTAGGCTAAATACTGTTATATTGAATGCCAACAACTTGCAGTGACCCAGTGTGCGTGTACATTAGGCTAAATACTGATATATTGAATGCCAACATCTAGCAGCGACCCAGTGTGCGTGTACTTTAGGCTAAATACTGATATATTGAATGCCAACAACTTGCAGCGATCCAGTGTGCGTGTACTTTAGGCTAAATACTGATATATTGAATGCCAACAACTAGCAGTGACCCAGTGTGCCAACATCTAGCAGCGACCCAGTGTGCGTGTACTTTAGGCTAAATGCTGTTATATTGAATGCCAACAACTAGCAGCGACCCAGTGTGCGTGTACTTTAGGCTAAATACTGTTATATTGAATGCCAACAACTTGCAGCGACCTAGTGTGCGTGTACTTTAGGCTAAATACTGTTATATTGAATGCCAACATCTAGCAGCGACCCAGTGTGCGTGTACTTTAGGCTAAATGCTGTTATATTGAATGCCAACAACTAGCAGTGACCCAGTGTGCGTGTACTTTAGGCTAAATACTGATATATTGAATGCCAACAACTAGCAGCGACCCAGTGTGCGTGTACTTTAGGCTAAATGCTGTTATATTGAATGCCAACAACTAGCAGCGACCCAGTGTGCGTGTACTTTAGGCTAAATACTGTTATATTGAATGCCAACAACTTGCAGCGACCTAGTGTGCGTGTACTTTAGGCTAAATACTGTTATATTGAATGCCAACATCTAGCAGCGACCCAGTGTGCGTGTACTTTAGGCTAAATGCTGTTATATTGAATGCCAACAACTAGCAGTGACCCAGTGTGCGTGTACTTTAGGCTAAATACTGATATATTGAATGCCAACAACTAGCAGTGACCCAGTGTGCGTGTACTTTAGGCTAAATACTGATATATTGAATGCCAACAACTAGCAGTGACCCAGTGTGCGTGTACTTTAGGCTAAATACTGATATATTGAATGCCAACAACTAGCAGTGACCCAGTGTGCGTGTACTTTAGGCTAAATACTGATATATTGAATGCCAACAACTTGCAGTGACCCAGTGTGCGTGTACTTTAGGCTAAATACTGATATATTGAATGCCAACAACTTGCAGTGACCCAGTGTGCGTGTACTTTAGGCTAAATACTGATATATTGAATGCCAACAACTTGCAGTGACCCAGTGTGCGTGTACTTTAGGCTAAATACTGATATATTGAATGCCAACAACTAGCAGTGACCCAGTGTGCGTGTACTTTAGGCTAAATACTGATATATTGAATGCCAACAACTTGCAGTGACCCAGTGTGCGTGTACTTTAGGCTAAATACTGATATATTGAATGCCAACAACTTGCAGTGACCCAGTGTGCGTGTACTTTAGGCTAAATGCTGTTATATTGAATGCCAACAACTTGCAGCGACCTAGTGTGCGTGTACTTTAGGCTAAATGCTGTTATATTGAATGCCAACAACTAGCAGCGACCTAGTGTGCGCGTACTTTAGGCTAAATACTGATATATTGAATGCCAACAACTAGCAGTGACCCAGTGTGCGTGTACTTTAGGCTAAATACTGATATATTGAATGCCAACAACTTGCAGTGACCCAGTGTGCGTGTACTTTAGGCTAAATACTGATATATTGAATGCCAACATCTAGCAGCGACCCAGTGTGCGTGTACTTTAGGCTAAATACTGTTATATTGAATGCCAACAACTAGCAGTGACCCAGTGTGCGTGTACTTTAGGCTAAATACTGATATATTGAATGCCAACAACTTGCAGTGACCCAGTGTGCGTGTACTTTAGGCTAAATACTGATATATTGAATGCCAACAACTTGCAGTGACCCAGTGTGCGTGTACTTTAGGCTAAATACTGATATATTGAATGCCAACAACTTGCAGTGACCCAGTGTGCGTGTACTTTAGGCTAAATACTGATATATTGAATGCCAACAACTTGCAGTGACCCAGTGTGCGTGTACTTTAGGCTAAATGCTGTTATATTGAATGCCAACAACTTGCAGCGACCTAGTGTGCGTGTACTTTAGGCTAAATGCTGTTATATTGAATGCCAACAACTTGCAGCGACCCAGTGTGCGTGTACTTTAGGCTAAATGCTGTTATATTGACTGCCAACAACTTGCAGCGATCCAGTGTGCGTGTACTTTAGGCTAAATGCTGTTGTGTGCAATCATTCATTGTTGGTAATGTACTGCAATATCCCTATTGTCTCATTTTAACGAGACTGCCGGACTTATTCACTTATAATTTTATAACCGTATAACATAAACATAAAACGGCACTCTTGGTTTATATGAGATTCATTTCACGGTACAGACATAACCAAACATGTTTCATTTCCTCAGTCAATTGTTTATGATAGCAGGTAACTAAACATTGTTACATTTTTTAGGAATAACACATATTTACGTGAATTATTCTCAAAGTCGACTGAATATTTTCGTTCGTATGTTACCGTTATAAGGCATGTTTTATGCAATTTCAATGCTAGACACGATGTTAGTTGTTATTATGCCTTGTGAAACATATATCATACATTTACAAGCCACGATAAAAGTACATACCATCCTCTACTGTAAACTCCATGATTTCCTGTGTCGCTATCATAGTATACATAGTCACTGTCATTATGTAAATAACATTCAGTATATATGTTGAATACACCAATATATTTCGTGAATTTGCGCGATATTCAGGTTTGCCTGTAGCCAGCTACATCACTCGTTTTATTTGTTAAGTGATGGCATTTAAAAAACAAATTCTGTGACTATTCTATTCAAAACATGTATTATGTTTGTATTTCCTTTCGAAAACCTAAGAAGAAGGTCATATATAATACACACTCATTGTTAAGATAAGTGTCACATGACAAAAAACTAGCCCAAATGTCTAAATCTGCAAGTGTGAAAGTGAGATGTATAATTCACGACTGAAATTTACACTAGTCCTCCAATGAAATGTATCTCTATTGTTTTGACGGGCAATTCTAACTAATGTTACAGGATATAATTTTATTCCTACTAAATGAGTATTAGTTAATACGTTTGACGGACCATTATTCTAATTGTCTCTTTGATTTCTCAGTGCTATCAGGGGGAAAATCTTCTTCTCTGGGGTTCTCCACACGCGTAAGGGGGTAATCTCGTCTCGTCTCTCTATCGCGTCCCCTTGAGGTACGGGATCGGGAAAGTCACTTAAGGTAGCGAGACTATTATTTGTGTTGAAAATTACGATTTTCACATTTATTTATCAATCGATGAAATGCACCATAAACGTTCATATGATAAAGTCAATATAACATAGAATGTCATGTAACTTGGTTAAAATGTAGATTTTCTGAAGTGAAGCAAGGCAGCCTCAGTAGTGTTTTCCAAAATCAACAACACAGGTTTAATCTGTGTGCCTATAAGTTTCAAAGATAAACTCAAGACAAAGCAATGTTAGGATGTGTTATCAGTAGCTATCTGACACATAATGAGTGTTTTCAAACATTTGAGTGGTTTGTCTCCGCCCCTGTTTGTTTCACAGATTAGTCATTTGCATATGAATGTGTCAGACACAAGGTCACACAGCCACTGAAAAAAATCATTGATTTTGGTGTTTTCATATGCCGAATTTATCCAATTATAGCTATCCCATTCTTTTATTTTTTTGGTTTCCAATAGCCTTACACATTTGGATGTCCCTAAACATGGTAAAACAGACCTTGATGGGAAAACAAATTGATTGTGCCGATAAACAAGCTTGAAAATCTTTGCTGTTACTTCATGGACGTTTTCTAGGAGTTTATGTTTTTCAAAATACAAGGTCTTTTACAAAAAATAACGTATACTTATTGTCGTCGGATTAACACCAAAGTTTAATAGCTTTAAGGTGACAATGAGAGGAACTTGAATGTGTCCAGACAAACTATTTCATCGATTATTTACCAACGAGTTGTGGTTTGAGTTGGGGGTAATGCGACTAAAACAGTAATTGAAATTCAGGACACTATTTTTTAAAACGCGTTGCTTGAATAAAACTAACCAGACACATTCAATTTACCAGACTATTGAACAACTAGGAAAAGTGAAAAAAATACTTCTTATCGCCAGCATAAATGCGTAATTGTTTTTTACAGAAAAAGTAATGTTTCACCTTTGATTGAGTAACGCGTCGTAGAATGCAGATACGGGCATGTAAAATACACTTGTGCAAAGCTTAAAGTCTGGCGATTCTAAAAATATATACTTTCCCGGGTCTATTTGTAGTCATTTAGTCACAATTAGAAGATGAAAACAAGTATGCAAATAATAGTCCCGCTACCTTAAGCTTTACATTCAAATAAGACACACACACAACGAAATACGTTTCAACTCTCGTCTTAGTCGGTCAGTCGAGCACTCTATAGGACACAGCGCCCTGGGGAAAAGTTCCCAAGACTATCACAAGGCTGACCCAAGACTCTGTCCAAGACTGTGTCAAGACTCGCCCCAAGCCTCTCCAGGACTGGACTGGACTGGACTGCCTCTCGTGGAGTACTCGCCAAGACCAACTCAAACAACTCTTTATTCACTTTCAAAACCTTAACCAATTACAAAGCAGTGAAAGGACTCTAGGGCGTAACCTTAAACCATAAAGCCAATCACACTAAGTACTGAATACGTCATATCTTTTGATTAATCGTTCACTACATTAATAATTACGAATACTAACTGTCAGAAATAGTAGTCCGAATAGCGACGGTTATCTCGTAATTAGTTTCAAATCACTGAATCAAGTTCCGTCCAGGACCTCGCCTGCCTAAACGATGGCAGACATAACACAGCAATTCGCTCGTAATCAGCTAATTAAGTCGATTAACAGATACGCAAAAACAAATTCATCATAGTGCACTCGATTTGACGAAGGATCTAGTAATACATGTACTACTAGTCTGAGCAAAGACACATTTCCAGGCACAATTAAATTCTAAATGTGCATACCGTCTCACTCACCTCAATGATCAATGATAAATTAGTCTAAAAACTGCATTTGTGCAACTCTCGGCAGAATTGAACATTTCAACTATCTTCAATAATATGAATAGGTGCGAAGATACGGTTTTTTTGTTATCAGAAATATAGAAAACAAGTCATCGATACCACTGGGCCATTTTGGCTTATCTATGTCTTGGCACAAATCTGTTATCCATGTCACAATATCCAATTAGTAGTAAATGTATATCTGCAATAAAAATCTACACTATATACGATAAATACGATAACACGAGGGTAATAATAATAATATTATTATATGTGTCTTATGCACTTGAATTATAGTATATTTGTAAAAAGTCCGTTAATACTGTCCAATAGTAATGATTGGTAGTATTATTCTTGATTGGTATATTTACAGATGCTAGTATGTTACTAGAACCATGTGCACTGTTTCCCCCAATTGCCATCATTTTATGAAATTATTTCTCTTACTGCTTGTGTTAGCTAAGTGTCAAAATATATGTTTATATATAATGATACATATTTGTAATTTGATACGGTGTCGCATTCAACTCTCTAATTATATATTTGGCGGCTCAACCATTACGAAGGATTATTCTAGATAAACAGTAATTAATAGAATACGCTGCGTCTAAACACAACGTAAAGTAATATAAAAGTATAGCCTCTTGTGCTACCAAGGTCACTTACTGAGTTTCATCAAATCATTATGAAGACAACGTAATGCTATGCATTAGTAACTAGTAATATATGTTGTCACTAATTACTTAATGTACGACTGTCCAGCTGCCACAGTGTATGTCTGCATAAAAGTAATCATATATGCTTTTATATAATTCGACAAAGTACATATTCAATCTCAATCTAATCTATGTCAGCAAACGTGCGTCTAAAATTACATCTTACTAATTACTAGATTCGATATATATCATAGGCATCGTCTGGTGAAGTTTTCGTGTTTTCAAATTATTAACAATTATTAAACGATTTAACGTATCACTATTCGCGCTAGTTTTAAACTTACATTTAATCGTTGTAATATTTAATCCTCACCTCGACTTGCTATTTAAGTTATGTAAATTTGATGGACAGCGATTGACGGTCTCTAAGAGAAAATATTTGATTATTGTTATATTGATTTATGGTGGACAGACATCCGGCAACTGGGTTATTATTATAAACTGTATATTTAGTTGAAGAAATTTGTTGATTTATAACAATAAACATTTTGATAGAAGACATCGAAATATTGACTGTTAATCATGTAATTACATTTACGAAGAATTGGGAAGATTGAATATTGTTTTATGTTTGCACTGATTGTAGCGGAAATGTAACTAATTGGACAACTCTGGCCACCCTATAATCGAATTATGCAGATCTAATTATTGACAGCACGGTGTCAACTAACACACAATACTCACATAAGACTTCGATCCTGTTTTTTGGTCATTTGAACACTCACGCACGTAGTCTTGTTTAAGAAAACACAACATCACGAAACCCGTGATTGGTCTGGCTTATATTTCAGTAACTTGAAATATCTGACTGAATATGGACTAAACTTCTTAAACAGAACACGTGTTTTAACAAACATACTTGCCAGTGTCTTGACATTGTTTGGGTTTCTGCGGCGGCACATCTATGTTTATGCAGATTTCGTGCTATATTCGAACAATAATTTGAGCGTTAGTGGAATGGGAATGTATATGACAGCCCGTCAATATTATGCGATATTTAAATTTAACTAGTAAATGCCAATGAATGCAATTAGCGAATACATAATGGTATATTTTAATGGAATGTTATGTTTTGTAACAATTAGCAGTATTTTTTCAAGGGATCACACGTTTAACAACGCATATTTACCTTCGCAATTAATAGTAATAGTAGAATATTTATTATAAACAACAAGTTTTAGAAAGCCATAAACCTGAATTGTAATTAACATTACAGATTAAAAAGCAATATCCGGAACAAATATCACAGAATAACAATTATTATTCTCTCAAATCGCAAGTAAGTGGAAAAAATATATATTAGTAATATGTGACGTAAACATTGGTTCTATGACCCATTTGATTGATTTGATTATTGTTGTCAATTGTGCGTGCAAGTCAAACAGTTGGTGTGGTTGACGCAATATATCAAGCTGTCTTTACTAACTCACGGTTTTGGCGATATTTATGCCGTGGCATTTCAAGTAATTCTTTTTAATAAACTGATAATATACAGATATGTCATTTCAAATATTATCGCATTCCAAATAGACTCACTGTAATTTGTGGCAGCATTATGGGTAATTGTTTGCGACAGTTTGGGCAATCACTCGCTGAATCAGTGTAACATCAAATACACATGAAGTATTTCTAGAGTACATTCAATTTAAACTAAAGAGTAATGTAATTGGGCACTCATTTCACGTATGTCTGTCAAGGCTCACCTAAACACTAATTATAATCGCACATTCAAAATAGCCATTTTAAATTTAATTTCATTGGATTATGTTAAATGACATATATAATTACTAACTCTCTTAATTACTAAATTATATAAATTTATATAAATAAACAGTGTAACTCTCGCCAATAATGTCATTATTGGTCATTAACCTATGTGAAGTGAACATCACATAAACAAGGAAATAACTAGCAGTTCCGCATAATTACACCCCAGGTTTACTATTGTCTCGTTTGACTCATTTCCTTAGATTTGCTAATATATATATATATGTATATATACTTAATTTTAGATAGAAAACCCAACCCTGTTTATAGGTGTTGACGGCGCTCTCAAAGATTATATGATATAATTCGCTGTATGAAAACACATCTGACACACAATCCTCAATTATTTTTGTAACATGCGGATTGTGCAACCGGTGGATAGAGACGTCTCAATTGGCAGAAATTATTTATTCGTTTGCCGAAAGGAATACAAGCAGGTTCCGCCTTAATTCAGAATTATTTGTATGCAGTACAATATATAATATTACTTACTGGTCTCTACTGTGACTTCCTGGGCTGCCACTGAAACATTGATATGAATATCCACTGACAGAATGAAAATTGTGTCCAATATATATGTTGAATACAAAGTTAGACCGTACATGTGTAATCGTAACATAATGCATTCGTTGAGCTGTAAAGAAGAAAGTGAATCTTTTAAAAGAGTCAGAATTGAACAAAGAGTAATCCTTGATATTCTGTTTGCCTGTAGTTATCCAGCATCCGTCCATACGCACCACTCACGTCATTCACCATTCAGTGGTAATATCCTTATTTACTACGATACAATGGTAAAAATGGCACAAATCAAATCAACTAATAGATTGATATTGCTATGAGAGAAATCGTTTCTGTGAGTCGAATTCATTAATTATTCGGTTGGCAGTTCAGCTCATTACTTTCCAAATCTGGAGTGCGTGCATGTTCGTTCTAAAGTGCGATAGCTTGGATAGAATACCCTTAAGTGAGAGAGTATGAATACACTGATGGCGCTTTTGTTTCAATAAAATTGCGTATATGTATCAGCACATATGTAATGTTCACATACGTATAGTTAACATGCATGCTTTATTGACCTGGTTATTATAGACTCACACGTGAAGATGTTTAATAACGTTGTACTGCTTACATATAAATGCATGCATTTTATTTTTTTGAAATGTTTGTCAAAATAATTAGAACATTTTTCGATGAAAATTAAGCACATTGTAAACTCACCAAAATACACTTTTTCAAAATAGAGGCTTTATGATTGTGATTTATTAATGTGTTTTCAATTGGGCGTTAATTTATTACTACAACAAACATTATATAGTTCAGTCATTCTAGCCAACAAAAGGGGGGGGGCAACCCGTCACAAATTGCAACAGAAATAATTTTTTCACAGTGCTTTTCGGAAAGGTATCTAGATTGACATACTAAAAGTCTATGAAAATCTAGGCTTCCGAAATATACATAATTTTCATATATTCAAAATAG
Organism: Saccoglossus kowalevskii; assembly: GCF_978046115.1. Classification (NCBI taxonomy): domain Eukaryota; kingdom Metazoa; phylum Hemichordata; class Enteropneusta; family Harrimaniidae; genus Saccoglossus; species Saccoglossus kowalevskii. Next base: position 2,204,086 of record NC_140642.1, read on the forward strand.
CCGTTTTGCACATTTTTACAACATGGAAATATAACTATTTGAACATATCTTTAATTCTAGATGAGGTATTTTAAAAATTCATTATGCTATGGTACTGTTTTGAGTCGAAGAATGTATGGGAGTGCCAAATGTGTTGATTGGGTGGATGAAAAATAGCATAAATCCAATATGGCCGCGATAATATAATTATTTAATGTAATTTCTCTTCCGGCTTCTCTTCTATGTGGCATAAGTGATAAGTTTAAGATGCTAGAATACAATTTTAAACAGAATCGTACAGAACAGAAAAGATGTAAATAAATGGTTTCCTGGGTAGAAGAATGCATAAATCTAACATGGCCGCCACATCTTGTTGGACATCGTTGATCCATCTTGTAAAATACAAGGCTAGATAATGAATCAAAGTGATCTATGCGAGTACTTTATTAACAGATAACACTGAAGAACACAACGCAAGAAATTGTGGTACAACTCTTTATTAATACATGACATCATCGTCTCAGCCAATCAGAAATTACATTTAGTATTATATGACGTGTACAAAGTGAACAAATTAAGTTTATCCTAACACATCTAAATGAAAAACTAGAGGAATAAAACACCTTGGTTGGGTCTACAAATCTGCTATACTATATACATAATAGACCATGTAAACGTAGATTTTCAACTCTATAAACTATATTTTTGATTTAACAAACTGTATTAAATAGTTATAATTCTGTCCAAAACTTTATTGTTTGAATAATGTAATTGCTAATCGTCATTGCTATCTGGGATTTGCTTTCTGGCGAGAAACCCGATTTGTGTCTTTATCACGACTTGATTTTCCGAGAAGGACAGGGCCACTAGTTCAGCCTGACGCCTATCTGAGGCAAGGGTGAGTAGGAATACTGTCTTCCACGTCAAAAGTTTGAGTGGTTCTGATCGGAGGGGCTCAAAGGGCAGTCTGCTTTGAACGGCCAACACAACCGATAAGTTCCAATTGGTTGGTTCCCTCGTTCAGGGTCTAGACCTCTGATTAAACAGTAAACAGTCTTCTAATAGTAGGACAACTGTCTGGCCTCCCAATGGTGGGTGACAAGCTTAAGACTGGCCTATAGCCAAACGTTGGATTCCTGTTCGCCCTGGCCAGGGCGTTGGCAGCCCACTCAGAAAAGTCTGAGTGAGTCAACTGGGAGCACTGGACTCAAAGGCAGTGCACTATCTGGTTAGGACAGCAGATCCGGAAGTTCGGAGGCATCGCTGGTATTTCGACTAACATTTCAAACAGTAGTGGAAACCAGACCTTGCTTGGCCCGTTGGACGTCAAAGTGCAGATGCGCTCCTGTCAAAGTTTCTCCAGTACCCAGTGAATAGTGGGAAGGGAGGAAAGGCATACACATCCCAGACTCCTGGAGTCGGCGGGAGTGTCTTGTACGCCTGGAGCTTGGCGTTCCGGGAGTGGTGAATAGGTCTAACTTTTGACCGTCCCACTGCCAAAAAAGTCTGGAGGTTACCCATTGAGGTTATCCATCACTCCGCGTTATGGAGATAGAACCGCCATGAGAGGGTGTCCACTTGACTGTTTCTCGCCCCTGGAAGGTGGTGTGCGGCTAGCTCCACATTGTATTCCAAAGGAGAATTTTCTCTGCAAGGACTGACAACGATGGGGATCTGGCCCCCCACCTTGTAGCTATAGGAAACCACCGTTGTGTTGTTGGTGCGAAGCAAGACTCTGTGGTCTCGAACTATGGGTAGAAAGTGAAGTAGTGCTAAGCACACTTCTTTCAGTTCGAGCTAGTTGATATGCCAGTCCTGAATCTAATGCAGGGTCCATATTTTCCATTGGGCTTGTTCGTCGAATAGGTGTGCTCCACAACATGTGAGGGAGGCATCCATTTCCAGAGTCATAGCAGTGGCGAGCGGGTCCAAGGGGACCCCCTGCCTGAGGTTGGCAATTGCCGAGTACCAGGGCAAGGCATCCCTCGCTTGGCCTGAGAGTGTTACTCACCTCTCCAGTTCCTGTAAGAGAGCCCGGTTGTCACACGCAACGTAATATTACCGTAATTGGTATAGTACAGGTGTGATGGTTAAAATACCAAAATGGCAACAGTAACAGATGACTTCCCTGGCGGCGATGATAAAATACGAACACGGAGCCAACAGATGAGGTTTCAACTGGTACTGGTATTATTATACTCTGCAAACATCAAGTACAATAACGCGGTAAAACTCCACTACTCCAATGACTAGATACTTAAACTCCAATACAATTCAACGAGATCTCCCATCTGATCTCAGTGCTGAACAACTCCCCTATATATACCCACACTGTCTATAAATGTACCATTACATCAGCATACATAATGAGTCTGGAACTTACTACAAATTTCTAGAATGTTCCATTACCTTCTATTGCCTCCTACAGTGTTCTATTACATATTCAACCATTTTCTAAAAAAATCTAGAATATTCCACCCAGACACAGTACGGTTCTAGAACATTCTCAGTGACACGGAAGTGGTAAATAAGTCGTATGCGACACCGGTGTTGCAACAAAAGTGCACTGTAACGGGCGACTGCGTAACGCTGTCTAGGGGAACTACCCTGCGAACCGCAGACATCATTTCGATGATCCGCATTAGTTCTCGGAGGGACACAGAGGAAACGCTGACTAGGCATTTGGCTAGGTCATTTAGGCAACAGGCCTGTGGCAACTGTACCAAGCGCACCTTCGTGTTGAACTCCCTGACCAGGAACACCCACTGTGTTGGCTGAGGGTGGGACTTGCTCGATTTACTAGGAAGCACAACTGGTCTAGAAATATGGTGTTAGTCTTACTGTTTGACTAACCACCCCTTGTTGGGTTGATGCGTACTATTGTGATGTGTACCGGCGCAGCAGTAGCACCACCTGTTTCCACACTCTGGTGAATACGTATGGAAAACCTGAAGGGGAGCACCCCGCGCTCGACTACTTGGCCCAACTGGGCGAATCGAGGGAGTTGCTGACCCACTGGGTGTATCGGTATGTGCGGGTAAGTATCGCTCAAATCTACCGAGGTTAACCAGTAGACACAGAGCATGGAGAATAATATGGTGCTCGGCGTTTCCAGAAAGCTCATACTGATTTAGTCTGCTTAAGTCCAGAACAGGGCACAGCCACCTTTATTCTCAGTTGTAGTCTTTGGAACCACGAATACTTGCGAGTAGAAGCCAGCATCTAACGCTGGGTTCCCTATCCTGTGCATAGCATTCTTTGTAAGCAAACTATCTACCTCCTGTTGGATTGCTGCGGTGTAGTGTCCCACCAATGGCTGTGTCTGCTGGTCTACAAGGCTGGTGCGTTCCGCCATTGAGACTTCAGAGTGCTGGCGGCGCAAAACAATTTGTTCTAGTGGGCTAGCCACAACTAGAAGGTTGAGGGTCGCCACTCTGCTCTCAGTGCGTGGATTGTTTCCGACTAACCGGTCGAAATATTCCATGAACGTGGCCACCCCTTTTGCCCATCTCACCGACCCCCCCCCCCCAAAAAAAATCATGGTACCGGGGTCGGGACCAGACTGTGCTGGCTCCGGTCTCAAACACCGCTCGATCAGGTAGCGCTTGATCCAGCGGAAAAGGTTGAGCATAAAATTGACCTATTCTATTCTATTCTGGTTGACCAATGTCCGCCCATCAACACAGTCTGTGCGTCCCCCCCTACGTCCAGCACTCGGCGGAATCTAAAGCAATACCAAATGCAGGATCCTGGAAATGACAGTCCTACCGAAAGTGTCTGTTGCAGGACCAAGGGGTGAACATCGGGTCACTAGGATCGATGTTCCCCCTCACCCCAAGGCGTGGCTCACAGAGTCATTACGTGGAGCAGACTCCGAAGGGCCGCCCAAGGTCATATTGGATTTATGCAAATGGAATTGTTATTTAATCAAATGTTTCACAATCACATACATTCACACACACCAAACCATATCGCAGCAACTTGAATATCTAAAAAATGTCATCTAGAATTAAAGCTATGTCTTAATAGTTATATTTCCCATGTTGTAAAAATGCAACAAACGGCTATTTTAAATATATGCAAATTAGGTATATTTCGGAAGCCTAGATTTTCCTAGATTTTTAGTGTGTCAATCTTGGCACCTCCCCGGAATGTATTGTGAAGAAATTATTTCTGTTGCAATTTGTGATGGGTCAAACTATAAATTGACTGGATTATTATTTCAACAACAGTACCTTTACAATTGAGTTAAACACAATTAAACTTTAATCTGCGACTCAAACGGGGACTCGCAGATAAACATTACGGTTTATATGCATAGGCCTGACGAGCGACCACCGATGATGGCAAGGTCATGGCACTTTATGAAGTATTTTTACATTTTATGATGAACCGGCTTTAATTATAGCCATTATATTACTGCCATCCCAAACACCAGGTTTTAGTACAATTAATTGTATGTACGTAGCGCCCTTACTCACCCATAAGTACAACTGGAAATCGAGGCACTTGTCGAAATACCACGTGGCATAATAAAGTTTATTGAATTTATCGTTTTTCGTTTTTTCAACAGAAAAAAAAAAACATCATATAAACTTGTATTGGCAGTTAATTTTGCGTCTGTGCATACTATGTACATTTCATAAATTCAGTCACAGGTGAAATATAAAATGCACTGTGTTGTCAACAATGCTCAAGTTAGTAAACTGTGAGACACAACGCTAAACATATCTTGTTACGTAATCAATAAAATCCATTTTCTTCGCAGCTCTCATTTTGTAAGCAAAACCACAATGTTCAATTTGTGGCTACCACACACCTATACGAATTTGAGTATAATATAAACCAACCCATCAACGTCTCCAATGATCCGTAAGTATTTCACTAATATTTAGAAACACCATCAATAAAATACACTATGAAACAAAATTTGAAAAATCAGGTTATTACTTCCTCACCTAGACGATAAAGTTCACGAGCTATTATATGTTCCACGTGTAAGTAAATTATAACTTGTGTCGTGCACATAATCTATTGCATTATACTATCAGGAGCATGTACACAGGTGTCATATTTGTTAAAAAAACAATTTAGAAAGGGGGCCTTTTAGATTTTCCGGGGAAAGATAGAAATCGGGAAAGACTATAGGAAAGTTAGGCAGACTTTAACGGGAAATTGCAGTTCGATTTGTGTATGGTATGTATGTGGTATGTGAGCACATTCTGGTCTCCACATTAAATGTGTTTTATTAATATTTACTTTATAAAAATAATATTGTGCATTACATATTGCTCATTCAAATATCATATTGCTCAAAATAATTACTTACTGGATATTGATTTCCCTTTTTAGATTAAAAATGAAACTAAAGTTTTGGACAGAGTGGAAGTCGTTTATTATCTAAAGTGAGCTATTATTGGTTGTCTTCAATGTGCGAATTTTTCTGTTTATATAGGTATATTTTAAAAGCCCACACTGGCTAAATTATATGGGTGACTTTAGATATTAAAAAAAAAATGGAAAAATGTGAGAGCGTAATGCAACGACTTGGAATAGAATAGATGAGCTTGATGAACTCCTATTAGTGGATTGGATGAGAATGGGAGTGGGAGTGTTTTCCTGTAAACACAAGTTGTTTACAGAATATATATACAATAATCTTTTTTGAAACGTTATACGCAAAATTATTTTATGAATGTTTATATTTGGAAATAACTATTTGCTTAATTATGTGATTGGATTGTTCATTTGATATATCTCCTATAAACACTTTCCAAAATGTATTTCGAGTGAAGGCACGTGTGGGTCTCAACACACAGGAGTATTGATGACGATTTGTTATTGTTTATTTTTTATCAATGGACATACATTTTAAAAAGTGTCACTGATACAAGCACTTAAATATCGGAAATGTGTGTTTTTTAAACGTGTCCTGTGAAAGCACTTCTCAAAGTATTTTTTCGCGGAAGCACACTTATTATATTTCATCAAGGTAATTTTATTACTCGTTGTGTATTGTACATACATCTGGGTTTCATTAAAATGTTCATTTAACCGGAAGTTGTTAAATTAAGTTTGTTTAGATCCAAGTTGTTCGGATGCAATAAGCTTTTTTTTCGCACAAGTCATGTGTAATGTTGTGGCTTCTCAAGTGTCAAATAGTCGCCCGTAACAAGTTGCATATCTACACAAATCTTAAATGTGACCCAAATGTTGGAAGGTATTATGAAATATAAATACATACGTTAGAAAATTCTGGATGTCTTAAATTATAAAACGCTTATTTTTTAAAATGGGGACAAATGTGTTTAATTTTCAGTGTACATTCAGCAGTAATTGTACATTAGAGGTATGTATGCGACGATCGTGAGTTATTCGAATTACAATAACATATTAATAAAAGACAAGAATGGGAATACATAGGAAAATAACAACTAAGACAAAATGCGACGGGTGCTCAATAATATAGGCGCTGAATTGAGTAAGGTTTTAACAATTTCAACTGCATGGCCTAAACCTACTTTACATAACAAAATCTACTGTACATGACCCTGGGCTAGTTTACATAATGCTGACACATCTTATATGACCAAGACTTCTAACATAACAAAAATTAACTTTACAGACCCAGGTCCGTCTTATATGACTCTCGAACAACTACTTACATCTGCATCATGATCGGCGCTCTCTGTATTTAACTTGTTATAGGTTTAAAGGTCGGTGTTCGCCATGTAGCCTGCGGTCCTACGATTTAATTTTGATTTTTGTTTATTATATTCATTGTATTGTTATATTCTTGTTGCATTTTTACGTTGAAATGATGTGTTTGAATAAATGGTATAATCAGTCATAACCGCGTTCTTAACATGGTATATGGACTACAGCACCTGTACCATGATATGTACATCAGCTGTTGTCCCAATCTATCAATCAGCAGTCTCCATTTGTTAAGTTATTGATGCAGCCTGAATGTTTGAACTCATTTAATTCAACTGAAACAACTCTGGTTTACATCGAGTGAAACTGACAGCAATGGGTACCGCCAACAACAGATTGGGCATTAGGACATAACAGATATACTCTCTGTTAAGAGAGGGCGCACTACTACAGTTAATATACATATGTGGTATCATAAAACCATACGTAGTTGCAGCTCAATCAGATTGCTTGATGCATGCACCTGCTCATATTTACAAAAACCGACAGACTTCATAGTTACAACTGAGTTTTGACTTACAACTTCACAGTTCCAACTTCCTACTTAGGAGTTCCGACTTCTTAGTTCGGAGTTTCGACTTCTTACTTTGGAGTTTCAATTTCTTACTTCTATGTTGCTACTTCATAATGTTGCAATATGGGATATATTTTTTAACATTTTAATATAGCTTTCGTTTGTCTCAATAAACTTTACTGTAGTTATTGTCCCTATGTACATGCCAGCTAAAATGATGAAGCTGCAATAGTTAATAAATAGTTCATAATAAACGCTGAGACATTTGCGTTTTAATTGGGTAAATATGTGGTGATCACATGTAAGTGACCTTTAGCGTGTTATTGGTCGACTGACATCCGAAAAGGATTGGCTGTATATATATTTGTATTTTATATTTATTTGGATGCCATAATGATTTTTTTAAATCTCTAAGTAAAAAACAATGTACAATGTGTCATCAAAAATTTCGTATTACCGATAATTGGCGCATCGCATTAATTTCCCATAGGATATTAACTGACGAGTGGGACTTATTTGGATACTTAAAATGTCACAACAATGGAAATTGGATATTTTGTTGACTTAAATACCACCGAACAAGTGTTTCAACGCTTTCAGGATCAAATATATTAAGTAGACCAAGAGCTGAATCACTGTTCACCATTAAACCTTATTTGAGTTTTATTCAACAATACACTTTCCAATGGTATGTTAGACGGTAGTCCTTCCTGGCTTCAAAAAGCGTTTCAAATGTCTAAGGCCGACAATAATACCTATTATGCAAAAAGTGATATTGTAATGATTTAATATGGATTTTTTCAACACTGCATACTACGGCATGTATACTTTCCATCACTTAGTTTTTTTCCTTTATTTACTTATGTTTGAATAAACAATTCCAAATACATACATATCACGATACCATTCATTTCATGGACCAAACTAACAACTACAAGACAATCATACATAATTGTTTAGTTTATCAATACAAACCAGTGCCATTTTGAAGAAAATAAAACACATACGTGTATTAAACTGAACGGTATTGAGAAACAAGACAATACATACTATAATTTGAACCAAAGTTACAATGCATATGAGCAACTCACCATGTATAAGGAACAGAGAAGCTACTATTAGTTTTTCCCTGCCAATAAATCCCGTATGCTGCTCATATTTCTCTCGAGTATAGTCAGGTAACATCTGCAAATAGAAAAAAGTGCACAATAATAATTTTGTTATCTACGGAATTATCACTATGGTAATTCTTGTTTCAAAGGGTGTGATGTCTAGGTTTAAGTGTACATACAATATGTACTACATGCATACTACTCATAGAATTGCATATAATCATACACTTGAATCAACTGTTTTCAGAATTATTGTTGAGAGTGTAAACACAGAAACATGTCGTAGCATTTCCTCCACTGTACATCATACATACCGTCTTGTGATGCAATCCACTCAAGGAATACATTAATTCATTGTTCTTATAGATACTTGTAATGTCAGCATTCTTTTTTTTTTAAAGAGGGCAAAACACGGGTTAGGAAGTGCGAGGCCTGAAATAAGAAACTCGGAATGAAGAGAGAACTCTGAACAACTTTTAAGTCGGAAATTTAAAATGGTAAATATAGGTAGGTAGATCATAATTAGGATATTTTCCCAGGGTAGGTCATAATCAGGGAACTTGTCCTAAGGTAGATCACAATCAGGGGACTTGTCCCAAGGTAGATCATAATCAGGGGACTTGTCCCAAGGTAGATCATAATCAGGGGACTTGTCCCAAGGTAGATCATAATCAGGGGACTTGTCCCATAGTAGATCATAATCAGGGGACTTGTCTCAAGGTAGATCATAATCAGGGGACTTGTCCCAAGGTAGATCATAATCAGGGGACTTGTCCCAAGGTAGATCATAATCAGGGGACTTGTCCCAAGGTAGATCATAATCAGGGAACTTGTCCTAAGGTAGATCATAATCAGGGGACTTGTCCCAAGGTAGATCATAATCCGAGGACTTGTCGCAAGTTACATCATAATCAGCAGACTTGTTCCAAGTTAGATCATATACAAGAACTAGTCCCAAGGTTTAATATAATTTGCACAACTATTGTACCTTCTACTTTGTGGTATGAACTATGACCTTTTACATGACATCACTCATGAATTGCTATTGTATAACACTGGAATGTAAGATGTAATATAAAATGAGACAAATATTTTGTGTAGAACTCAAGTCCCTCTTTATTTGTTAAAAATAATAATATTCGCCTCTTATTGTCTTGTACATACGGCATCAGCTGCTATGCATAGACATAATACCTACAATTTACATGTACATGCATACACCAATCATACAGTGACTTCACCAAAGTTTAATGAGACTATCTAAGTGGGTAATTAACCATACAGATTCCATAAATATTCTTCGTAATATTGCATTGTTCGATACTTCCCAGCGTCAACTAAGTACAATATTGTCGACAATGAATGAAATATATGTGTTGTACATTTGTTCACATAGGATTTCCCAATTGCAAGGTACAGTTTGATTAATACGATGAGTCACCATCCTAGAATATAGCGCCCTCAGGCTGCGCATCGTGACAGCTGCACCTGCGAACTCTTCTCAGAAACATTACTATTCTTTGTTAACAAAAGATATCAATCAGTAATTTTGTCTAGAACGTTTCACGGGAAAGGTGGTTCAATTTTGGAATGCTAAAACACTGGAAAATTATTTTTCACTTGCGCTATCGAGACGAAAATCGACGACGACATGTAATTGCCTCAAATGCGAGAGAGCTCTTAAATGACATCGAACTTCACGTTTGAGTGGGCAACAGCTGTCGTAAGCACAATTATTGCCACCAAACTCTTTATTTCAAATATTGATTAACAAAAAAATAAAGAAGAAGAAAGGCGAATATAGTATATAACTGAAGACTATTATGTTAATAAGATTGCTCCAAATGTATACATTTTATGAGGCGTCTGTGTATAATATATGTACATTGTTAAATTTACATTGCAGTGATTATAATTACTAGTACTTAATCCAGTGAACAATCGCATGCAAGTCAGACCAGCGATGGAGGTACGATAACAATTACTTCACTATAATTTGAATGCATAAAGAATAAACACAGTAAAAGACGTGGAAGTTGAAGTACTGACTTAACAACTGGTGTTTTATTGATCAGATTTATTATTAAAAGAATATAAATCTAAGTTGTTTAAATATATATTCCCAGGACACACATGCAATAAGTGTATATTGGCAGTATGTAGGAGACTGTGATCTATATCGAGGACACACATGCAATAAGTGTATATTGGCAGTATGTAGGAGACTGTGATCTATATCGAGGACACACATGCAATAAGTGTATATTGGCAGTATGTAGGAGACTGTGTTCTATATCGAGGACACACATGCAATAAGTGTATATTGGCAGTATGTAGGAGACTGTGATCTATATCGAGGACACACATGCAATAAGTGTATATTGGCAGTATGTAGGAGACTGTGATCTATATCGAGGACACACATGCAATAAGTGTATATTGGCAGTATGTAGGAGACTGTGATCTATATCGAGGACACACATGCAATAAGTGTATATTGGCAGTATGTAGGAGACTGTGATCTATATCGAGGACACACATGCAATAAGTGTATATTGGCAGTATGTAGGAGACTGTGATCTATATCGAGGACACACATGCAATAAGTGTATATTGGCAGTATGTAGGAGACTGTGATCTATATCGAGGACACACATGCAATAAGTGTATATTGGCAGTATGTAGGAGACTGTGATCTATATCGAGGACACACATGCAATAAGTGTATATTGGCAGTATGTAGGAGACTGTGATCTATATCGAGGACACACATGCAATAAGTGTATATTGGCAGTATGTAGGAGACTGTGATCTATATCGAGGACACACATGCAATAAGTGTATATTGGCAGTATGTAGGAGACTGTGATCTATATCGAGGACACACATGCAATAAGTGTATATTGGCAGTATGTAGGAGACTGTGATCTATATCGAGGACACACATGCAATAAGTGTATATTGGCAGTATGTAGGAGACTGTGATCTATATCGAGGACACACATGCAATAAGTGTATATTGGCAGTATGTAGGAGACTGTGATCTATATCGAGGACACACATGCAATAAGTGTATATTGGCAGTATGTAGGAGACTGTGATCTATATCGAGGACACACATGCAATAAGTGTATATTGGCAGTATGTAGGAGACTGTGATCTATATCGAGGACACACATGCAATAAGTGTATATTGGCAGTATGTAGGAGACTGTGATCTATATCGAGGACACACATGCAATAAGTGTATATTGGCAGTATGTAGGAGACTGTGATCTATATCGAGGACACACATGCAATAAGTGTATATTGGCAGTATGTAGGAGACTGTGATCTATATCGAGGACACACATGCAATAAGTGTATATTGGCAGTATGTAGGAGACTGTGATCTATATCGAGGACACACATGCAATAAGTGTATATTGGCAGTATGTAGGAGACTGTGATCTATATCGAGGACACACATGCAATAAGTGTATATTGGCAGTATGTAGGAGACTGTGATCTATATCGAGGACACACATGCAATAAGTGTATATTGGCAGTATGTAGGAGACTGTGATCTATATCGAGGACACACATGCAATAAGTGTATATTGGCAGTATGTAGGAGACTGTGATCTATATCGAGGACACACATGCAATAAGTGTATATTGGCAGTATGTAGGAGACTGTGATCTATATCGAGGACACACATGCAATAAGTGTATATTGGCAGTATGTAGGAGACTGTGATCTATATCGAGGACACACATGCAATAAGTGTATATTGGCAGTATGTAGGAGACTGTGATCTATATCGAGGACACACATGCAATAAGTGTATATTGGCAGTATGTAGGAGACTGTGATCTATATCGAGGACACACATGCAATAAGTGTATATTGGCAGTATGTAGGAGACTGTGATCTATATCGAGGACACACATGCAATAAGTGTATATTGGCAGTATGTAGGAGACTGTGATCTATATCGAGGACACACATGCAATAAGTGTATATTGGCAGTATGTAGGAGACTGTGATCTATATCGAGGACACACATGCAATAAGTGTATATTGGCAGTATGTAGGAGACTGTGATCTATATCGAGGACACACATGCAATAAGTGTATATTGGCAGTATGTAGGAGACTGTGATCTATATCGAGGACACACATGCAATAAGTGTATATTGGCAGTATGTAGGAGACTGTGATCTATATCGAGGACACACATGCAATAAGTGTATATTGGCAGTATGTAGGAGACTGTGATCTATATCGAGGACACACATGCAATAAGTGTATATTGGCAGTATGTAGGAGACTGTGATCTATATCGAGGACACACATGCAATAAGTGTATATTGGCAGTATGTAGGAGACTGTGATCTATATCGAGGACACACATGCAATAAGTGTATATTGGCAGTATGTAGGAGACTGTGATCTATATCGAGGACACACATGCAATAAGTGTATATTGGCAGTATGTAGGAGACTGTGATCTATATCGAGGACACACATGCAATAAGTGTATATTGGCAGTATGTAGGAGACTGTGATCTATATCGAGGACACACATGCAATAAGTGTATATTGGCAGTATGTAGGAGACTGTGATCTATATCGAGGACACACATGCAATAAGTGTATATTGGCAGTATGTAGGAGACTGTGATCTATATCGAGGACACACATGCAATAAGTGTATATTGGCAGTATGTAGGAGACTGTGATCTATATCGAGGACACACATGCAATAAGTGTATATTGGCAGTATGTAGGAGACTGTGATCTATATCGAGGACACACATGCAATAAGTGTATATTGGCAGTATGTAGGAGACTGTGATCTATATCGAGGACACACATGCAATAAGTGTATATTGGCAGTATGTAGGAGACTGTGATCTATATCGAGGACACACATGCAATAAGTGTATATTGGCAGTATGTAGGAGACTGTGATCTATATCGAGGACACACATGCAATAAGTGTATATTGGCAGTATGTAGGAGACTGTGATCTATATCGAGGACACACATGCAATAAGTGTATATTGGCAGTATGTAGGAGACTGTGATCTATATCGAGGACACACATGCAATAAGTGTATATTGGCAGTATGTAGGAGACTGTGATCTATATCGAGGACACACATGCAATAAGTGTATATTGGCAGTATGTAGGAGACTGTGATCTATATCGAGGACACACATGCAATAAGTGTATATTGGCAGTATGTAGGAGACTGTGATCTATATCGAGGACACACATGCAATAAGTGTATATTGGCAGTATGTAGGAGACTGTGATCTATATCGAGGACACACATGCAATAAGTGTATATTGGCAGTATGTAGGAGACTGTGATCTATATCGAGGACACACATGCAATAAGTGTATATTGGCAGTATGTAGGAGACTGTGATCTATATCGAGGACACACATGCAATAAGTGTATATTGGCAGTATGTAGGAGACTGTGATCTATATCGAGGACACACATGCAATAAGTGTATATTGGCAGTATGTAGGAGACTGTGATCTATATCGAGGACACACATGCAATAAGTGTATATTGGCAGTATGTAGGAGACTGTGATCTATATCGAGGACACACATGCAATAAGTGTATATTGGCAGTATGTAGGAGACTGTGATCTATATCGAGGACACACATGCAATAAGTGTATATTGGCAGTATGTAGGAGACTGTGATCTATATCGAGGACACACATGCAATAAGTGTATATTGGCAGTATGTAGGAGACTGTGATCTATATCGAGGACACACATGCAATAAGTGTATATTGGCAGTATGTAGGAGACTGTGATCTATATCGAGGACACACATGCAATAAGTGTATATTGGCAGTATGTAGGAGACTGTGATCTATATCGAGGACACACATGCAATAAGTGTATATTGGCAGTATGTAGGAGACTGTGATCTATATCGAGGACACACATGCAATAAGTGTATATTGGCAGTATGTAGGAGACTGTGATCTATATCGAGGACACACATGCAATAAGTGTATATTGGCAGTATGTAGGAGACTGTGATCTATATCGAGGACACACATGCAATAAGTGTATATTGGCAGTATGTAGGAGACTGTGATCTATATCGAGGACACACATGCAATAAGTGTATATTGGCAGTATGTAGGAGACTGTGATCTATATCGAGGACACACATGCAATAAGTGTATATTGGCAGTATGTAGGAGACTGTGATCTATATCGAGGACACACATGCAATAAGTGTATATTGGCAAATAACAATTGTGTTCCATTTATGTGAAGCTCACATACTGACATTACATGAATAAAATAATGTCATGAATAAAAGTCAATATTGATGAATGGGTGTGTTCACCTAAATTACTATAATTTCAATGACAGAAAAAAAAATATTATGAAGTTTATATAATATATCTAACTTCAGGGGTCGGATTAATTATTGGATATATTTTAGTTGCAGGAAGTACAATGACTGGTATACATAGCAGTTTGCAAAGTGTAACACATACTTTTTTTATTGTTTATTGTTTCATTGAAACGCTTATTGCATTGTAAATCCCATTACATCCCCACGTGGCGTGCAAGATTACTGTTTTAATGTACATTAAACTGATATAATTCTATACATTAAATTTATATTAGTTAGAAAAAATATTGCTGCGTACTCTATATGTTCATAGTATGGTAAAATTTACACCAGCATATTAAACTACTTTCGAGCTAATGTTAACTTTTGCAATATGTATGTACTGAATGAATAACATAACAATCTGTTATAAGATTAACAAATAAAAATAATCGAAGCTAAAGTCACTGCAATGTGGTTCAACTTATGAAATACTTTTCTAATTATAGCTTTATAGATGTGACAACTGTTACATACATTATCCTAAATCGTAAAGCGAATAAAAATGTATTATAGTTTGGTGCTAAAGTTTGAAAATCTACACATTAGTGTATGTAGCATGTAACTGCAATATACATACAGCAAACACGGTGTTGGGTAAAATTATTCGACACAGCCTTAATACATTTAATCTGGCATATAAATCGGGTGGATTCTTGATACAGACACAATCGCAGTGACAGATACAAGATGTTTATTATAACTAGGGACCTCCTGTCATATAATATCAAATATGTTCAGTAACTTCATTAATTCACTAAGGTCACTACACATTAAAGTGCTACGTGAGTTTAATATTCTCGGTAAAATAGAATTATATATCACATGTATCTCTTGTATATTCGTTTCGCAGATTTTAAACGCCATTATAATATCCCACTCGTAAATTGTGGGCGCTGATGAAGACATCCAATTTTTATTTTACATGTTATTGGCAGTAACACGCATGTGATTAATAGACCCATTTAGGCCACCATTATATATGCAGTTTGTTAAACCTTTCCTATTTTGAGTAAATATAATATGTACGAAATCGCCGAGTGAATGATTTTCAGTTGCAGTTGATGTTTGTACTAATTGCTGTCAACTGTACATGATTTATGTATGCAATTGTTAAATAAATGTCATGAAACTTTAAATTAATGTCATATCATGTCTGATTCTGAGTTTAGATATCTTTAATTTAAATAATTCAAAGCAAAATAATAAGAGGGGACACATGTACATTAAGAGTACTCAGTTATATCACACAATTTAACGTCCACCATTTATTTACGAACTGCAATTACAAAACATGCTATTTGTATCGGTAGAGCAAATTCAAGTAAATAAACACCTGCTATAGTTAAATAACCATCCTAAGGTAAATTGCTCGCATTGCTTGGTTATTATTCAAATTGAAGTAATATTTTGTATATCAGCCTTTGGACGAAACATCTGTTCATATAATTATGTAACGGCTGCTTGCACACAATCTTAAACAAATACGGCAATTGAAAAAGTATCAGAAATACTGCAGTTTATATTCATGCAGTATACAGGTAATGCTAAATTAACACACATAAAAATAAATAACGAATGAAATGTACCACGCTCATTTATGAATCGGGGTTACCCACGGGCACACTCATCACCACTTCGTCCCGATATTTAAAAAATGTAAATTTGTAATACCTGAATACAATAACAAAATATATAAAGCTATTTTGTCTTCTGTTAGAATTGTGACTATCTACTTACTAATACATTAACGAAATGTGGTAAAAGTGAATTCACATTTTACTTGTACGAACGTCAGAGACGTAATATCCTGGTTAAAACACACGCGTATGACTGACACTGGTTTCCATACGTAACGTGGTTTAATAAGTTACACAAGTATACTTCGCGTACAACCGTCGTCAACAAATTTGTATGAACGGTATGAATATCTATAAACATGACTCTTCATTGTGTTACTATACAGTACTGTCACTCACATCGTACACGTCGGTTTCACTCACTGTGTAGTTTCCCGATAGTTGGTTTACATGTGACACCCAGCGGCGTCCAGTTTCTTTTTTATCATTATCAGCATTGCTCGAGATATATGGTCTTCCCTGGCGGCCTCTCCGACAGCAACAGCATATGCACACAATAAATCCTAGCAAGGCGACAACAACACTTATCAGTAACAAGGCTGTAACGACAACGTTCGAACTTCTGAATGCAGTCACTGGCGTTTTGGATTCTGTGAGTCGGAGTAATAATTACAATTAAAATAGCTGGAAGTAAAATTTTCGTCTTATGTATATTTGGAAATCCCACCATATATATATATATATATATAGTCTAGATGTGGGAGTCGATTATTCCAAAACAAAAGTGCTCAATACAAAGTATATGTAGAGCGGATAAATGCGGTAATAGAGGAATTAATACAAAACTACATGAATATTGAAACTCGACAGCACTGTTTCGTAAGGTACAAGTACCTCACTAATTAGGACCTTTATGTTTAATTCACTGCACCAACGAGCATACATATACTTCGCAAATTAACATATTAATTAAAAATAAAAAAAAAACATACAGGTTTTAGTGTTACATAATAAGGCTTTTGATCTGTGTCGGCATGATGATACAAGTTCATTTCTTTTGTTTAGTGTGGAGTGGTGAGGTCTAAAAATTATTATAAATTTGTCCTTCAAACATAGAATACTAGTACATCGTTTGCTGGAGCTACTGTACGGGCTACCACGAGCAAGAATTTTCCATGTTATTCTGTGCTCAATATTTTTTTCTTTGAGTGACCAAACATGTTTACTTAGTTCTGTCGCATTTCTAGGCATTTCTAGAAATGAGGCAGTGTGGTTTCTGTACCAAGCGGCAACTCGCGACTGATAAGAGCACCACAACTGATAAAACGAAAGTCAACAAACTATGCAATTGTCAGAAAAAAACGGCATGTCCACTGGACGGGAAGTGTTTGCAGTCCGGCGTGATATACCAAGCGGAAGTTGCGCGCTTAGACAAACAAACTAGCGAAACGTACGTCGGTCTCACTGGAAATGAATTCAAAACAAGGTACAGAAACCACACTGCCTCATTTCGTAATCAGGCCTCTAGAAATGCGACAGAACTAAGTAAACATGTTTGATCACTCAAAGAAAAAAATATTGAGCACAGAATAACATGGAAAATTCTTGCTCGTGGTAGCCCGTACAGTAGCTCCAGCAAACGATGCATTCTATGTTTGAAGGAAAAAATTATAATAATTTTTAGACCTCACCACTCCACACTAAACAAAAGAAATGAACTTGTATCATCATGCCAACACAGATCAAAAGCCTTATGTAACACTAAAACCTGTATGTTTTTTTTATTTTTAATTAATATGTTAATTTGCGAAGTATATGTATGCTTGTTGATGCAGTGAATTAAACATAAAGCTCCTGATGAGTGAGGTACTTGTATCTTACGAAACAGTGTTGTCGAGTTTCAATATTCATGTAGTTGTGTATTAATTCCTCTATTACCGCATATATATATATATCTTATAAACAAACAAACGAGTTCTTTATTAGTTTTCATGGTGTGTATAATTCTGCTAGAAAATGCTGCTAAAATGTATTACTCGCGACACGGAACACATTTTTCTTATTATGTACATGCTCTATGACATAATGTAACTACACAAACAATCTTGAGTAGTGTACTTGCCGTCGTCATGACAACCATCGTAATACTCATCTCTACCATCTCTACAGTCCTTGTTACCATCACAACGACGGAAACGTGGCAGTAATGCCACACAGCTATCTGAAAAACGACATTCGATGTTGACTGTGTTAAATTAAATACTTCAAACGTCTGGTGAAACGCATTCAGATAGATGGAAATCAATAATTACACATCGCCGTGAAACTAAAGCCTATTTACGGGACCTGTCGTAGTATGATATGATTTCATTGTGATATTCAGTACCTTGTAATGCATCGGTCAGTATGTTACAATAAGTCTGTAGAGGCATTTACACATTGATTGGTCATTTACTTTCATGACATTTAATCGTGAATATTCAATTAATAGTTTTCATATTGTCGGTGTATTTTGCCAGTAAAGTGCAGCGTGGCAAAGTGGAATCTTAAAGCTATATCCGATTGGATGTGGTCAATGTATCTACATACATACCTCCATAACATGTGTCAAATACTTCATCGGTCCCATGATCACACTGGCTTTCCCCGTCACATCGTAAACCCCATTGAAGACAAACTTCCTCGCCATTGGTAGTACACGGGAAACATAACCCGGCTGTAAAAACCACATTATGTATAATATATATATATATATATATATATATATATATATATATATATATTAGTAATTCGATCTAAATACAATTATATTACGATCTTATTCCAGTCACGTCTCACATTCACAATTTTCAGTGACGTATAATGGCTATTCAGTATACGTAGTGAATAGACTATATACATCTTGACATCATGTATTTTGAAAACCATTAAGCAATTAGATACACAATCGGGCAGAAATTTTGTTAATTTAAGGAGGGAAACGTCCATTATAAAAATAATTCAGGCCAGTTTCCACAGAATAAAATCTGCCAATGTATATTATTATCATTATATTATTCTATTGTTTACGTGATGGGAAAAAATCAACACCGCAGTTACTTATATCACAATTATGTGACATTTGGTATAAGCAGGTAACTGTATACTTTTCGCATACACGTTTAACGGAAATAATACGATCAACGGGAAGCCCTTTCAAACGCCATCAATTCATTTAACATTCAGGGAGGTATGACAGATAATAGAAATTCTGTTTATATTTATTTAATTTCAACCCTTTGTTTATGAATCGTGATTTTAAACAATAGAAGGGTAATCATGTTCACATTATTTTCTGAAGACAACATTGGAACATTGTTTTTCGCTTTTTATATCTAAGTCTGAACCACGCCAAGTTTGCCTACGTGTTGATTGTATATAGAAAGTAGAAACAACATACCCGATAATAGTTCATTTTACATAAGCCGTATGGGGGAAATCCAATAACACAAACGACTGATAAGATATATAGACTTTATGAGTGTGGGTACGTCCTGCTCCAAATGTGACACTCGCCATTTGAAGCAGTTTCTGTCTCATACCACTAATTAAAACTCTATGGACGACAATGTTAGCGTTTGGGTAAATTTCGCTAAGAAAATTGATTATAATTATCAAAGTATTGTTTTAATATTGGCCAAATTGGCCAGTTCAAACTAAACAGCATGGATGTAAACAGAACACACAGATTTGTCAGTCTTTCCACTGTCAATATTCTCAGAAAAGCAGCCAGTTTGGAATTGTCTAATTGAGAGTTGCCCAGATCCACGGGTCACCGGTACTTATCAACAAACAAAGCTACACACACAAGTCTAACAGCTGACGTAATTGAAGTACGCCCTCCTACACCACGTTTCAGATAAAATGTGCTGAAAGAAAACCCATTGGCAAACAGCAACCATAAGGCTAATTGGTGAGACGTGAAACCTGATGTATATATCAGACAAATGACATTGGTGTGTGCGATAGTGAGACGTGAAACCTGATGTATATATCAGACAGATGACATTGATGTGTGTGATAGTGAGACGTGAAACCTGATGTCTATATCAGACAGATGACATTGGTGTGTGTGATAGTGAGACGTGAAACCTGATGTCTATATCAGACAGATGACATTGATGTGTGTGATAGTGAGACGTGAAACCTGATGTCTATATCAGGCAGTTGACATCGGTGTGTGTGATAGTGAGACGTGAAACCTGATGTCTATATCAGGCAGATGACATTGATGTGTGTGATAGTGAGACGTGAAACATGATGTCTATATCAGGCAGATGACATTGATGTGTGTGATAGTGAGACGTGAAACCTGATGTCTATATCAGGCAGTTGACATCGATGTGTGTGATAGTGAGACGTGAAACCTGATGTCTATATCAGGCAGATGACATTGATGTGTGTGATAGTGAGACGTGAAACCTGATGTCTATATCAGGCAGATGACATTGATGTGTGTGATAGTGAGACGTGAAACCTGATGTCTATATCAGACAGATGACATTGATGTGTGTGACAGTGAGACGAGAAACCTGATGTCTATATCAGACAGATGACATTGGTGTGTGTGATAGTGAGACGTGAAATCTGATGTCTATATCAGGCAGATGACATTGATGTGTGTGACAGTGAGACGAGAAACCTGATGTCTATATCAGACAGATGACATTGATGTGTGTGATAGTGAGACGTGAAACCTGATGTCTATATCAGGCAGTTGACATCGGTGTGTGTGATAGTGAGACGTGAAACCTGATGTCTATATCAGGCAGATGACATTGATGTGTGTGATAGTGAGACGTGAAACCTGATGTCTCTATCAGACAGATGACATTGATGTGTGTGATAGTGAGACGTGAAACCTGATGTCTATATCAGGCAGATGACATTGATGTGTGTGATAGTGAGACGTGAAACCTGATGTCTCTATCAGGCAGTTGACATCGGTGTGTGTGATAGTGAGACGTGAAACCTGATGTCTATATCAGGCAGATGACATTGATGTGTGTGATAGTGAGACGTGAAACCTGATGTCTATATAAGGCAGATGACATTGATGTGTGTGATAGTGAGACGTGAAACCTGATGTCTATATCAGACAGATGACATTGATGTGTGTGACAGTGAGACGAGAAACCTGATGTCTATATCAGACAGATGACATTGATGTGTGTGATAGTGAGACGTGAAACCTGATGTCTATATCAGACAGATGACATTGATGTGTGTGATAGTGAGACGTGAAACCTGATGTCTATATCAGGCAGTTGACATCGATGTGTGTGATAGTGAGACGTGAAACCTGATGTCTATATCAGGCAGATGACATTGATGTGTGTGATAGTGAGACGTGAAACCTGATGTCTATATAAGGCAGATGACATTGATGTGTGTGATAGTGAGACGTGAAACCTGATGTCTATATCAGACAGATGACATTGATGTGTGTGACAGTGAGACGAGAAACCTGATGTCTATATCAGACAGATGACATTGATGTGTGTGATAGTGAGACGTGAAACCTGATGTCTATATCAGACAGATGACATTGATGTGTGTGATAGTGAGACGTGAAACCTGATGTCTATATCAGGCAGTTGACATCGGTGTGTGTGATAGTGAGACGTGAAACCTGATGTCTATATCAGGCAGATGACATTGATGTGTGTGATAGTGAGACGTGAAACCTGATGTCTATATCAGGCAGATGGCATTGATGTGTGTGATAGTGAGACGTGAAACCTGATGTCTATATCGGGCAGTTGACATCGATGTGTGTGATAGTGAGACGTGAAACCTGATGTCTATATCAGGCAGATGACATTGATGTGTGTGATAGTGAGACGTGAAACCTGATGTCTATATAAGGCAGATGACATTGATGTGTGTGATAGTGAGACGTGAAACCTGATGTCTATATCAGACAGATGACATTGATGTGTGTGACAGTGAGACGAGAAACCTGATGTCTATATCAGACAGATGACATTGATGTGTGTGATAGTGAGACGTGAAACCTGATGTCTATATCAGACAGATGACATTGATGTGTGTGATAGTGAGACGTGAAACCTGATGTCTATATCAGGCAGTTGACATCGGTGTGTGTGATAGTGAGACGTGAAACCTGATGTCTATATCAGGCAGATGACATTGATGTGTGTGATAGTGAGACGTGAAACCTGATGTCTATATCAGGCAGATGGCATTGATGTGTGTGATAGTGAGACGTGAAACCTGATGTCTATATCGGGCAGTTGACATCGATGTGTGTGATAGTGAGACGTGAAACCTGATGTCTATATCAGGCAGATGACATTGATGTGTGTGATAGTGAGACGTGAAACCTGATGTCTATATCAGGCAGATGACATTGATGTGTGTGATAGTGAGACGTGAAACCTGATGTCTATATCAGACAGATGACATTGATGTGTGTGACAGTGAGACGAGAAACCTGATGTCTATATCAGACAGATGACATTGATGTGTGTGATAGTGAGACGTGAAACCTGATGTCTATATCAGGCAGTTGACATCGGTGTGTGTGATAGTGAGACGTGAAACCTGATGTCTATATCAGGCAGATGACATTGATGTGTGTGATAGTGAGACGTGAAACCTGATGTCTCTATCAGACAGATGACATTGATGTGTGTGATAGTGAGACGTGAAACCTGATGTCTATATCAGGCAGATGACATTGATGTGTGTGATAGTGAGACGTGAAACCTGATGTCTATATCAGGCAGTTGACATCGATGTGTGTGATAGTGAGACGTGAAACCTGATGTCTATATCAGGCAGATGACATTGATGTGTGTGATAGTGAGACGTGAAACCTGATGTCTATATAAGGCAGATGACATTGATGTGTGTGATAGTGAGACGTGAAACCTGATGTCTATATCAGACAGATGACATTGATGTGTGTGACAGTGAGACGAGAAACCTGATGTCTATATCAGACAGATGACATTGATGTGTGTGATAGTGAGACGTGAAACCTGATGTCTATATCAGACAGATGACATTGATGTGTGTGATAGTGAGACGTGAAACCTGATGTCTATATCAGGCAGTTGACATCGATGTGTGTGATAGTGAGACGTGAAACCTGATGTCTATATCAGGCAGATGACATTGATGTGTGTGATAGTGAGACGTGAAACCTGATGTCTATATAAGGCAGATGACATTGATGTGTGTGATAGTGAGACGTGAAACCTGATGTCTATATCAGACAGATGACATTGATGTGTGTGACAGTGAGACGAGAAACCTGATGTCTATATCAGACAGATGACATTGATGTGTGTGATAGTGAGACGTGAAACCTGATGTCTATATCAGACAGATGACATTGATGTGTGTGATAGTGAGACGTGAAACCTGATGTCTATATCAGGCAGTTGACATCGGTGTGTGTGATAGTGAGACGTGAAACCTGATGTCTATATCAGGCAGATGACATTGATGTGTGTGATAGTGAGACGTGAAACCTGATGTCTATATCAGGCAGATGGCATTGATGTGTGTGATAGTGAGACGTGAAACCTGATGTCTATATCGGGCAGTTGACATCGATGTGTGTGATAGTGAGACGTGAAACCTGATGTCTATATCAGGCAGATGACATTGATGTGTGTGATAGTGAGACGTGAAACCTGATGTCTATATCAGGCAGATGACATTGATGTGTGTGATAGTGAGACGTGAAACCTGATGTCTATATCAGACAGATGACATTGATGTGTGTGACAGTGAGACGAGAAACCTGATGTCTATATCAGACAGATGACATTGATGTGTGTGATAGTGAGACGTGAAACCTGATGTCTATATCAGGCAGTTGACATCGGTGTGTGTGATAGTGAGACGTGAAACCTGATGTCTATATCAGGCAGATGACATTGATGTGTGTGATAGTGAGACGTGAAACCAGATGTCTCTATCAGACAGATGACATTGATGTGTGTGATAGTGAGACGTGAAACCTGATGTCTATATCAGGCAGATGACATTGATGTGTGTGATAGTGAGACGTGAAACCTGATGTCTATATCAGGCAGTTGACATCGATGTGTGTGATAGTGAGACGTGAAACCTGATGTCGATATCAGGCAGATGACATTGATGTGTGTGATAGTGAGACGTGAAACCTGATGTCTATATCAGGCAGTTGACATCGATGTGTGTGATAGTGAGACGTGAAACCTGATGTCTATATCAGGCAGATGACATTGATGTGTGTGATAGTGAGACGTGAAACCTGATGTCTATATCAGGCAGATGACATTGATGTGTGTGATAGTGAGACGTGAAACCTGATGACTATATCAGACAGATGACATTGATGTGTGTGACAGTGAGACGAGAAACCTGATGTCTATATCAGACAGATGACATTGATGTGTGTGATAGTGAGACGTGAAACCTGATGTCTATATCAGACAGATGACATTGGTGTGTGTGATAGTGAGACGAGAAACCTGATGTCCATATCAGACAGATGACATTGATGTGTGTGATAGTGAGACGTGAAACCTGATGTCTATATCAGACAGATGACATTGATGTGTGTGATAGTGAGACGTGAAACCTGATGTCTATATCAAACAGATGACATTGATGTGTGTGATAGTGAGACGTGAAACCTGATGTCTCTATCAGACAGATGACATTGGTGTGTGTGATAGTGAGACGTGAAACCTGATGTCTATATCAGACAGATGACATTGGTGTGTGTGATAGTGAGACGAGAAACCTGATGTCTATATCAGACAGATGACATTAATGTGTGTGATAGTGAGACGTGAAACCTGATGTCTATATCAGACAGATGACATTGATGTGTGTGATAGTGAGACGTGAAACCTGATGTCTATATCAGACAGATGACATTGATGTGTGTGACAGTGAGACGAGAAACCTGATGTCTATATCAGACAGATGACATTGATGTGTGTGATAGTGAGACGTGAAACCTGATGTCTATATCAGACAGATGACATTGGTGTGTGTGATAGTGAGACGTGAAACCTGATGTCTATATCAGACAGATGACATTGATGTGTGTGATAGTGAGACGTGAAACCTGATGTCTATATCAGACAGATGACATTGGTGTGTGTGATAGTGAGACGTGAAACCTGATGTCTATATCAGACAGATGACATTGATGTGTGTGATAGTGAGACGTGAAACCTGATGTCTATATCAGGCAGTTGACATCGGTGTGTGTGATAGTGAGACGTGAAACCTGATGTCTATATCAGGCAGATGACATTGATGTGTGTGATAGTGAGACGTGAAACCTGATGTCTATATCAGGCAGATGACATCGATGTGTGTGATAGTGAGACGTGAAACCTGATGTCTATATCAGGCAGTTGACATCGATGTGTGTGATAGTGAGACGTGAAACCTGATGTCTATATCAGGCAGATGACATTGATGTGTGTGATAGTGAGACGTGAAACCTGATGTCTATATAAGGCAGATGACATTGATGTGTGTGATAGTGAGACGTGAAACCTGATGTCTATATCAGACAGATGACATTGATGTGTGTGACAGTGAGACGAGAAACCTGATGTCTATATCAGACAGATGACATTGATGTGTGTGATAGTGAGACGTGAAACCTGATGTCTATATCAGACAGATGACATTGATGTGTGTGATAGTGAGACGTGAAACCTGATGTCTATATCAGGCAGTTGACATCGGTGTGTGTGATAGTGAGACGTGAAACCTGATGTCTATATCATGCAGATGACATTGATGTGTGTGATAGTGAGACGTGAAACCTGATGTCTATATCAGGCAGATGGCATTGATGTGTGTGATAGTGAGACGTGAAACCTGATGTCTATATCGGGCAGTTGACATCGATGTGTGTGATAGTGAGACGTGAAACCTGAT